>NC_081408.1:474121180-474449680 GCF_030272615.1 Cryptomeria japonica
TCACTAAATTCAGTATAAGAAACAAGCCTATATCTCGGAGTAGGTACATGACACTTCTCAAGTTTTTATATCGTTATTTCCTTCATTGGTGGTTTATCAGTCACATGTTTCGTTTTAATTTCAAATTCTTTCAGAATGGCTTTAACTACTGCCTTATTGACAACTATCCAGTCTTGCCTTTCCTTCCACAGTCGTTCAATGGATTTAGCCATAGTCTCTGTATCAGAGTGTAATGAACATGTGTAATCATGTTTTAGCCAATTTTTTTAAAAATGCATGCATACAGGGTTCCATACCTTCTTTTTCCATACCTTCTTTTGAGGTGTTCATTGGATCAACATCCTATGAAACATAACAATCTAGTTCTAATTTTTCTATCTAGATGTATTTAGGTGGTGAGCCCGAGGTTCAGTGTTGAACCTGATAGCTATGATACCATATGTAACAACCACTATAATTAAGCAAGGAGAACAATAACAAATATAATCATTTTTTGAAAGAATTTTTAACTAGCATCTAATTTCAGTTGAAAAAGAAAATAGTTAAATAACTAACTTTCATCCAAAAGAGAAAACTAACTATCAACTAAAAATTAGCCATTCAAATGCAACTGAAAAAGAGGAGAGTTTAGAGATTACAATGCAGCAAGCTTCCTGCTGATAACAAATACAAGCCTCAACATAATATAGGAGAGGGATAGCATCATCAAGAGGGATAGCATCATCAAGAGCTTTTCCGCCCAACCATAGACTTACAAGTCTCCCATGTCTCTTCCATCTGAAAGGGCCCAACTCTTCACGAGAGAAGTAGACTAAGGAAAGATCATTTACCACTTAGCCATCTGAGCTTGGTGTTTAGAACCTACATGTACTAGTTGGTCACACACTATAAGTACCCCCTAACTAACATGACCATCTCACTAGTGGTGTATCTGGTCATGTGAATTGATGGTTGCATGTCAATTGCAGTGCCACCTTGGCTAATGTTTCTTAAAACTAGCATGATAATGTATTGTTAGCATTCACCACCCTTGCTCGACTTAAATAGATTGGAGTGCAATTGATTCACTAATTCATAAAGTATTATGGTTGATCTGACCCAAAGAAATAACTGTCTTGTTCAACATTCACAAGACAACTAACAAAATCATTTTTAAAGATCTTCAAGGTAACTCGATTCAACAACCAACTTATTGCTGTATACAATGTTTAAGAATTCCTATTACCTAAAGGACAACATAAACCACTGTCATAGATCAGATTGTTTAATAAAAAATGGATTAACATTTTAGATTGACATGACATAGAAGATTCAGTATACTTTGATATTATCAACATCATCCTACTAACTTGTTTTCTGATTGACATGACATAGAAGATTCAGTATACTTTGATATTATCAACATCATCCTACTAACTTGTTTTCTTAAAGAAATAACATGGTGCTTACATTCAAATCATAAGGGTCATTACACATCTGCAATTCTTTAATAGATGAGGATTTAACTTATTTTAATTTGAGGTATTCAAATAAAAAATACCATTACTGTCTTTCCTAATGTGCAGTAATTATTCCATGAATTTCTTAACATTTAATTGAATTCTAAGACTGAGAAATTGCATTCTAGCTTCATATACTCGCACCCACTATAATAGATTTGCATTTACGTATAATAAATACAAAAATAGATAAAAGAAAAACAGTGGCTCACGCTTGAGAGATGATGCCTTTGTTCGCTATTCTCTACTTGAAGCATTGACATAATCAACCCTTGGTGCGATCCTAGATGACAATCCAATGATGCGATGCTTCCAGAGATTAATTAAAATCTCCATCCTTCCTTCCCAAAAATGAAACAAATGTGCTACAGATTGTATAATGCAGAATGAAAATGCTAATTCCTGTCTTTTATTGTATGCTCCCAATTAAGTGTTACTTCCATGCAAAATGATAACCCCCGAGTAGCCAAAGGAAATACATTATGATGTTTAACACTCTAAGAAGAGGGAGATTGCACAAGAAACTGAAATGTGATTGCTCGCACACTACAAAGATGCTACTAATGTCTGCCTCATAAACAATGCTTTATAATAATATTCTTTCAACTTACTAGCTACTAGGTAGATAAAATTGAAGGTATAAACACATATTAATATGTTCTTACAAGATATAAATTTATCATTCATACATCTCTCTCTCTCTATATATATATCTATATGTATTTATTATATATATATATATATATATATATATATATATATATATATATATATATATATACGCGCACACACACATATATGTATACATATATGTGTGTGTGTCTGTGTGTACATATATGTGTATATATATACATGTATGTATATATATACATGTATGTATATATATACATATATGTATATATACACATATATACATGTATGTATATATACACATATATACATGTATGTATATATACACATATATACATGTATGTATATATACACATATATACATGTATGTATATATACACATATATACATGTATGTATATATATACATATATGTATATATACACATATATACACACACATATGTATACATGTATATACATACATATACATATACATATGTATATAGATATGTATATATATATATATATATATATGTATATATATATATATGTACATATATATATATGTACATATATATATATATGTATATGTATGTATATACATGTATACATACACACATACATATATACATATATAAACACACACACACACATACATATATACATATATAAACACACATGTGTTTATATATGTATATATGTATGTGTGTATGTATACATACATACATATATATATGTGTGTGTGTGTGTGTGTGTGTGTGTGTGTGTGTGTATACATGTATATACATACATATACATATACATATATATATATGTGTGTGTGTGTGTGTGTGTGTGTGTACATACATGCATGTATGCATATGTATATGTATATGTATACATGTGTGTGTGTGTGTATATATATGTGTGTGTGTGTGTGTGTGTGTGTGTGTGTTTATATATATGTATATGTACATGTACATGCACATGTATACATATATACATATACATATATACATATATCTATATATATACATAGAGATACATATATACATATACATATACATGTAAATAACTAAGGTACAATACACACTCAAGCAATACCCTAGACAACAAGGTATAAATTGACCAACGACTGATAAACAAAGGCAAGATGATCAACCCTAAAACCAAGGTGGCAACCAACTATTAACACAACTTATATCCTAGCTCAGGGTTCGATGAAAATTGAACTTTTACAAAGTAAAATCCTCTCCTTGATGATACTCTCCCTCCCTCCTAAGGTTGTCATGTATTATGCATCCACTTGGTTACATGAAAAACTAGTTAGTCTAATCTTAACCATAATATCCAAATACATGAAACATCAATATCAAAATAACTTCTTCATTCAATTTCTAATCATTAAGAGTTTTATGCACATGTGAAAGAAAATATAATGTCATTGATTAACTAATCACAAAAGCATAATAAGCGTAATTCTGAAGTTGGAAAAGAGAGATGTGACAAAGAATATTGTCTTCAAAGTAAAACTTATACTGGTTTTGTTTTCTTCTATTAGAGAAAACCACGACTTTCATCTTGTTGATGTTAACTTGCATTCCCACCATGCTACAAAAATACTCAAGGGCAAGTAAATGCTCTTACAAACCAAGGGCAAATTTAGCAATCAAAATGAGATCATCCGCATATAAAAGCGACCTTATCATAAATTCACCCAATTGAATACCCTCGCCATTTTGCATGTTTAACTACTCTTTAAACTTGTCAATTTATAAGCCAAACAAGGTAGGAGATAGAGGGAACCCTTGTTTGACCCCAATATCACTCCTAAAGCTATTTGAAATGCCAACTGATTTTTTAAGTTTTACTTCAACCTCCTCATATAGCCTATGATCGATTGCTCTACGATGCATAGGAATCTCAAGTTCTTCCATTCTGTGCCAAAGCTTATCCTTGGGGATTGTGTCAAAAGCCTTTTTGAAATCGACAAAACAACAAAGGACTTCTTCCTTTTTCTTCCAAACTTTTTCAATAATGTGCCTAAAAGTAATACCATAGTCAACTGTGGAATGTTTAGGTTTGAAATTAGCTTGACGTTTTACAAATTAATGATTTTCTTCCACCCATTTGTTGATTCTTTTTTCTATCATGTTGCCAAATAATTTTGGAAACAAAGGATTAATCATTATCATCCTATAATTGGAAGGGTTTATTGAAATCACCACTTTTAAAAAGAGGTATAACTAGACTAGTTGTCTAATCTTTAGGAAACCCTTGTTGGATGATGTTGAATATTTTCACAACATAAGGTGCAAGGGTTTTCATTCCCCACTTGACATACTCAACAATATGAGACAACCTAATTTGGCTTTTAAGTCAACAAAAAGAAAATCTAAGAGGTTTGCGAGAACCTAGTTTATTTTCTTGAACTTTTGACAATATAACAATTTTGAGGTCCCTCATCATGGGAATGGTCATTTGGCACCCTTGAAGACCTTATGGAGAGTAATGCAAGTGTTGGGGTGTGCCATGCATGCATAAAATAGAAAAGCAAAATTTTTATCCTCCTTTGGCTCTTTTCCATTTTATCATTTTGGTAACTATAGTAATCTTAAAACAAGAAGTCATAAGTTGATGCATACATGAAATCTCCTATTCCAACCCAAGAACTGGGAAAGAATAACAACAAAAAAAAGTCTGACTATGCTTGATGACATAAATCCTATGACTTGATATAAGAAAACAAATAGTACAAACACTTAGCAAATTACAAAAGTTATATTTAGACTGCCTACTTAAGTCACACAAAGAATGCAAACATCTTCCTTTTATGTGCACATATCTCTTGTTGGATTCCTTCCCCAATTACACTAAGTTATTTACATTACCAATCAAATAAAAATCTCTAGACAGATAGTAGAAAAAAAACTTACAAGAGCTTTGGCCCCAAAATGTTCTTGAACAATCTTAAGTGTTTAGCATTTTATTGAGTGGTAGGAGGGGGAACCTTCTAGGATTTTGAGAGCACATCTTATTTGTTAAAAATAAACTCTAGAAGGATAGGACAAACATTTAGGATCTCTCTATCATTGTCATAAGTAGAAGATATGGCATGCTCTTAGTCATTTCATGTTGGAATGAAAATTAAGATAATGTGTTTGAAAACCAATATAGAGGACAAACATGGGCACCTAAAATAAAAATCAGGACAAAAATGACATTTCAAGAGAACCATTGGTTGGACAAATCAAGATTCTCTAAAAAAGAATAAAGCAATATGAATGCCTCACTTTGTTAATCCTCACATGCATCCAAATTTCTTTGAATATCTACAAAAATAAAAAATGGTAATAATGTGGACTAATCAATGGCATGATCTACTTATTGATGAGAAGTAAAAGTCTCATTAAAAAGTTGATCATCCCAAGGAATTATTCCTTCAAAAAGGTAAATTTGACTAGAACCCTTCCAATAGTAGGTGAATGGATCAAGAATAACATACCAAAATGTGAGAGGGGAATTCTATGAAATAGACAAATAAGTTCATGGATAAGGGAGGGAAACTTACAACTTTTAGAACTCTCAGACTTAACTCAACAATTGACCTAGGACTTTAGGTGACATTAAAAGAGACACTACTACCAAAATATAGTTAGAACCACTTAGATTAGTGAAGTAAAAATATATTTATAAATATTAAATTCTATACAAAGACAACATAATGGTAACAAAGGAATCAAACTTGTATAATTAGGCCATTTATCTAAGTGCTTGTAAATGGTAATAACAAGGATAAATAATTAAATGATGAAGGTATTAGTGTAGTCACTGTTAGGAGGGATCTCAATGAGATCTATCTAGATTGTGCAACAAGAGTAAACACAATGAAAGAAAGACAAGATTATGGAGGCAATGCAAAACTGATTGATTATATCATTGAAACCTATTTACAATCTACCGAAAACATGCGGGATACAAGATTCGACTCACTGGCCTGATACAAACATGCTCAATTACAATCTCGGTCAATACTGGACCTCTTAACCTCAAGATAGATCTTCTCGGTTATGAAGACTTCCTACTACAAGATAAATTACATTGATTTATATGGTCTAGAGAGATCCAGGTCGGCTCAAGAAGAATCAAACAATGATGAACATGATGAAATGTGCAAAACCACCATGTCGGCCTCCACCAATGAAAATCCTCCAAAAAATACAAAGAAAGAAGTGCAGATCGGTGGAAAGATCAGCCACACACCAAGGAATGCTAGAAACAATGAACTGGGGCTTCGCAAGCTATGGAAATGATCTGCATGATTCACCAATAGAAAATAGGTCCAAGCGGTTCTAGTGTTCTAAGCCAGAAAGTTGTCTTGGAATCTGAAAGTGATAACTTGTTAGAATAAGATCCAAACGTTCCACGGATTTGGGGAAAGGAAGGTAATCATGTCCACAAGAAAAATCTAGCTCCGCAAGATCCGATGAGCAAATAAAAGAAAATGTAGGAAGAAATGCTAAACTGCAAAACAAAAAACAAACTGAAAAGAAATGTTTTTGGTTGATGTAAGATTGCCAAGAACCGGAGATGCTCTTGCATCAGACATCCAGGGTTGTTGAAAAAGTGAGTCCCTCACTTTTCTAGGGTCAGAGGAAAACCAAGGTGGTCTACCTTTGCCTGAGAAATCCAAGATGAATCTTCAACTGGTCTGTTCTTCCAATTCAGAATATATTCTCTGTACTAATTGCTTTGGGTGTTGCGCCTAATCCTACTATCCAAAATGTCTTCAATCTGATCTGGTTCTTTCCGAGGCATCTGCTTCTCCAATTTTGCAACACTGTCTTCAGTAAAATTTGATTCATGATACTGATGTAGATCTGCAATGTTGAATATAGGTGAAATACTCAAACTATCCGGTAGCTCCACTACATATGCATTTCTGGAACTGTATTTCCTCAAGATATTGCAATGTCCAAACTTTCTCATCTACAACTTTTTAATAGGTTTTGACTGGGAATCTTTCCTTTCTCAGGTACACCATCACTTTATTGCCAACTTCAAATTCCTTATGTCTTCTCTCCTCATCTTCTTTTTCCTTATACTTGATGTTCATATCCTCCAATTGTTGTTTAATTTGAACATGTAAGGCTTTCATGTGATCTGCAAATTCTTCTGCTTCTTCACTCCACTTGTCTTCATTACTAATATCCCTCAATTATGATATACCTCTAGGGTGTGCTTTGGTAACAATCTCAAAAGATGTTCTTCCAGTATTCCTATTCACTCAATTATTGTAGGCAAACTCTACTTGTGCAAGAATCAAATCTCAACTTCTGATTTTATCTCCATCTAAGCATATCAACAAATTTCCCAAGCTCCTGTTTACTACCTCTGTCTATCCATTAGTCTATGGGAAAAAAGTAGAACTGAATTTCAAATTTGTCTTCATCTTCTTCCAAAGTGCTCTCCAAAAATAACCAACAAACTTAAAGTGTCCCTGTCTGAAACTATGCTCTTAGGTAATCCTTGTAGTCTCACCACTTCCTTGAAAAATAAGTCATCTATATGCACTCCATCTGATGTCTTCTTACAAGGTATGAAATGATCCATCTTCGAGAATCTATCCACCACCAAAAATATAGAATTATTCCCTCTTTGTGTTTTAGGTAATCCAAGTATGAAATCCATGCTTATGTCCTCCCAAGGTCTCTCCGGAACTGTCAAAGGTTTATACAATCCCACATTCTGGCTACTACCTTTTGCAACCTGACAAATTCTATAGCTCTACACAAATTTCTTAGCATCCTTATGAATATGAGGCCAGGTGTAATGTTCACTCACCAATGCTACTATTTTGTCAACACCAAAGTGTCCGACTAATCCTCCACTATGTTTCTCCTTTATCAAATTCTCCCTCATATAACTCTTAAGTATACACAACTAAACTTATCTGAATAACATACCATCCTGAATGAAATAATCCAACCACTTACTTCTATCTACCATAACCGGTGCTCCACATGCTTTGCAAGGTTTTGCAAAATCCGGGTCATCATCATACAAGGTCTTCAACTCCTCAAATCCTAATACTTTCACTCTCCTTTCTGTCAGCAAATTTCTCTTTCTACTCAATGCATCAACAACTTTGTTTGACTTTCCACTCCTATGCTTCAACACAAAGGTGTAACTCTACAAAAAATCTACCCATCTCGTATGTCTATGATTCAACTTTCTCTGATTGTTCAAATATCGCAAGGCTTGATGATCAGTATACAACACAAATTCCTTAGGCAATAGGTAACGTCTCCACTTCTTTAAGGATTGAACTATGACATAAAATTCCTTATCATACATTGAATATCTCCTTGTCGCATCATTCAACTTTTTACTAAAATAAGTTACTGCTCTTCCTTCCTGATTTAACAAAACAAAAATTGCATTCTCACTTGCATCACATTCTACTTGAAATACTTTGCTAAAATATGGTAAAGCTAACATAGGCTGCTCAGTCACCTTTTTCTTCAACAATTCAAAACTCTTATTTGCTCCGGTTGTCCATTTGAATTCTTTCCTATCTCCTCTCATTGTCTCAGTCATAGGGCTACAAACAGAACTGAAATTTCTGATAAACTTCTAGTAGAAAATAGCCAATCCATGAAATGATCTTACCTCTCCAATGCTTTCCGGTGTAGGCCATTCAACATTTTCTCTTACCTTCTTAGGGTCCATCTTCAATCCATACGCAGATATCACAAATCCCAAATAGACTAACTCTTCCTTCATGAAACTTCTCTTTTCTCAACCTCTGCAAATCTTGTCTCAAATGCAACAAATGCTCCTGTTTTGTCTAACAAAAATTTAGAATGTCATCCAAATACACAATAACAAACTTACCCAATATTTTATTCAATACCTCATTCATCAACCTCATGAAAGTACTTGGTGCATTAGTCAATCTAAAAGGCATCACTAACCATTCATACAATCCCTCATTTGTCTTGAATGTTGTATTCCACTCATCTCCTTCTCTGATTCTGATCTAAATATATCCACTCTTCAAGTCTATCTTTGTGTAGTATTTGGCTCCACTCAAACAATCTATTATGTCATCCATCCTAGGCAAAGGAAACCGGTACTTCACTATGATCTTGTTTATTGCTCTGGAATCAATACACATCCTCCATTCTCCATTCTTCTTAGCTGCTAACACTACTGGAACTATACAAGGACTAAAACTTTCTTTGATTAAACCTTTCCTCAACAACTCCTGCACTTGCCTGTTAAACTCTTCATTTTCTACTGGTGTCATCGGTGTGCAACTTTGTTAGGAAAACTAGCTCCGAGAATCAAGTCCATGCAATGATTGATACTCCTTACAGGTGGTAATCTATCAGACACATGATCCAAAATGATGTATTCATACTTTGTCAGCAACTCCTTTATCTCCTCCGGTTGTTCTTCATGCTTCGGGTTCCCAGTCTTCTTAGAAACTAAGGAAAAACAAATGTTATCATGTCTCATTCTATCTAGGAATTTCCTTCCATCCACCAAAAAAATTCTAGCATTCGTACATACTTCACTCTTCATGGGATCCTCCAAGGGTAACGAGGTTTGTTTCATCCCATTTGCTACAATAGTGTATATGTTCTTTCTCCCATCATGTATTGCCTATCTATCAAACTACCAAGGCCTTCCTAACAAAATGTGACAAATATCCATATGCATAATATCACACAAAACTTCATCACGATAATTTCCATTTTTCATTTCACTAAGCATTGCTCACTTACCAACAACTTAAGATCATCCCGAATCCATGCTATTTGATAAGGTTTAGGGTGTTTCAATCTTTCTAACTTCAATTTATTCACCATCTCTTCTGAAACAAGATTATCTGAACTGCCACTATCAATAACTACTTTACAACACTTACTGGATACCTTATACTTGGTCTTGAATAAATTTCTCCTCTGCAAGGGTTCTTCATCCTCTCTGGTATGACACAAGACTATGCTCATCATCAATAGTTCTCCATCTTCTGGTTTGTTAGCTGATCTGGTAGGGTCTTCTTCTACCAATGTTGTTCTCCTAGTGTTCTCTATCTTCTCACATTTAAATGCACGATGTCCTTCTCCTCCGCACTTAAAGAAAGTTCCCTTAAATATTCTCTTTTCCTATCTTCTATCATCTTTTCCATTACTTTCATTTCGGTAACCATTAGGTTCTCTCCTCCCATAGAAATTTTTGTCATCCTTTCGGTATGAACTAGCATCCTTTCTTACTTCCTTGTGCTTGTTCTGATATGTACAAGTTCCTTTTCCTCCTTGAAATCTTCCTCTGGAAAACCTTCCACCTCTACCTCTGTCTTTGCTCATGTCTTTAGTTTAACTTCTCTTCTGCCTTCAAGGAATATTGGTAAGCTTCTTCGACACTCAACAACTTTATCAAATTAAGTTCATCTTGTATTGATGCAGGAGCATCCTCGGTCGATGAGCAATCTTGCATCAACCAAAAATATTTCCTTTCAGTTTTGTTCTTGTTTAGTTCTTTATGTAGTTTTTTGTGTTCTTACTGATTGGTACCGAAAGTTGCTTGTTTTTCATGGCAGATCTTATGTTTGGTTTCTAGGTTGGTTCATGTGCTTCATTCCTGATTTTTATTTCATTTGGGTTCTTTTTTGGTCAGTTATCACTTCAGGTTGACTATTTCCTGGTTTGAGGATACTTCTTGTACTTACTGGTTGGTTTTCCTTCATTACCGATGCGATTCTTGGCGTGTGGTCAACCTTCCTGCTGAACCACACTTCATGGTTGTTATTTTTCGGAAAGATTTATTTAATTCTTAGGGCTGACCTAATTACACATTTCATTTTCCTACATTGGTAAATGTAATCTTATGAGGTTGACCTAGATATATTTTGGTGGGTATAAATATGTTATTATGTAATCATTTATAGGGGCAGAGGAAGTAGAATTAAGAATAAGGATTGAGATTTACATTTTGTGATCCAATTGATTCCTAGAGTCCTGGATTAGATTGTATCTGGATGATAGCTTGCATGTAACCGGTTAATTGTCAGATGTTCTTTGATGATTATATGATGATAACTGGATGATTGCCGGAAGATCTAAAGCAATAATGTGATCTATCTATGTGATCTTGTTATGTTTTCTTGTTGCTTTCATTGTGTTACTTTTGCTGCATATGCCAATTGATTTTCTTTGAGGGTTTTACCAGTTATGGCTGCATCTAGTGGTATTAGAGCTGGTTATGGATTGGTTGGTGGAAGAATTGTTTGCAAATATTGAGGCATTCCTTTGGGTAGATAGATCGCCGATTGGAGGCAGGACGTACGTGTGTTCAATAGATTGCCGAGGGGAGGCAATTGAAAACAATAGTCAGATCGTCGAGTTGAGGAAGTTCACCAGAGTGGAAGAGGAGATGCTGCCTAGAAGGACAAACCCCCAGATGGTAGAACAAATGATGGAAGACTTCAAGAATGAAGCGAGGAATGAAATCCGAAACATTTTAGATGGTTTGCGGAGAAACCCTAATTCTGAGGATGAATATAAGGAAGCCGGTGAAGAGCTTGAAGAAGCTGAAGGACCGAAAGATGAAAGAGAGGAAATATTCCTAAGAGTCATGGCACAAGTGAGTAAAGTTCATAAAGTTGAAGTTTCCAACTTTTTCAAAACACTGAACCTGGAGGATCTGATCGATTGGATCAGAGAGTTGGAGGATTACTTCAAGTTTGAGGATTTCAAGGACTCGAAGAGATTCCATTTGGCATAGACTAACTTGAAAGGGCATGATGCCTTATGGTGTACAAAATTGAAGAAACACAGAGTGGAGAATGGTGAATTGAAGATTACCCGGTGGAGACAGATGGCTACAAGATTGAAGGCCAAGTTCATACTGGGAGACTATGAACTAGAATTGTTCAAGAAGTTGCAGAACCTGAAATAGAGAAACATGATTGTGAAGGAATATACTAAGAAATCCTACAAGGTGGTCATTAGATCTAGACATAGAGATATGGATAGAGAAAAGGTGTTGAGGTACATAAATGGACTTACATTTAACATTCAGGAGGAAATGAGTATGTTGAGGGTTTCCATAGTTGAGGAAGCTTACCAATATGCTTTGAAGGCTGAGGAGAAGATGAGAAGAATACAACCAAATAAAGGGAAGGATAAATTCAAAGGATAGCTGAATGACAGTATGAAGAAACCAGTTGAGGAAGATGAATCAAAACCTAAGTGGAGTAAAGAACTGGAGCAAAAAACACAGAGGAAAGGTAGTGGCAGTATTGGTAGAGAGTTTCCTGGAAAATGTTTCAAGTGTGGAGAAACCAGACATAGATTCTATGAATGTAAGCAGGGAATGACAAGAAGTTGTGTGACAAATGAGGAACCAGAAGGTGAAGGTACCGGATCTGACTGTGCACCAGAGCAAGGAGAATCTCTTATGTTGGGAAGAAAGGATACCAGATCTACTCAAAGGAAGAGTCTTTTCCGAACTGTGTGTAAATCAGGTGGTAAGTGTTGCAAGGTTATTGTTGATAGTGGAAGTACTGACAATTTGGTATCCAAGGAGATGGTTGTGAAGCTTGGATTGAAGAGGCGTGATCATCCTTGTCCTTATGAGGTGAGTTGGTTACAAGATGATCAAAAGATAAAGATCAAGGAGCAGTGTTTGGTGAATTTGAACATTGGGCCTTTCAGAGATGAAGTTTTGTGTGATGTTGTATCTATGAGTTCTTGTCATGTCTTATTGGGAAAACCTTGGCAGTATGATAGAGGAGCTATTTATGACTATAAAAGAAACCTAGTCACTATTGAGAAGGATGGGCAAAAGTTCACATTGATTTCTTTGAAGGAGAAAGAGAAGGAGGTGACGAATCTGAGTCCTAAGAAAAGTTGTAGTACTGAGAAACCGGTGGCAAAGGTTATACCAGAGGGTTTGAAGAAAGATCTGATAGAACCAGTTGTAGAGGTTATACCAGAGGGTGACATGAGTTTGTAGAAGGATCTGACAGTTGAGCCTAATGGATAGATGAAACCGGATGACAAAGAGCTTATGGCTACAAACCGAATGATGTCTTGTGGCAAAAACAAATTAGAGTTGCAGAAGAAAGAGAGCAGTAAACAGAGATAATGTGTAGATCTGAAGTAAAGGAAGAGAAACATAGAGAGTAAGGAGTTAGAGAAGCTAGTTGAGGCACTGGAGGAGCTAAAGCAGAGGTTGGCAAATAAAGAAGATGTCTGGATAAAAAATGAGCATGGGGTATTTATTCTGAATCTTTTTAGATGTTCATGAGTTGCCTCTCATGGAACATCTTTTTCTACCTGGGTTGTCTAATGTAGGATCATCCTTGGTCGATGAGCAATCTTACATCAACCAAAAACGTTTCCTTTCAGTTTTGTTCTTGTTTAGTTCTTTATGCAGTTTTATGTGTTATTACCAGTTGGTACCGGTAGTTGCTTGTTTTTCGTGGTAGATCTTATTTTCAGTTTCTAGGCTGGTTCATGTGCTTAATTCCTGATTTTCAGTTCATTTGGGTTCTTTTCCAGTCAGTTATCACTTCTGGTTGACTGTTTGTAGGTTCCGGGATTGTTCTTGTGCTTACCGGTTGGTTTTATTTCATTATCAGTGTGATTCTTGGCACGTGGATCTATCTATGGTCTTGTTCGATGTTCTTTGGTGTGTGGCCAACCTTCTTGCTGAACCGTACTTCGTGGTTGTTATTTTCTAGAAAGATTTATTTAATTCTTAGGGCCAACCTAATTACACGTTTTATTTTCCTGCATTGGTAAATGTAATCTTATGAGGTCGACCCGGATATGTTTTGATGGGCATAAATATGTTATTATGTAACCATTTGTAGGGGCAGAGGAAGTAGAATTAAAAATAAGGATTGAGATTTGCATTTTGTGATCCGATTGATTCTTAGAGTCCTAGATTGGATTATATCTGGTTGATAGCCTGCATGTAACCAGTTAATTGCCAGATGTTCTTTGATGATTACATGATGATAACTGGATGATTGTCGGAAGATCTAAAGCAATAATATGATCTATTTATGTGATCTTGTTATGTTTTCTTGCTGCTTTCGTTGTGTTACTCTTGCTGCATAAGCCGATTGATTCTCTTTGAGGGTTTTACCAGTTATGGCTGCATCATGTATAGACATCCACAACCTATTCAAATATATCACAACTTGTTCAACCTCATCATCGACATGTCCGGATCTGATATTCAACCTGTAAAATGCTTCGACATACTCCTTCACACTTGATTCTTTCTGCTTCAAGTTCGTTAACTTCTGGAATAAATTTCTTTGGTAATCAATTGGCATAAATTTTGATTTTAACTTGGAAACCATCCTCTCCCATGATTTGATCTTCTTTTTTCCTCTTCTTTGTCTATCAACTTACAAATTTTCCCACCAAAGAGATGCGTGACATTTCAACCTAGTGCAAGAATATTTCACCTTTCTTTCTTCGGCAGTGTTCTCAAAATCAAAATACTTCTCCATCTCTAAGATCCAATCCATTAGTTCATCCGAATCCAACTTACCATCATATTCCAAGGGGCTAAAATGTGGTTTGGTATTTTCCCTACTCAAAACCCTCAAGAACCTCTCTTCATCTGGATCGATTGCCGACGGATTTGCTACTTGTTCTGCTAGTGCTTCTTCTTCTTCTTCATATTCACTCACATCTTCAATATGTCGACCTCTTCTCTGGGTTGTTTCAACAACTTCCAACTAGGCTACAATTCCTCTCAATATTTCTATCACAAAAAGTTTTGTATTCTCACACGCTCCACCATTCCTATTTCCTCTTCGCGTCATCCTCTGTAGTTGTAGGTCAAATCCACAATCTACCACCCCACGATAAAATCTTCAGGACAACACAATCTCCAGAACAAAATCTTCCTCTGATACCACTTGGTGCAGTCACAATTAGGAGGGACCTCAATGAGATATATTTGGACCATGCAACAAGAGTAAACACAATGAAAGAAAGACAAGATGATGGAGGCAATGCAGAAATGATTGATTATATCATGAAAAAGTGTTTACAATCTGCCGATAACATGCAGGCTACAAGATTCGGCTCACTAGCCTGATACAAACATGATCAATTACAGTCTCGGTCAATATCAGACCTCTTAACCTCAAGATAGATCTTCCTAGTTATGAAAAATTCCTACTACAAGATAAATTACATTGATTTATACAGTCTAGAGGGATCCAGGTCGGCCCAAGAATAATCAAACAATGATGAACATGATGAAACGTGCAAAACCACCATGTCGGCCTCCACCAATGAAAATCCAAAGGAAGAATTGTGAATCGGAGGGAAGGTTGGCCACACACTAAGGAATGTTGGAAACAACAAACTGGGGCTCCAAAAGCTATGGAAAGGATCCGCAAGATTCACCAATAGCTAATAGGTCCAAGCAGTTCTAGTGTTCTAAGCCAAAAAAATGTCTCAGAATCCGAAAGCGATAACTTGCTGGAATAAGATCCAAACGTTCCATGGATTTGGGGGAAATGAAGATAATCATGTCCACAAGAAAAATCTAGCTCCGCAAGATTCGATGAGAAAATGTAAGAAAATTCAGGAAGAAATGGTAAACTGCAAAATAGAAAACAAACTGAAAAGAAATGTTTTTGGTTGATGAAAGATTGTCAAGAACCGAGGATGCTCTTGCATCAGGTATAAATAAGAGGGTGATCTAGAATAAAGATGTTTGGCGACACATTTGCTAATTAATATATGTATTATTATCAAACAGAAGAGAGCAATGCAATATATTGTTAACATGCTCTCATTTTTTTTCATTTGCAAGCTTTCCTTATTTCATACTTATGTTGAGTTTCTTTATAAGATGATATACATCTAGTGTAACATAGTTAAGTGTAGATCTTAAGAATTGGACTTAGGAATCAGACCTATATGATAATTACTATGAGTGATATACATAGCCATTCAATTCCTCTAGAATATATTCTACTTACGAGCTAAAACTAATTTAATTAGAGGTGTTTATTTAACCATGGAAGCTATGTGTACCCTCTTATTGTTCGATGGTTAGTTGTGTTTTTCTTGTCACATTCACTATACAAATTTGTTATTGTTTGGATACATAATATAGTGTTGCTAAAGCAATAATTAGTTAGGAGCCCCAAAAAACATTAAGATTCTCTCTTGAGAAGATTTTCAATTGCAAAAAAAAAGTTGGAAGTAAAATTGAATACATGGCCTATGATGGAAAGTGCAAATCTTAGCAACTAAAGCATTATGATTCTTAAGAAAGGACATATGTCCTCAAATTTACTTATACACAAACTAAAATAATAATCTATTAGGCAATAAACCATCATCTACAAGATAATGCACCACTATAAGCTTAAAAGTTGAAAGATGTTTAGATCATTAAGTACATAAAGAGTTTACATTCTATGTTTTTTTAAAGCTCCTGATAAAATAGAGGTACAATGGTTTCTAGAAACAATTCAACATATATACATAAAAAATATTAAAAGAAATGAATTACGATAGAAAATACACGAACCATTTAAATTTTTTTTTTTGAATAAAAAACACTTTAAAAAAGGGTCAGAGATCAATAATGTTGGGGCATTGACAAAAAAATCAACATTTCAAAAAAATGGTTCTCATGCATAAATTATTCATACTTACAGAAGTTTTTGAATTGAATGGCAAACTAAAAAATATATAATCGTTAATATAATTTAATATAATAAGGATTGGTACTATAATTTAAATAATTTTTCTCTATATAACTATTTAGATGTTTGTTGATTCAAGTGTTCTCAACAATCAATCATTTGGACATATGTTGATTTAAGTGTTCTCAACAACCAACCTATTGCAAATGTGATGTTGATTATGATTGGTTGTCATTGATGTCAACATAATGGTTTTCATTGATGTCAACACATAGTTTTAATGTTGGTGATACAGAAGATGTGTTCCCATAATCTTTGTTGCTTCGAAAGATGTGTTTTAGTTGATATTCAATGTGGATTGATTATACTAATGGTGATCTAGATTTCTATGTTTGCAAGATATGGTAGTGATTGATTTAATTCATAAGTATCTTGGTTCCATTCTTACTTTTGTCATATTGGGCAGTGCTTTTTGGATTAGGATTAAGCCCAAAATTTGAGGATGAGTAACGACATTTATGTAGCGTGTAAGTCATGATTTGGGTTTGGATATGTGAAGGATGTAACGTGTTGATCTAACCATTGACGTGTGTTGTGGTATGGTCTACTTCTGATTCCTTCCCACCACTAGAATGTTTAGTGTTGACGAATCTTGGATCTTTGTCTTGGCCGACTTAGAAGATTATGTTTCTTGGAGATAGTATATATATGAGGATGATCTGAATCAATTAGTGTGGTAAGTGTGTGTGGAAATTGTATGGAAGATATGCGAGATTGAAAAGGAAAGATATGATTGTTGATGATATGTGAAGTGTGTTGATGCACCAAAAATAGTTCCAATGTAGCAGATTGTGTTATAGTGGTGTATTATCTTTCTTTCTTCCTTCAATAGTGAGCCTTTTCTGGATAGTGAGCCCTCATGTAGTGAGCATTCTGGCAGTGAGCCACCCTTTATAAAAGTCACCTTAATCAGTGTTATATGTCGCGTGTGTCAAGTAGGATACCTGCAGTTGCAACACAAACACTCAATAGATCATTACAAGCATGGTTAGCAAATTGAAATCAAATGAAAGATAAACCATGACAAAGTGACCTATCACTTCCTAAGAGATGCGAGTGTGAATTTTCTCTCAGATCTAGATGAGCAATCCCAGTGACTTGAGTACACCAAGACAAAGGATTAAATGCATGATTAAATTAGATTCATCCAAGAAGCTAATTATGCTAATGATATGCATTGATTATGCTAAATGAAGATGCAATTAAGCTATATGAGAGATTTATTATGCCATATGATTAAACAATTATGCTAGAGGATGATCAAATTTAAGCTAGAAATAAGATGCAATTGCCTATAATAACAATGCTTAAATGATATGCAATAATGGACATGCCTATAATAACAATGCTTGAGATGAGATGAGATGGGATCCTTTGTGCTCCAAAATGGGGTATATTAATAGGATTTCCAAGGCCAGGGGTGAGGTGGCAGGAATCAATGGTCAAGATTGAGTCTGAAGATATCAAGGGTCAAATTGGAGGAGGTTGGAGAAGAGGTTGGAGGGAGGGACACTTTTCATCTCTGTGGTGACAAGTGTCAAGGAATCTTGCTCACAAGAGGGCAAGTGTCCAAGAAAGGAGACATGTGGCATAAGTGCCTTGTGTCTCAAGGGGAGATATCCAACCCATAGGAGGTTAGGATAAGGAGGTTAGGATGTGCAAGAGGATAGGGTTAGATAAACCCATGATTAGGTGGAATAGGTTAGATTAGGGGATGGGTTAGGTTAGGTGGTTAGAAGTTAGGAGGCATGTGGGAAATTTGAATTTAAAAATTCAAATAATAGGAAAAGGATAATTAACTTTCAACAACTCATGAATTGATTTGTTTTAATTAATTAAGGGATTAGAAGAAATGAATTAAATGGGGGAGGATTAATTAATTCAGATTAATTAATGAAAGGGGACTATTGAACTGAACTTATGAAATAAATCCTTAGATTTATTAATAAGCAAATGAATGAGGGAATTTAATCAAATTGCTAATGAATTCAATTAAATTGGGAAGGGGGATTAATTAAATAATTGCTTATTTAATTAATTATCTTAAGACCATTTTTACGTGTATGTATTTTGCCCCTCTTTGAAGCAAGGCATGATGATGCATTGATTCAAAGAATAATCTCATTTCGATGATGTTGATGTGATATTGGTTCGATAGGATGCCCCAGATATTGATTGATAAATTGTGATACAATGATGCCCCTTTGCGAGATCAATTGAGATAATTGACCTTTGGTGTGTTTGAATCTTTGCGAAATTGATTTCCCGATTAGAAATGATTTGATTTCTGCAACGTTGATTGATGAAAGTGTGAGTTCTTCTATCACTGTGATGTGGTTCTTGATTGATGATTGATAGAGTTAGATTGAATTGATAAGATTGATTAGATGGATGAGATCAAGAGCTAGTTTGGTTTCAGGAATGAAACCTCCTGTATAAGACAAAGATGATCAAAGCGTTTGGTTTCAGGAACAATATTCCTGTACAAGACTTGATCAAAATGCCTGGTTCCAGGAAAGATACATCTTGTATAAGACATGATAGAATGGATCAAATGATATGGATTGATAGAATTGATAAGATTGATTGGATAAAGAACTGACATTTTGTGGATATCCTGTTGTAGGAATATTTAGATGTGCTGATGGTGGCATATTTGAGGGAGTAGCATAAGATTCACTTTGGGTCGACAACATCTGGAGAGAGATGAGTCATTGATCTGATTGTGTATACATCCATGATGATACATTGATGATTCCTGCGATATATTTGGCCATGGATAAGATGAGCTATTGTGATCCTATGCAAGAATGAAATGTAATCTAAATGCAAATGAAATGCAAAGCTGTGATTGGACCACCACAGGGTTATTGTGTTTTGTCATCATTGAGATTTTAAGATGTGGGAAGTGAGTGCAAACATGATGGTATAATTGGACCATGATGACCCCGAGAACTACTTTCCTGATATTGCAAGTTAGCACAAGCATCGAGGTATAATTAAATCAAGATGACCTAAGTGTTGCTTGCGGAAAATAGGAAGTATTAACAATTTCTATATGCAAATCGGAAATGTCTTCGATGATACTCTGATGATCATGTCTTGAGACAAATTTTCACATATTAATGATTAATGTACAAACAACAAACATGAAAAATATCATGTTCCTTCCTTGTTCCTCTAGTCAGAGACATCCCAGAGTCTCTTAGAAAGAATGAGAGTGAAAATCAAGATATAAAAGTTGAACAATCATTGATTAAAGTGTTAAAATCACTAGTCAAAAGATATCATCAAGGAAAAAGTGTGTGATGTGCTTAGAATGACATGTGATAGCTTGATGGTTGATAATTTCATCTTGTGTTCAATGTTGGATGTGTCTCAGTTTCGCTTGGCAAGAGTTGTCTAACTATTATTCTACCTGTTTGATTAAGCTCAAAATGATAATTTTTTTTTCCCCCAGCTAGGTGCAAGATTTTGCCCCAAGCCTAGAAACAAATTGATTATGACATGCCCAATGATCCAAACCATGGTGAGAAATCCACTGCAATGACTGCATATGTACAAAGGCTTATTTGTGGATATGGACAACGCTAATGGGAAATGAAATGCAAGGGGAAGGATGCATGAACTAATAGATGGAAGAGCTAGCTGACAGATAGCGCATGTTGCCAGGTTTTCACCATCTGTTTTTATTGCACTTTTCTCATATTTGATTTTTTTTCTCTGTTTTCTCTGTTTTTGTATTTTTTGCTTTTCCACTATTTTTTTATTTTTTTTCTTTTTTACTGTTTTTGATTTTTCTACTTTGTCGACTATTTTTTTAATTTTCTGGTTTTTCACAGTTTTTTGGATTTTTTCTGCTTTTTCAAACATAAAACTTCTTCAGATGCATGCTATTGATGAGTTCCGCGAGCTGATCCCCGTCTGGTGTTGATAGCTGATATGCTCTTGACCCAAATACTGCTATGACCACAAATGGACCCAACCAGTTTGGTTCAACATTCCCTTTCTTTTCTCGAGCTGCCTGGTTGCGTGGATTTTCCTTTAGTACTAGTTCTCCAACTTGAAAGGCTAATGGTTTGACCTTGTGATTATAAATTCGGCACATTATTTGCTGATACACCTTCAAATGATCAAAGGCATTTTTTTGTCGTTCATGGATCAATTCTAACTCTTGTAGCCTAGATACTAGTTGTTCTTCATCTGGGATAAGACCTTTTAATTGTACTCGTAGAGAAGGTATCTCTACTTCTATTAGAAGTATTGCTTTTGATCCATAGACAAGAGAGAAAGGTGTGGCGCCTATTGGTGGGCAGATACTAGTACGGTGGGCCTATAGAGCAGTGTTCAATTGAATATGCCAATCTTTGCCGACATCATTCACTATATTTTTGAGGATTTTCAAAATTGTTTTGTTTGATGCTTTTTCTTGCCCATTCCCTTGTGGATAGTAGGGTGTGGAAAATCTATGTTGGATCTTGAATTTCTCACATAGCTCTTGTACATCCTGATTCTTGAATGATCACCCATTATCAGTGATAATGGTCATGGGTATACCATAGCGACATATGATGTAGTTCAAGATAAATGCAACAATTTGTTTTCCTATGATATTTATAAAAGGTACTGCCTCAATCCATTTTGTGAAATATTATGTAGCTAGAAGGATGAATTTGTGACCATTGGATGAAGGAGGATTTATCTTTCCTACTAGATCAAGACCCCATTGGCAGAATGACCAAGATGTTTCCAAAGCATGAAGTTCTTGTGCTAGTGCATGAATTAAATTTCCATGCATCTGACATTGTTTGCATGTTTTAGCTATTTGAAAATAATCTCGTTCCATAGTTGGCCAATAATAGCCCAAGCGTATGATTTTTTTTGAAAGGGTAAGACCACTTGAATGAGTGCCACAAATGTTGTTATGGACTTCATTTGAGGCCTTCTCAGATTCTTCTTGCTTGAGACATCTTAAGAGAGTACCATCCAGAGCTCGTTTAAAAAGGGTATCCACGACAAGAGTACAATGGGAGGATTGACAAATAAACTTTCTCTTTTGATTATTTGACAAGTCAAGAGGGAGGATATTATCTTTCAGGTATGTATAAGTTTGACCATAGCAGGAGGAATCATGCCCAACTAGGTGACAAATAGTTTGGGAATCAGGACAATTATGTGCAGGGTAAAACAACTCTTCCACCAAGAATTCGTAATGCTCTTGATTTTCCTATGTCTGAAGTAGAGAAGCAAGTGTTGCCATGGCGTCTGCTTCTTTTTTGTCATTCCTCAGAATCTGCTCAAAAGTTATTTCAACAAAGTATTTCTTGACATCATCAACCATCTTCTTATAAGGTATTACCTTTTCATCCTTTGTTTGATATCATCATTGATTTGATTGATGACGAGCTGGGAGTCTCCAAAGACCTTAAGTTGTGTAATTTTCCATTCTATGGCCATTTTGATTCCTGTGACTAAAGCTTCATATTCTGCTATGTTATTGGTGCATGTAAAGCTTAATTTGCATGCCTTTGGAATTGTATGACCTTGTGGCATGATGAATAGAATGCCTGCTCCTGATCCATGCTGTGTATATGAACTATCAAAGTACAATTGCCATGTCTTTGTGGTGACCGTTAGGATATCAACATCGAGAAATTCAATGTGTAAAGGATGATCATCTTGAAGTGGTGCCTCTACTAGTTGGTCAGCAATGACTTGCCCCTTGATAGATTTTCTGTCCACATACTCAATATCAAAATCGCTTAGGATCATGATCCATTTTGCTAATCTTCCTGTTAGTGTTGCCTTGCTGAGAAAATACTTCAATGGATCGATTTTAGCAATCAACTTGATGGAGTGAGATAGTAGATAGTGTCTCAATTTTTGAGAAGCAAACACTACCGCCAAGCATTCTTTTTCTATTAGTGAATAGTTGAGCTCGTATCCCACTAATGTTCTGCTGATGTAGTAGATGACTCGTTATTTTCCTTCATTATCCTGTTGTGTGAGCATAACTCCTAATGACACTTCTATGGTTGACACATATAGTAACAACTACTTTCCTTGAATTGGTGACATTAGGACGGGTTGTTGCATGAGATAGGCCTTGATCTTGTTGAATGCATCCTCACATTGATTATCCCATTTGAAATTAACATTTTTGTGCAATAGATGAGTAAATGGTTGACATTTATCTGCTGGTTGAACAACAAATCTTTTGATTGGTTGCAGTCTTCCTTGGAGTGATCTGAGTTGACTGATATTCCTGGAAGATTCCATTTCTATGATTGCTTTGACCTTAGCTGGATCTACTTTGATACCTCTAGATGAAACAATGTATCCCAATAGCTTACCTAAAGTAACACCAAAGGCACATTTCTTGGGATTGAGCTGTAGCTTGTACTGTTCTAACTAGTCAAAGACATTTTCTAGTATTCCTATATGTTCTTCTCTATTGTATGATTTGGTCAATATGTCATCCGCATAGTCTTCCATGAATGTATGCATCATGTCGTGGAATATCATTGTCATAGCTCTCTGATATGTAGCACCTGCATTCTTTAGTCCAAATGGCATGACATTCCAGCAGAAAGTACTCCATGGACATGTGAAAGCTGTCTTTTCTTGATCTTCATGTGCTATTTTAATCTATTTGTATCTCGAGAAACCATCCATTAGAGAAAACATGGAGTGTCCAACAATTAAATCCACAATGATGTCAATGTTAGGCAAAGGAAAGTCATCCTTTGGACATACATTATTAAGATCTTTGAAGTCTATGCATATTCTGATACTTTTATCTGGTTTGGAAATAGGAATGATGTTTGATACCTAGTGAGGATATGCTACCGGTTTGATGAACCACATGTCCAATATTTTCTTTAGTTCCGCTTTGACAAGAAGAGCGATACGAGGATGCATCTTCCTTAATTTTTGTTTAGCTGGTTTGGCTCTTGTAATGACATTTAAGTGATGCATAATAAGATCTAGATCTAACCCTGGCATGTCTACATATGACTAGGCAAAATTGATTTGCCATTGTTTGAAGAAGTCCATATATTGCTACATTTCTTGCTCTGATAGAGAAGTTGCTGGATGTAGAATCTTTGGTTTCTCTATTGTCCCAATGTTAACTACCTCTGTTGGTTCGATCAAAATGGATGACCTTTCTTGATAGTATTCAGGTACGGTGTCAAATCTCCCATCCTCCGACGCCTCAAGGAGGTTTTCACCACTATAAGCATCCTTTCTTTTTACTTTTTCTTGGTCTAATGTTGCCAATAAATGGTTTTCAGCATTAGACCTAATATTGTTTTCTTTATTTTCACTTTTGCGACTGAGAGATTTGGAACCCACTTGACTAGAAGATGCGTTGTTGAAATCCTTGTTGAAAGTTGTTGCGGGTTTGATTGCATTAAGATATAAGGATATAGCATGGTCATTAGGAAAGGTATCAATGACAGTATGTCTTTCATTTTCCTAGTCAATAAGTTTAGGATGGATTAGAGGTAAGGGGTCCTTAGGTTGAGATGCTTCAAAGTTATTAAGGGTCATGATAGAGATGTCAAAGTTTTTGATATGCAGTTCAATGTCTAGCATGATACTCTCATCAAAATCACCTCTCGCAAGTAGCTCCTAATCGGCCTCAATTAAGTCAAAGTCGACCGAATGTGATTCTAATTCAAGTGGGATAGTCCTTAATGTTTTCCCTGCATACACATGAACTACATCGACACCTACATCTTCCTCAAAGAAATTTTCTTCCACTGATTGTTCAGAATAATAGGAATCCCATTCCCATTCATTAGAATCTGTCTCACTTGCAGCTTGCAATCTGTAGATTTGTCCATATAGAATTTGATTTGTTTTTTCTATTTTTCTTGCTATATCTTTTCTTCTCTCATATTCAGCTTCCTCTGGGTTGATATTGAGTTCTGTCAACCTTGCTATCAGATCTCCTTGATTTGTACCAGCTTCTTCTTTGTTTTGATTAGGAGTTAACTCTACTTGGGAGGTGCCTTTAGTTTGTTTTTCCTGTTGATTAGAATCTTTCTTCTTTTTCCAATTCATGTTTGTTTGTTCTCGTTGTTTGGCAGATATTTCTTCCCTTTCAATTGCAAGGTGTTCTTGTCTATTTTCATGTTCATCTTGTTGTTGGATAGAAGATGTGTCCTCTTGTAGCGTAACTTGTCCATACCCTAAGCCTAATTTGTTTGTATCCTGCTGAGTATGAGGTCGTATAAGTTCTGAGATACCTTGTTTTCTTTTTCCTATAGGGCTTGTTCCAGTGTATCCCATTTTTTGAAGGATGTTAAATCCTTTTCCATATTTTTCTGTAGG
This sequence comes from Cryptomeria japonica, assembly GCF_030272615.1. Lineage (NCBI taxonomy): Eukaryota > Viridiplantae > Streptophyta > Pinopsida > Cupressales > Cupressaceae > Cryptomeria > Cryptomeria japonica. The sequence goes on from NC_081408.1 coordinate 474,146,376, forward strand.
TATTCTGACATTGTTGATATTTTGTTGGACTTCTTCATCCTTGCATAGCCACTGTAGCATATCTTTGTCTTCTATTTCTTCTGATAAGGTCCCAACACTAACAAATGCTCCATAAAATATTGGAAGATGTTTCACAATTGGTTGTTGTTTAGAGTTTGATGGTTTTCCATAGGATTTAGGAGAAAGTGGTAATTGTGATAGTGAATATTCTCCGTTCCCTCGATCTCTTAGTTGTATTCGTTTTTCCATACTTGACAAAATTGAGGCAAATGATTTTCCCTTGGATTGCATGTTTGAAGATGATGCCTCCCTATTATGAGGAAAAATGACCTCTTGAGTTGGTTTTATATTTTTACAGTACTGGAATGGATTTGAATATGGTGAGATCGTGATTTCCTGCCCATTGTAGAGAAATTTCAGGAACTTATGATATGTTGCTGGAATAGCTTGTATATCATGTATCCATGGTCTTCCCAAGAGTATGTTATATGATAAACCCAAGTCTATAAATTGGCATGCCATGTCTTTCTGCAAAGGTCCCACTCTGGTGGGTAATATCGCAATTCCTTTAGAGGAACACTCCTCTTCATCATATGCTTTGATTGTGATATTTTTTTGGGGATGTACTGCATCTTCAAAATAACCTAGAGAACATAGAAGACTCAATGAGCAAATGTTTAAGCCAACTCCCCCATCTATTAGGACACATTTAACGTGTGTCTTATGAATGAGGACTTCTATATGCAAGGGAGTGTTATGGGGATGTTGCAAGGACATGCCATCTTCTTCAGTGAATGATAAGTAGTGAGGGGTTGTGAGGTATCCCACCATGGTTTGGAATTGATCTACATCAAGATATTTGGACACTGTTATATCTATAGTTCTCTTTCAATAATTTTGTTCTGTGCAGGTGAAAGCTTTAAAAGTTCTAAGATGGATATTTGCGTGGGAGTTTTCTGTATTTGATCCACTAGACTGTATTGTTTTGAAGTGGATGACGTGTTAGTTGTGGGACTTGACAAAACAACTTTGGCTTTGCTTCTTGTGATAGCATGAGAAGGTTCTTCATGTTATTTTTCTTTAACTGCAATCACATTTACCACATTATCATATGCATGAACATAGTTCATGTTTGCTTTCCCCTTACAATTATGTGCTGCTAATGATTCACCCTTCTCATAGTTAGTAAGCAAAGTTTTGAAAGTTTTATGAGATTCCTTTTTCGTATGTCCATCCACAGTTATCATGCCATTATCAATCAAATCTTGCATGACATGTTTCAACCACTGACAATTATCTATGTGGTGTCCCTTGTTTCAATATAAATCGCAATAATGGTTGTCATTCCACCAAGAGGGTTTTACTTGAGGTTTGAAGTTTCTTCCTTCTGGTAAAGTAATCAAATTGTTTGCGAGAAGCGTCTTCAATGCTAACCCAAGTGGTTCACCAATCTTTGTAAATTTCCTTCAAAAGAAATTGTTGAAAGTTGATTATTGGTGATTGTTTTTTTTTGAGCCATTGCTGAGTGACTAGATAAATTGAAAACCGGTTGCTTTGGTTTTACATTGTTGTTATCCACTATCCCATCGTTGACAACATTTTGATTTCTATTCCAAAAATTGGGCTTATCATTGTTGTTGTTCGCATTGTTATTAAGAGGATTAATCCCTTCTTTGTATAGCTTCAACTCACCCTTCTTTACCATGGCTTCCTCCATTCTGATTCCATTATCAATCATCTTTTCAAAATTTTGATGGCATTGCATTTTTAGATGATAGCTCTTTTGTCCACTTATATTATCGATGAATATGTCCATTTTCTTGTATTTTGGCACTGTATGAGGATATTGTGAAGCTAATCATCTCCATCTCTGTCGAAACGTCATGAAAGGTTCTCTACTCTTTTGTTTAGTATTACATAGGTCTAGCATTGTGACCTCATGTTGAATGTTGTAAGAGTATTTTGAAACAAACTTATCCACCAATTCTGTGAATGATCTAATTCCAGGTGGAAGTTTGGAGAACCATTCCATAGCAGCTAGTCCACTTAAGCTCTTTGGAAATAATCTCATCAGGTATGTATCTTCATGTGCAAACTCCATACTCATCATGGAAAATTCTCATATATGATCTTAGGGATCAATGCTTCCATTATATTTATCATATCTAGGAGTTTCACAACTTGTAGGAAATGGTATCATGTTTAGATTTTTGTTGAATGGGTAAGGACATATTTATTGAAGCGAATATCTTCTAATGGTTCCTCTTTGCATATCTTGAATCTGTGTTTGTGGCATTTGTATTTGTTGTGTAAGAGCTGTGAGATGATTATCAACATGATTTATTCTTGTATAACCATGAGTTTGAATTCTAGTAGGATCTTGATCTCTTCTTATATCATCTTGACTATTTCTTGTGTCCTCATTAGATTTAGCCTTGTTGAGAATTTCTATGCCATCCCTTTTAGGAACAGAAGTTTCCTCATTAGTTCTTGTGTTATCAGGAATTAACGTTTCATCCTTTTTGTGACCAGAAATCTCCTCATGTCATTCGTTATCATAGAAAGGGTCACTTCTCTTTTGTCCTAAATTGCTCACATCAAAATCTTAGGGGAGTGTAGCACCAGATTTTGCTAACATTAGGAAATATTTTTCTTTTTCTCCCTCCAATATTTTCTCCATAAATTTATCAAATTTAGGACCTTGTTTGATTTCTCTAATATGTTAATCTGTTATGTCTTCTTCTTGTATTTCACTTTGGTGTTCCATGTTCCTATAATCGTCAGTCATTTCAAATGTTTCTATTTCCATTTCTACGATCTTACATCTCTGTGCTCTAGTTAAAATGGGCATACACGTGTGTTGAACATTGTGCAAGGATTCAATTGTCTAAGAGGTGTTTCAATAAGTGACCAGCTATCAATGTAGATATGATAGAGTGATATTACATGAAAAGATAATTCAAGTATTTGTAAGTTTTTAAGTTTTTCGATCTTCGATTGGAGTGCAATGATGATGATTTTGATAGGACCAAATCCAATAGGAATGATATATCCTATGATATGGGATGAGGTTATCCTGATCAAAATTTGTAGTTTCGTAATAGAGGATGATAGATCCTGATGAGAAACAATGTTTTGGGTGATCAGTTTATCAAAGAAGGTGATGATGCACTTTGAGATGTTAGATCTTCAACTTGTTGAAGACGAATACTTGAAAATCTTGGGGTGTCTAGTTCTAGAATCTATTTTGACATAAGATAACTTGACTGAGAGAACCAAGAAGACAACCTAAGCACAAAATGACATATACCAGGTGTGTACGCTTACTGTAAATTAACCAAGCAAACATGACAGATCTGGAAAAGACATGCAAGAAGACAGCTCTGGATTGACAGAGACAAAAATTTGTACGACAATTTACATAGTCCCAGATGACAATTCATATAGATGCATACGACAAAGGCATAATCTCGTATGACACTTCCCATAGAACCAGATGACAACTGATAACACAAAATATTTTGTTCATCTGACTCATACGACAATGAACACAAAACAAGATGATAAACTAGCTTTTTCATACGACAAACTAGAAAACTCGTACGACTGAGGATAGAGAAGAGACAAAATTTTGACTTTGATGATGTTTGATTTTTGGTTATGTTTTCCAATTTTAGATGTCCGAGTTTTTGTTTCAGGGATGAAAACACAACAAACACACAATATGATAAGTGACCTCAAGCACAACATGTTAAATCCTAAGAAAGTTGGGAAAACCGTTTCTTGCAAACTTAGGTACACACCTAATAGCTAATCAAAATACAATTGCTGAGTCTCACGCAATGGATTATCAACGCCATATTATCTGACTCCAAACACTAATGGGGGCACGATATGACAAGTGTCTTGGAAGAGTTACTATCTCTCTTGCACAAAGATTATCCCCCTTTCGAAGGTGAATCAAGTAGCTTCTATCTTAGGGTTTGTAGTAAGGATTTCTATTTGGAATTACCCCTTGTAGTCGTGCAAGTGTGATTGATGCCTATAGCCCAACAAGGTACCGAAACAAGAAGTAGTCACGCAAGCATGATTGAGACTACAAGGCCTTACTAAATGTTCGATATGAGAGATCTCAAAAGAGAAAACTCAAATAATCCCATCCTCTGAGACTTTAATCCCGATAGGCCTATTTTTTAGAGTGAGTCAGAAAGCTTAGTGTTGAACACTATATTTGAAATAAAAAAAATCTTCCCATAGGCATGAAAACTAAAAGATTATCGACCAAAATATCATATCGAGCATCTCAAAAGGAGTTTCACCGAAAGAATTCTTTCATCGAAATAGAACATGACGTGTAAAACACTAAAGTAAAGATGTCTTCGGCAGAATATCACTTTCGATAAATGAAGGAAGCCGCTCATCGATACTCCAGTTTCATCGAAAAGTGAAAAGAAAAAAGAAAAAGGTGAAGTCGAGGAAATCCAACTGCCGAAGAGACTTAAAAAATATTCATCGAAAGGTAGATCTCATCGATAACATTATATCGAATAAAAATAGAAGGGCTTTCGAAGGGCTTGCATGGACTTTCACCGAAGAACAGTGTCCATCGAAATATGATTTCGATGAAACTCACGAATGACTCATCGAAAGAAGGTTCATCGAGGAAAAGATGATTTCGAGGAGACTAGAAAATGGTTTTTCGACATGGGCTATTCGCCGATAAAGTGATGTCGAGGAAAGTGAGCTTTCGGTGAAAGATCAAAGTATTCAGCCGAAGACAAGGGTTTCATCGAAAACTCGATTTACGATCATATCAGTTGAACAGTACTTCCCGCGAAAGAGTTAAAAACCCAAGTGGAGGATGTCACATCTGCAATTAAGTTTAAACATTTGAATAGCCGTTATAGATGCAGAGACATTAACTGTGCACAAGTTGCCCATGCAATTACAGCTGAATTGATTGAATTTTCATAAGAACCAGATTGATGCCAAAAGACGGAAAATTGCAAGGGATTTGCTGAAGTTTGTGAACAACAATCAGAAGAGTTCGACAATTCTCCAAGTAAGTGTGATTTCTCGTATTTACTGAAATTATGGAACCTTCTTCTTCTTCTAAAAAGAGTAGAAAAGGGCAAGAATTAAACCCTGAAGAGAAGCCCAAATGACAGAAAAAGGAGGGTAGAGCTTTGACTCAGGATTTGCTAGACCAGTGCCCGACATCCAGTGTGAGGTCTAAAAAGATCAAGAGTGAAGAAGAAGGATTGGAAGATAGATTTGAACATCTAGGAGACATATGGACTGAAATCAGAGGACATGAGTTGTTCCTATTTAGTTATAAGAGAAGGGATGCTCCTGAGCCCATAAGTAACCTGTGGAAGAAAAACTTAGGGAAATTGGTAGTCCCGAATGTATTTGTGGATGTCGAATTAATGAAAGCTCTGGTAGATTGCTATGATCCAAGAACCAAAACCATATGCAACTACCGAGGGAATCCCTTGGTGGTGATTAACAAACAGACTATTGATATGGTATTTGATCTAGACTGGGAAGTAGAAGAGAAAATTGATATGCAGAAACTGTCGCGAGAATTCTTTAACTTGGAAGACTTCTACAGGACGTGGAGATTACCCATTCACCGGCCAAAAGTAGGGGGGTCCTTTGTTCCATTCAGTAAAGATGACAAGGTGCCATTTGATGTCAACCAATTCCATCCGTATTTTAAGTATACATACTATGTTGCAGCCCAAGTATTAGGCTTAGAGGCTCATCCTCTCATGGATATTGGGGTTATGGTTCTGTGTGCTGATTTACAATCGAAAGACCCTAGGTCATTTGACTATGCCACTTATGTTGCAGAAGCCCTAAATCATGGGTTGGAAAATTTGAAAGGAGACCTTGTAAATGTCCATTTCTCATTGTATTCTTTATTGATGCACATCATTCTTTATTGTGGACAAGAAATCAATTTCTGGTCAGATGATTTCAGCATCAGAGCTTATGATAAGAATGGTATGAAGAAACCAGTTCAGTTGTGGGTTTCTACATGGGATCAAAGATTCATAAACAATCAATATTGGCACTTTCAGGAGTATTTTGTGAAACCTCTTAGTGCGGCCTTTGGACAACATAGAGATTATACTCTGTCCCCTGAAATTAAGAGATTCCTCAGGCCAAAAGACTTCTCTCCAGAGTCTTAGATTGATCACAACTGGGGTGACTGGTATTGCCACCTTAATCATACAGAAATCAGGGTATTTGGGTATGAAGGAAAGCCATACATGCTTCCAATTACAGTACCAACAGGGTGGCTAGCTTAGAAATTGTGAGACAATTATCTGCTGTCAGTGCCAAACACCTTACGGATTTTGGTAAACAATCCATTGTGCCAGGGTTATTGTTGTTTTCTGATTTTATTGTTAAAAGTTCCAAAAGCTATCATTTACTTCAAAATAAATTAGATTATTATGGCATGACTCTGGGTGATCCTAGAGAGAACTTTGATCCTGAGGGATATATAAGAGCTGCCAAGGCGTCACAAAAACTAAAAGCCTGAATACATGCTGCTAAAATGCCAGATGATTTAATTAAGAACCTTGAAAGGGAAGAGGCCAGGGTTTTGAGAGAAAGAAGCGAAATGACTTGGGAAGCTTTCAAATGGAAAAGAGCAAGGGGGATGGTGGACGGAGACTTACTTGGAAACCTCCAAGACCCTTTGGAGATAGCCAAAAAGCTACTTCAACATGAAGTAGAGATTATGCATAGAGTGCCCCCACAATTCCTTCATTTTATCAACACTGAAAAAGATAGTCAACCATTGGCTCACATGTCACCGAAATCAGCTACCAGTAGCATCCCTGCTGACTCTCCTAGAGAAGATTATCCCCCTAGTTTTGAAGCAGAAGTGGATGTGGACACTGGTGAATTTAACATTAGAGATGTAGTTGATATAAGGATGACAAAGCATGAAGAATTTGTTGCTGATGACGGATTCGCTTCTTCAAGGGAATTCCTTTCATTCTTGTACCAGTATAAAGGGGCTCATGTGAAACAGAGTATGGCTGGAAAACCAGAGGAAGAACAGATGAAAAGACTACAGGATGAAATCGATACCCTCATAAAGATATGACCCCTGAAAAAGGGAGGAAAATATTAAAAGAGGCTGGTGTTATCATCTTTTCTGGTTGGGACATAAATTCAGCACTTCTGTTTGATGGATTCTTGAAGAAACATGACTTGAATCAACAAGTGTTGCCTCAGGAGATAGATAAATTATTCCTAGGCTCTGGATATGATCCTGATCAAAAGGCTCTCCTACAATGGGCATTATATCCAAAAGGAAAAAGACCAATTATTGTGGATATCGAAGAAACCTTTGGACACCTCATGATTCATCAGGTTGGAAAGACTGACCCTAGGGTCACTGCAAAGTTGAACCTGGATGTAGCCAAATTAAATTTGGATCAGACAGAGTTTTTGGTCAGGGAAAATATTACCTATAAGGGCTTGTATGAAAGATCTAAAGAGGAGAATCAGAAGTTACAAATGAAAATATTACAACTTGAGACAGGGACTCCTTTGAGTGAATATGCCTCATATCCCATAGGACAGAGCTTGGACGATGTTTCTGATGTTCTATATTGGAAATATCAAGCAGATAAGGCTACCAAACAGGTAAATAATATCCAACAAAAGATGGATAAATTGGTTAATGACATCATTGAACACCGATTCAACACCATGCTTATACATGTTGAACATTATTGGAAGGTGTACACTGGAACCATAAAAGCATTAAGAGAGCATGAGAGGTTAAAAACACGATTTCATGAGGTGATAAACAGTGTTGATGTGATGACGCCAGAGGAGAAGGCTGAAGGGACTTCATAGATAGAAGATCATGTTAAATTCGAAGATATGCTAAAAAGAGATCTTAAAGAATTGGATGATGGGAGCCCTATTGGAATGCCCTCATTTTATAAAGGAGGAGTAATGTCTATGGAAGATTTGAGGAATGAACTTGTAAGCATCAAGGATTGGGCTTTGTCAAGGTTGGATCGAAGCAAAGACACGGCCCCTACCATCAACCAGATGATCTTCGAATACCTTTCACAAGGAGAAGAATTGAAGAAACAGAGTATTAAGATCAAGACTTTTAAAGAGGATGATTATATTCATCATTTAGGAATTCTTAATCTCTTTTTACTTAAGTTTGTTAGGTATATTCAAATTAACAATTAGTATTTTGAAAAGACACGTCTTTTCATAAATGACTTTTGCTCTCATATATATATGAGAGAGGTTTTTGTAATATGGGGATAAGAGATATTATATAGGGACAAGACAACGATGTATGACAGCCTGTAAGTTTTCTGTTATACAAATTTTGATGGAATACATGCTATGATCAGTCGTTTTTCTTTGCGTATGTGTTGTGGATTATTTCATTTTGTTTTTGGCAGTCGCTTGTGATATTATCTAAAGGAGATAAGGTTATTCATATTCTTTGAATGAAATCTATGTTTTATGTTATAAGGTTGAAATAAAAGTTCTGCTTGCGAATTATAATTGTTCTTCGCAGTGCTTACTTGAATGGTCCCTTAAAGGTAGGGTTAAATTCATTCAAGCAACTTATGATATAAGCATTCAATTGATCTCATAAGAAATAATAACCGACAGATCCATAAAGGGGTGGGTAAAAGCTGTCTCACAAGTTCACACAATAAGTCCTAAAGAAAATATAATGACTTTGTAGCCCAAACAGCGAAGAAGGCACTGGCTATTTACAAATTACACTTATCACCATATTCATCATATGTTATTTTAAAGCAATAAGAGTAACTAAGTAGGAGACATAGATCGAATAGCTTCTACAACAACAATATTGAACTCATCTACTATATCTCCATCCTAGGAACTTATGCCATTCTAAGATAGGAGGAAACCAGATCAGGACACTTAATCTGCTATAAAAGGCACTGGTCATTAAAAACAACTAGTGAATAGGTACACCCACCTAGGTCCTGCAGAGCCTAAAGTGAGAGAGTTAACAACCAAACAGGTTCACTCTATAAGTTGGCCAGGTCAATTGGAGGGTTTGATCATTGGAGTTGGCATTTCCTTAGAACCTATCCAATCTGTTGATTTGAGACCCAACACTTAGGTCTAGCTATACTCACTTGGGTCATTCTCACAGGGTTATTACTTTTTCCCACTGTGACAGGCCCGCTAAAGGTATTCAAATCTCAAACATATAAGCGCTTCAAGGGTCGATATTTCTGATTGTCAAAATGGACAAGAGCATTCTCTCATACCTTTTATACAACTTCTCATGCATAGAAAACAAGATGTTCATTAACCAATAGCAATTTAAGTGTGCCTAGAAAACTTTAAGAAGACACAAAGTTTGGTTGAGCTCCCTTATGCAACCTGCAAAACAAATACATTAGTAATCATGTTGTTTTGGAGTAATTGATTCTTTGGCAAGAGTAATCTTGGACAAAACATTCTACAGAAAACCAGTTAGGCTGCTAGAAAACTCACAAACAGACTAGGGTTAACATTAGTGATATCAAATTTCAAGCACAAAAACCCTAAAATGTAGTCTATTTTGAAACGAAAAAAGCACAAAATTGTACGAGTATCTTCACCTAATAGTACGCGTATTCTCACATACCCGTACGAGTGCACAAAGAAACTCGTACGGTTCTATAAAGGTACTCGTATGAGATTTTGAAGCAGATACGACCAGAAACCCGTGAGATTGCAGATTTGAAGATGCAAGAGGCCAAGAAATTAGATTTCGGGCCCCATGGTGGGTGCCAAAATGTCGTGTGTGTGAAGTAGGATACCTGCAGCTACAACACAAACACCTAATAGATCATTACAAGCATGGTTAGTAAATTGAAATCAAGCAAAAGATAAACCATGACAAAGCGACCTATCGCCTCCTAAGAGATGCGAGTGTGGATTTGCTCTCAGATCTAGATGAGTAATCCCAATGACTTGAATACACCAAGATGGAGGATTTAAAATGATATGATGTGCAAGCTAGATAAATGCATGATTAAACTAGATTGATCCAAGAAGATAATTATGCTAATGATATGCATTTATTATGCTAAATGAAGATGTAATTAAGCTAGATGAGAGATTGATTATGTCATATGATTAAACAATTATGCTAGAGGATGATAAAATTAAGCTAGATCTAAGATGCAATTGCCTATAATAAGAATGCTTAAATGATATGCCTATAATAACTGTAGTCACACAAATCTGTCTAGCTTAATTAAATAAATAATTGCTATTTATTTGATTAAAAATCCACTAGCCATCAGTTAATTAAATTAATATTTAATTAATTCATCTTTAAACATTCTCCTATTAATTAAATAAATTATTCAATTTATTTTAATTAATTCATTAAACCAAATTCCAATCAATTAAATGAATAAATACTATTTATTTAATTAGATCCCCCTTTTCCTCTTTTAAATAAATTAAATAAAATATTTATTTAAATCATTTATCCCCCCCACTTGCATTTTCCTACAAATGCAACTTGCACACATTTATTGAAATAAACTAATTTTATTTTAATAAAAAATCCTATTTTCCCTCACCCACCAAATCCACTTGCATTCCTAAATCCCCTTCTAGATTCTTCTGACCTCTTCCTAATTAGCCTAATCCATCCCCTAATTATTGTCACATTCCTAAGCAACTTTAAGTCACTTCTCAAAGACTCCAAAGTCTTTGAAAAACATTTAATGCTTTGTGTGTTCAACAATTTTACCTCCAAAGTCTTCCAAAACCACTAATGGCTTTTACATGACCATTAATGACTCTTACATAACCATTTATGGTTATTTCAATTTGCACTCATGTGTCTCCTCAAGAATTTATTGCTTTGACCATGTTTATCCCTTTTGCCTTTGCACAAGAGTTTATCCATTGGATAAAAGCTTTATTCTTTGAATAAAGAGTTTATTTATTCAACTAACCTTGACCTTAACTCCCAAGGTCATGTCAAGCATTTAATGCTTATTCCCTCTCCTCTCAACCTATCTCACATTGACACTTGTCATCTTGGGATTGGGTTGAAAGCCCTCACATGGATTTGAAATCATTCAATCCTAACCCTTGTTGAGATTGCTCAATCTCAACCATCCATTACTCCATTTTACCTATAAATAGAGCTCATTTCTTCATAATCCAGATCCTGAAAACTTGTATGCATTTAAGCTATAGGCATTTTAAGAGAGCATTTTAGCATAATCAACTAATATCTTGTCATTTTGGATAAAATAAATCATTTTTAGTATCAATAGCATAGTATTAGCTTTCTATTCACATTTAGAGCAAATACTTCAATCTCAAACCTCCATAAGCATCCATAGTGCAAAAAGCTGCTGAGAGCTACACTATTTTGGAACTTGGAGAGGAGAGGAACAAAGGAGAAGAAACCAAGAGCATGTTAGGAGGCATTTGGAGATGCCTCATCATATTTACTTTTTTAGTTAGATATTTTATTATGCTTTTGATATCTCTTTTGATATACTTGTGTAGGAAAGTATTTTGTTTGTGATTTCTGACACTAACAGTTTGCCTTTTCTTTTTGTTTGTGTTTGGTTATCATTGACTAACCTTCCCTTTTTGTAGAGTATCAATAATAGTGCTTGAGATGAGATGAGATGGGATCCTTTGTGCTCCAAAATGGGGGATATTTATAGGATTTCCAAGGGTGAGGTGGCAGAAATCAACGGTCAAGATTGAGTCTAAAGATATCAAGGGTCAAATTGGAGGAGGTTGGAGAAGAGGTTGGAGGGAGGGACACTTGTCATCTCTATGGTGACAAGTGTCAAGGAATCTTTCTCACAAGAGAGAAAGTGTCCAAGGAAGGAGACATGTGGCATAAGTGTCATGTGTCTCAAGGGGAGGATATCCAACCCATAGGAGGTTATGATAAGGAGGTTAGGATGTGCAAGACGATAGGGTTAGCTAAACCTAGGATTAGGTGGAATGGGTTAAGTTAGGGGATGGGTTAGGTTAGGTGGTTAGAAGTTAGGAGGCATATGGGAAATTTGAATTTAAAAATTCAAATAATAGGAAAAGACTAATTAACTTTCAACAACTCATAAATTGATTTGTTTTAATTAATTAGGGGACTAGAAGAAATTAATTAAATGGGGGAGGATTAATTAATTCAGATTATTTGTCTTCGAACATGTAGTGTTGCGGTTAAGACACTTCGTTGGTGAAGCGGCCACCAAGGTTCAAACCCCTGCTGGGCCATTGTGCTCGTGGGTTTGAATAAGTGAAGTGTGGGGATGAGGTCCCCTGGTTATGGCGTCAATGGTTCATAGCTCCAGGTCAAAAGCATTTCACATGGAGCCAGAGGGCGTGCCATGCCAGCGTCGCTGGTCATGATAAAAAGTTTACCATGCATTATTTAAAAAAAAAAAAAAGTCAAATTAATTAATCAAAGGGGACTATTGAAATGAACTTATTAAATAAATCCTTAGATTTATTAATAAGCAGATGAATGAGGGAATTTAATCAAATTGCTAATGAATTCAATTAAATTGGGAAGGGGGATTAATTAAATAATTTCTTATTTAATTAATTATCTTCAGACCATTTTTAGGTGTATACATTATATATTGAGAACTAACATTATTCATGGTTTTTCCCTTCTTGTGTTTTCCACATCATATCTAGTGTTCAATGTGTGATCTATTGTGTGTATGTGTTTTCATGTTATATTTGCATTAGTTAATTCCGTTGGTTATTCTCAATATGTAAAAGAATTGAAGAAAAATTTAAATTTGACAACTGATTCACTCCCCCTCTTAGTTGGATGGATATTTTAATAATTGGTAGTAGAGCTTTGGTTCCTTGGAGAAGAATTTAACCGCTTGAGGTAGATCCTGATCCGATGACACATAAAGTGACTATTCCTATCTTTGAAGGATTCGACTATAGTTTTTGGAAAGTGAAGATGAGAGGCTACCTAATCTCTTTGAGCTACAACACTTAGAAAGAAGTATAAACTAAGAATGTACAATCAACAAATGGTCTTACTACTCTAGATGAGATTCATGTTTATGAAGAGAATGAAAAGGCAAGGTATTCTTTCTTTAGTGCTTTATCAAAGATTGAATTGACAAAGGTTATTTCATTGAATATTGCTTATGAGGTTTGGGAAAAGTTGAGAGATATCCATGAAGGAAATGACAAAGTTAAATTATCAAAGAAGCTAACAACTAAGTGTATATGAGAACTTGAAAATGGAAGAAGGAGAAGACATAAAAAGCTATTTTTAGAAGGTTGACAGTGTAGTAAATGAAATCAGAGAACTTGGCAACACCTTGACAAAAGAAGACATAATTGAGAAGATTAGGATGTCCCTATCAGAAATCTATAGTGATAAGATCTCTGCTATTGAGGGAACTTATGATCTGAAGAGGTTTACTAGGGAGCAACTTATGGTACTTTATCTGCATTTGAGATAAGAAAGTTTAGAAAAGGCACAGATAAATTTGAATCTACCTTTAAAGCCTCTAAGGAAGATCCAAAAGATGAAAGTTTAGATGAGATGGAAGCAAACTTTGTAAGGAAACTGAAGAAAGACATCGACAAATACAAAGGTATGTTACCTCTTAAATGCTTTAGATGTGGAAAAATTGGTCATATAGCTACTAGGTGTTCGTAAAAATGATCAAGAAAAAAGTTTAGAGAAGGTAAAGGGAAGTTATTATAAGAGACTACTATGCTAAAAATGATGCTAGTATTTCAAATGATGAATCGGATTATGAAGATGGTGATTGTTTGTTTTTAGTGGAAAAGGATGTACCTAAGATTGATATTCGTAAGACTGTTGCTACTGCTTTAAATGGTAGAAGAGATAGAAATGAATAGTTGATTGATAGTGGATGTTCAAATCATATGATTGGTGATAAAAGTAAGTTTGTAAAACTTGAAAAGTATGATAGTGGTTCTGTTAGGTTTAGAGATGAGTAGACAACACAAATTGTGGGAATTGGTTCTATTTATTTTGAAGTAAAGCATAATATTGACAATGTTTACAATGTGAAGGGTTTGCATCATAATCTTTTGAGTGTTGGATAGATGTGCAAAAATGGTTACAATTTTGTCTTTCAGGATGATGGTTGTGAGATCCGGAAGGGATCCAAAATTGTTATTGTAGTAGGGAAAATGATTGGTGGAAATATGTTTCTACTAGAAGGAGCTACAAGGCATTGTTTGTTATCTTAGATCAATAATGGTTGGCTCTGGCATCGAAGGATTTGTTATATCAATTTTGACAACTTGGTAAAGATTAGTTCATCAAGTGCAGTGAAAGATTTACCAACGCTGACCAAACTAGATAACAATGTTTGTAGAAAATGTCAAGTTGGAAAGTAGATGAAAAGAACATATAGGGGAAAGGAGCATTCATTTACCAGATTGTTGGACTTAGTTCACATAGACCTATGCAGTCCTAATAGAACAAGGAGTATAAAAGGTGAGAAGTATTTCATGTTATTGATTGATGATTATTCTAGAATTTCATGGGTTACATTTTTAAGAGAGAAGTCATAAGTGAGAAAAATTCAAGATATTCAAGGATAAATTTGAAAATGAAGTTGACAGAAAGATTAAGTGTTTGAGGTCTAATAGAGGAGGAGAATTTACTTCTGACGAGTTTAACAAATTTGGTGAGAAACATGGTATTAGGAGGCAATTGTCTGCACCTAGGACATCACAAAAAAATATAGTGGAAAGGATGAATCAAACTATACAAGAGGTAGTTATTGGAGACAAGAAATTCACACAATAGTATACACTTAACATAATTCTATACTAGAAAAGACATGGAAAGACATCATATGAGATATGGTATGCTAGAACTCGAATAGTGAAATATTTCAAGGTATTTGTAAGAAAGTGCTATATCTAGAGAGATGAAGATAATCTTGGAAAATTTGACAACAGAGCGGATGAAGGCATATTCCTAGGATATTCTACAAGGATCAAGGCATACTAGTGTTACAACAAAAGGTTAAACAAGATTGTTGAAAGTGCAAATGTGAAGGTTGATAAAGACATTTCAAAGGAGTTTGTCAAATTGACAGGATATGAATATGATGAATCGGCTGACAGAAAAAGGGAAGAAAAAACTAGAGAAGATGAAAAGGAAGCTCAAGATGCTCTGGTATCTACATCTGAAACCCCAAGATGCGTTTAGAAGAATCATTCAGTGGATCAGATTAGTGGAGATAAAAACAAAGGAATTATCACAAGAAGCAAAATAACTCAAGAACAAGTTCTGTTATGTTTACTATCAAAAAATGAACTAAAAATAATAGAAGAAGAATGCAATGACAAAAATTGCATAAAGGCAATGAGAGAAGAGTTGCATCAGATTGAGAAGAATCAGATATGGGAACTAGTTCACATACCGATAGATAAGAATGTAATTGGAACAAAATGGGTATTCCAGAACAAGTTGGATGAAGATGGAAAGATTGTGAGAAATAAAGAAAGGTTGGTTTGCAATGGTTACACACAAGGCATTCACCCAGTTGCTCAGATGGAGGCAATCATGATGTTTCTTGCTTTTGCATCTTTTAAGGATTTCAAGGTTGATCAGCTGGATGTGAAATCAACATTTTTGAATGGATAACTGAAAGAAGAAGTTTACATTGAACAAATAGAAGGATTTATGTTGAAAGATGATCCGAACATTGTTTGCAGATTGAAGAAGGCCCTATATGGATTGAAACAAGCTACTAGATCTTGGTATGGAAGGATAGACAAGTATTTGATTGATCAAGATTTTCAAAAGGCAATTTATATTTCAAAATTAATTCAGGTAAAACCTTAATTGTTGTAATTTATGCTGATGAGATAATATTTGGAGGAAATGAAGGCATGTGTAGAAAGTTTGCTAATTAGATGCAAAAGGAATTTGAGATGTCCATGTTCAGAGAGCTAAATTTCTTTCTTGGTTTGCAAGTAAATCAGAATGACACAGGAATTTTCATTTCTCATTCTAAATACATTAAGGAATTGCTCAAGAAGTTTGGGCTGGATAACTCCAAACCGGTATGTACACCTATGACCACTAGATGGAAGTTGACAAAAGATGATAAGACCCTAAAGAAGATGCAAGTCAATATAGCTCAATGATTGGAGGACTGTTATATTTAACTGTTACCATACCAGATATCATTTATGGAATTTGTTTAGTGGCTAGATTTTAGCAAGAAAAGAAAGAATCACATGTTGTGGTAGTAAAAATAATTTTAAGATATCTAAAAGTAACATAAGAGTTTGGTTTGTGGTATCCCAAAAATTCAGATTTCACTATGACAACTTATACTAAAGTAGATTGGGCTGGAAGTGTTGACGATAGGAAAAGTACAAGTGGTGGAGCATTCTTTCTTGGCTTCCAGTTAGTTGCTTGGTCAAGTAAGAAGAAGGATTTTGTCTCTTTATCTATAGCTGAAGTATAATATATTGCAACATCTTTCTATTGCACACAAATTCTATGGATGAAGTAGGCTTTGAAGGATATTGGTGTAACCTTCAATGAACCCATTTCATTTATGTGTGATAACACTAGTTCAATAAACATTTCCAAGAATCCAATACAACAAAACAAAGCATATATCTATTCAATATCAGTTCTTGAGGGAAAGGTTGTTGGATAATGAAGTAAAGCTTGAGTATGTACCTACAAAAGAGCATATCACATATATCTTCATGAAAGTGTTGTGTAAAGATTCTTTTGAGTATCTCTGATAGAAGTTAGGGGTATTATCCCTTCCTAATTTGAACTGATGTACATTTGGATGTGCCTTGGTCTAGTGACCTGCCTGTATATTCTTATCTGGACTAATGCTTGGATGCTTCCTCTTATGGGGAGCTAGAGTAAGTTTCATAGGGGGAGTTATGCCCACCTTTGTCCTTGATGTCAAAGGGGGAGAGATATATGCAGAGATGTGAGATGTGAAGAGTTGCTGATCTGATGATGCAAAGAGAGTTATGTGTTTGTTTGTTTGTTGTTGATGGATGTTGCCATCAATGACAAAAGAGGAGATTATTGCAAATGTGATGTTGATTATGATTGGTTGTTATTGATGTAAACATAATGGTTTTCATTGATGTCAACACATAATTTTGATGTTGGTGATCCAGAAGATGTGCTCCCAAAATATTTGATGCTTCAAAAGATGTGTTTTAGTTGATATTCAGTGTGGATTGATTAAGCTAATGGTGATCCATATTTCTATGTTTGTAGGATATGGTAGTGATTGATTTTATTCATAAGTATCTTGGTTCCATTCATATTTTTGTCATATTGGGTAGCACTATTTTGGGTCCATATTAAGTCTATAATTTGAGGATGAGTAATGACATTTGTGTATCATGTAAGTCATGATTTGGGTCTGGAATATGTGATGGATGTAACATGTTGATTTGACTGTTGATGTGTGTTGTTGTATGGTATACTTGTCATTCCTTCCCACCACTAGAATGTTTAGTGTTGACCTATTTTAGATATTTTCTTAGCTAACCTTAAAAGATTATGTTTCTTGGAGATAATATATATATGAGGATGATCTAAATGAATTAGTGTGGAAAGTGTGTGTGGCAATTGTATGGAAGGTATGCAAAATTGAAAAGGAAAGATCTGATTGTTGATGATATGCGAAGTGTGTTAAGAACCAAAAATAGTTCTGGTATTGCAAATTGTGTTACAATGGTGGATTTTATTTCTTTCTTTTTTTCTTCCTTTGACAATGAGCCTTTTTGGGAAGTGAGCCTTTTCTAGGCAGTGAGTTCTCTTGTAATGAGCATTTTGGCAATGAGCCACCCTTTGTAAAAATCACCTTAATCGGTGTTATGTATTGAGAACTAACATTTTCAGTGGGTTTTCCCTTCTTGGGTTTTCAAAATCTAATCCTAGTTCCTACAACAATCTTACATATATAGCCCTCTTGTTGAAACACCAATTATGCAAGAGAAGTGAAACTTTCCTCACACAACACATCCTAAGAGAAACATTCCTTGCATGATTTGGGAAATAAACTTTCCTTATATGATGCAAGAGAAAAAAAACTTGTCTCACATAACTTAGACTAACTATCCACACATAAAACCATTCTTGGCAATAACCTCACAACTCTAGGAAATATTCTATTTATAGAATAGAAAATATGCTAATGTCAAACATCCAACATGAGCTGCACTTAAGCAACTTCCACAATCCACACCTTTCGAACCATAGAAGACTTAACAAATTAGTAGGAGTTATTTCATAAACACATTACAAAAAAATACAATATGTGCACCTTATGTTCTATTACACTAGAATTCAACACCTATGAAACCATAGAATTTTCTCAAGGCCCCAATACCTTTGAGCTTGTTGCACTCATTTGATGTTGTAAAGTGTCATTTTAGTGTAATGGATTGGATTTTGGGTACAAGTAAAGTAACTCTCACAAAAATTATGCACTAACATACCTATAAGTAAGATTTAGTCTCTCATGTGTTATTAATATTTGATATTTTTTAAGACTCTTTGAATAAAGTGCTTGACGATGTCATATATAAGCTAGAGAAAGATGATTTAATAATGGCGAGCATGTCTATGGGGATGTAATTTTCCTTTGTTGAGTGGGTAACTAGCAAGAGGTCACTCAAAAACTAAAATTGTGGTGCCATTATGTTAGGCCCAATATGAAAAGCTAATGTACTAAGAGGGGAGGGGTGAATTAGTACTTCAAAATTTTTCTTCAATAATAACTTTATTGTTATGCATAAACCAAATAGTGCAGTAACATAATATAAAGCTAATACAAATAGATAACAATCATACATGATTCACTCCATAACACATATATTTTGGTTACATAGAAACTCTTGGTTAGAGAGAAAAACTGCGGTGGGGATGGCACCCACAACTTCACTACTGCAATAATAAAGAGTGCTTAGTTAGAGCTACATGTTTAGCTATTTCTGATAGCTTACCCTGTTAGGAGTATCAAGATCTATTAGATCTACCTTGCTAAAGGATTTTACAACACTTAAACTAAATGCTACACCTGGTTAGAGGCTTTACAATTTATAGACTTGATTAGAGTCTTTTACCCTGTTAAAGGTTTCTCTTACAACTTCAAAATATTACAATAAATCATTACAAATATCTACAACTTTACATCTGGAATGTTATAGCAGATTCTATATGCTCAGAATAAGATTACCTTGCTTATAGCATACCTCGGTAACCCATATAGTAACTTGGTAAACCCTTCTATTTACTTCATTCTTTGACTATTCTCTGAAATCCTTCTTGGTGACCTCTGTGTCTTTGTAACAGTCTTCTTACGCTCATGCACACACCTTTTTAATTCTTAACTCATGTTGTATAAATAGATTTCCTATGTCGGTGATCCATTCATTGCTTCGATCTTACAAACATGTTTTATCGAATGAATAACCATGCAAAATATTTCATTGGTTAGATGACCTCAAAATCATACACAATCTTTAAGTACAATTTGTAGTGTGATAACGGTTAGATGTTCCTTGATCTTGTAACACGTTTTCATATGTATGTCTAGGTTCAATGAATCTGGTAACACGTTTCACTCGGTCTATAATAGCTCGGTGTGCCATCTTTTCTTCTCGGTAGACATAGAATGATACTCAGTAGACAGCTCGGTGTATACTACGCTGTGAGACTACTTTCTTCAATAACCGACTAGACTGTGCATACCGACTGAATATCTCAATAGAGATAACCAACTAGAGTATATAGAATAACTTTGAACATAAAACTAATGGCAACTTGATAAGTAGTAACACATTATGCTTAGGTTTTTTGTCATGCGATAAATTTACATTTATGAAAGTGGGTCATTAGGGTCAAGTATATCAAGTCAATATGACATGATTACAGGGTAACACACAAATTATTTAAGATTTTCTCAAATGAATACTTACCACATAAAGATAGATGTGCAGAGTATGCATGGCCTAGTGAGTGGAATAGAGGGGAAGAAACACAATATCTTCTAAGTGCATGCTATAGTATATTTATGGTTATGACACTATTTTCTAGAGATTCTTTTGATCATTATATTCCTAGAATGAGCATGTTTGTACTTATAAATGCTAGTCTTCCTTTTTTTTACCTTAGTAGTAATGGCTTTTTTCTTGGAGTATTGATAGGTAGTCCACCTACTCACTAAAGGAATATTTACTAATCACTAATACAAACTATTCATTTTCTTAATCTTCCCTCTTGTCAAATAATCCACATGGCTCAAAGCCAATAAGGGAGGCTTAAATAACAATGGTTCTTGATGCATTGTGAAATGGGGGAAGGTTAGACTAGAACCTGTGGTGGAATAACACACAAAACCAAGAAATTGTTAGTGTTAATCAACCAAAAACTAATCTAAGCAGGCATATCAAAAGAGACACAAAAAACATGAAGAAATATTTAACTAGGAAAGTAAATATAATGAGACATCTCCAAATGCCTCCTAACATGCTCTTAGCTCCTTCTCCTTTGTTTCTCTCCTCTCCAAGTTACAAACTAGTGTATCTCTTAGTGGCTTTTTGCACTATGGATGCTTATGGAGGTTCAAGATTGAAATGTTTACTCTACAATGCTATGCAAATGTGAATGAAAGCTAATATTAGATGCTATGATGCTAGAATGATTTATTTTAGGCCAAAATAATAAGATATTAGTGATTTATGCTAAAATGCTCTCTAGAATTTACTATAACTTAGATGCACACAAGTTTTTAGGATTTGGATTATGAAGAAATGGGCTCTATTTATAAGAAAAATGGAGCAATGGATGGTTGAGATTGAATAATCTCAACAAGGGTCAGGATTGAATGATATTCAATCCATGTGAGGGCTTTCAACCCGATCCCAGGATGACAAGTGTCAATGTGGGATAGGTTGAGAGGAGAGGGAATAAGCATTAAATGTTTGACATGACCTGAGAGTTAACTTAAGAGTTAAGGTCAAGGTTAGGTGGAATGAATAAATTCTTTATTCAAAGAATAAAGATTTTATCCAATGGATAAACTCTTGTGCAAAGGAAAAAGGGATAACCATGGTCAAAGCAATAAATGTTTGAGGAGACACATGAGTGCAAGTTGATTTAACCATAAATGGTTATGTAAGAGTCATTAATGGTCATGTAAGAGCCATTAGTGGTTTTGGAAGACTTTAGAGGTTAGATTGTTGAACACACAAAACATTAAATGATTTTCAAAGATTTTGAAGTCTTTGAGAAGTGACTCCAAGTTGTTTAGGAATGTGACAATAATTAGGGGATGGATTAGGTTAATTGATTAGGATTAGATAGGTTCTAGAAGAATTTAGAAGGGGGTTTAAGAGTGCAAATGGATTTGGTGGGTGAGGGAAAATAGGATTTTAATTAAAATAAAATTAATTTATTTCAATTAATAGGTGCAAGTTGCATTTGTAGGAAAATGCAAGTGGGGGTATAAATGATTTAAATAAATGTTTTATTTAATTTATTTAAAAGAGGAAAATGGGGATTTAATTAAATAAATAGAATTTATTCATTTCATTGATTGTGAATTTGGTATAATGATTTAATTAAAATAAATTGAATAATTTATTTAATTAATAGGAGAATGTTTGAAGATGAATTAATTAATATTAATTTAATTAACTAATGGCTAGTGGATTTTTAATCAAATAAATAACAAATATTCATTTAATTAAACTAGACAGATTTATGTGACTACATTTGCCCCTCTTTGAGATGGTGCAGTTTATCACGTCGTTTTAAAGAAAGAAAAATAGGCGTGAAGAAATGCCCCATAAAATGTTGATTTAATGGGTGGTATGCCCCCTCGAGAGATGGGCCGAAAAATTTCAAAAAATTGGGCGATCTCTCGAAAAAGAATGAAAATTGGCAGGGTGATAGAAGAGAAGAAGTTAGCAATGCTGGTGAAAAATAGAAGAAATCGGAGATAAAATGAAGAAATGGAAGGCTTGGGAAGTTCACGGGGACTACGGTGGTGAGCGGGGGAAAATTTGGGTTACGGCAAAGGGTTTATATAGGGAGAAAGGGGTGAAAATAGGGTCATTTGTATCTATGACCATAGTGAAACTCTAGCTCTGATAGTGACTTTTTAGAGGAGCAAGCAGCAGTCAGGATGCTGGTTCCCGTAGCAGAGCATCGATTAGAGGAGTCCAACGATTCGCGTGGCCAGATGACTACGGACCAGCCATATGTGAATTTGAGTTTTTGAATTTTCCGCATTTTTGATCTATTTTTAGCTAGGTCCAAGTTGAGTCGAGACAATAGCACTGAAACTGTGTTTTGGCACTTTTGTCGATTTAACTAGCACTTTTGTGCTACAATGACACTATTGTGTAGTCGTTTGAGCATTTTTGCAAATATTAGCGCTATTGTATAGATGTTTGAGCACTATGGAGGAGTTAATTGAGCGCGAGATATGTGAAGCAACGCTATTGCATAGCTACTGTAGCGTTGTTGTAGTTTAAACGCTCTTATATAGTTTATTGAGCGCTTTTGTTAGGGTAGTGGCACCATTGTTAGGAGATAGCGCTTTTGTGCAGAAAAATAGATACCCTAGTGTTTGAACAAATAATCTCCGGATGCCAATGATGGATGGATGGAGATGTGAAGTGAGAGTTGTTTTGAACCATAATAGCCCTAATGAGACTTAGGTCACTAGGATAAATGCTTGTTGAAGTTTAGGTGTGCCATGATTGCTTACCCATTGAGACTTGAAGATACTTGATCAAAGTATCTGTTGATAGTCTAGGTTTAAACTTAAGAAAGTTTAAAACAAAACAACTGATGATGATGGTTGATGCACTTGTGTAGGAGGATCTGCACGTCTTGTAGTTGCACAAGAGACATCCTGCCACACAGGGGTTGCGTGATCGGCTGATAGAGGCCGAGGTGGATTGCATTGCAACGACTGGGCTGTATGATATGATACATATGCCCGTGATTTGGATGAATCACAGTTTGATGACAGCATTGGCAGAGCGTTGGCATAGTGAGACATGCACGTTTCACTTGGCGCAGGGGGAGATGACTGTGACACTAGAGGATGTATGGTGCATCCTACATATTGCCATTCGAGGTGAGTTGGTGACATATGATAGAGCATGGGGGACCCTAGCGGTGCAAAGATTCTTTGATGAGGACGTTTATATTGATGATGGTTGATAGCTTGGGAGGACATCGCTGCATTGTATGAGCCATTACCAACAGTTTTGTCAGGGATCGTGGGGGGAATATTGTGCCTAGATCGATGATCACATAGATTGGTAGTTGGTTGGGGGCAGATGATTGAGAAAATGATGACAAAGGGGATCCGATTTGCCTGGGGACTGTGCGTGTTAGCACACTTATATTAGGAGCTGCATGAGGTAGTATATCATGGGAGGGGCTCATTGGTAGTGAGAGTGACGCTGCTGCATATTTGGGCGTGGGAGCACTTACCGGTTACCCGACCAGTGAGTCTGAGATTTCGGCCAGTTGACCAACCCTATGTATTTATGTATAGTAGTATGATGAGTCAGCTCCACCTAGGGAAGTTAGAGTGGTGGCAACGGGCACTTGATGATCTGGATGCAGTGATCTGGAGACCCTATATTGAGTGTAAGCCGTGGGAGGATGATGCAGAGGTGTTGCCGTATGTATTCATGACCCGATTCCTCATTGGGAGGACAACCTATCATGTAGAGAGATAGTTGCCTGGCAGAGTTTTGAGATAGTTTGGACGGTGACATGGATTGCCTAGGAGATCGGGAGAGTATGCCAGAGTGGTTTGAGAGAGGTACGCATGGGGGCCAATACTACCTTATGATCAGGCATTGACAGAGTTTTGGATGCTACAGGCGAGACCATGGGATATACGACTGAGGATGGTAGATGTAGGGGTGTCAGAGGACTATACGCAGTATATGACGGCTCATCCGATTCCTCAGATATCAGATCCGACAGAGCCAATTCCTGATTTTGAGGAGGATAGGGGATGAAGATGGAGGAGGAGAGGAGGTTGAGGACTGATAGTAGATGGACGAGGGAGAGGAGATGGTGGTGATGGAGGAGGTGGTGATGGAGGAGGAGGGGATGGTGGAGGTGGAGGAGGTGGTGATGGAGGAGGTGGAGGGGATGGTGGGGGTGGTGGATTCAGAGGTTGAGGTGGCAGTGGTGGTCGGGTTCAGTGGAGAGGGAGAGGCGGTTTGCCATTGCAGATATCATAGGGACCTTTGATGTAGGGAGGAGTTAGATTGGGTGGGAGAGGTATGGGGGAGAGAGAGGTATCGATGGATAGAGGGGAGGGAGCCACTGGAGAGGGAGCTACAAGTGAGGCACCTATGGATATAGGGGAGGGATTGACAGGGGGTGGAGATCTTTGGGACCATATGATATTACATTTGCAGACTCGACTTACAATAGGCGAGACACAGGTGGAGGATCTGGAGGCGGAGGTTGCAGCTAGAGATGTGTAGCTGTTTGCACGAGAGTTAGAGCTGACTGTAGTGCTACGGGAGAGGGATGGTGCAGTGGAGAGAGTGATTTAGTTGTAGGAGAGAGTGCGGGCCTTGGAGGGAGTACCGGGATAGGGGCCGGCTATGGAGGCTTTGGTGAGGGAGGTTCGGCGAGCACAGGCTGAGATAGAGTATTGGCGGGGTTTATATGAGCAGGTGGTGCCAGCTAGTCAGCGAGTACTGAGCTATTCACAGATGCGGCAGGCCAGATCAGAGCAGTCTCAGAGGATGCAGAGCAATGAGGGTGTGATGGGTCCTCTATGGAGAGATAGGTCAGGTGGCACAGGAGCTAGTGGGGGTTTGATGGGGCCTCCACGAAGAGATAGATCGGATGGTGCAAGGACTAGTGGGGGAGCAGGTGGTGATGGTGGTGCAACATCTGGTGAGAGTGGTATCGAAGAGAGCATTTTGCATGCATGTATTTATATTGTTATTTTGGACTTTGTCTTGGATGGCTCTTGGTAGACGGTTTTATAGACTTCATTGTACTCTGATACATGAGATGATATATATGAGGAGATCCCATATTTTTGTGATGATATGTATTTTGATGACATGTTATGGATGTTTAGGCTTTGATGGTGATTTCATGATTTATGCTTAGATGGATATTTGTTTTATGCTATATGTATGCGTTTATGAGATGATTCCTATATGATGCCTATATGCATGTTGTATGATGTTGGATGCTAACATGTGGATGTAGGTTGATATATGTTTGCATTGATGTTTTGGGATAAAATGCCTGATGTATGTAATGCCATGATGGTCATGTACGCATAATAAAATGATTTTTTATGATGGTATAGATATTATTTTGTACTTTATATCAATACAGTGATGAGATAATGATATGCAATGATGTTAATGTAATGCTTTTGAATGAATGATTTATTTATGGATATGCATCTAGATGGTTTAAAATAAATGTCTATGTGGATAAACAAGTGTAAAGTACAAATGTTTTAAATGATGATTTCTAAATGTCAAAATATGAGGAAGTAAAATGATAATGTGATTATAATGCAACACATGTTTAATGAATAACTGCACCTTAATGCAATTAAGAGGGATAATGAATGTAATCTAATGAATCCTAAGTGAGACAGAATGAGAATAAGAATATACTAAAATGGATGAATGAATGCACTTGAACTAATGGATAGATAAATGAATGTATGCAATTTATGTAAATCTAAACAAATGTATGATACATAAGTGTGAAAATGATGATAAATGATGATCACTAACGGATGTTTTTAAATGAATGTATAGTAATGAGTAATCATGGTAGGAAATGCAAATAAGGACAATTATCTATGTAAGTGAATCTAAAATGTTATGAGGGTAATAATGAAAGGATACAATGATACTAATGCAAGTAAAATGAGAATGAACTATATGGGGTAAGTGCAGCTAAATGATATTTAAATGCATGCTAATGAATGGCTAAAGAGTAATGCAAATGTGACTTAAAATGTAATGAAATGATGATGGGATGATGATATATGAATGCAAGGTTTGTTTTAGACTTTGCATGATGCACTTGATGATGTATCAGAGTACTCTGTCGCGATTGTATCCAAGACCAGCGCAATTTTAACATAACTGCTCGTATTGAACTTTGTTCACACTTGCATGCAAAATTATGTACATAAATAATGAATGAGTAAATGGATGGACGATATGCAATAGACTGCAATATAAACATATGAGATGAAAGGACGATCCATAGTGCTTTATTTTTCATCATTGAGCTTTAAAATGTTGTAAGAAAATACAAGCATCTTGACATAATGATTCAATATGACCTGATTATTCCTTACATGGATTTTGATATAGCAAGTTAATACAAACAACTTGATATAATGGGTCAAGTTGACCTGAGTATTGCTTGTGGAACAGACAAGGATTATCTCCTTTCATGCATGACTTGGATCATCCTCCTTGATCTTGGGCTGATCATATCCTGAGACAAGTTCATACCGTAATAAGAGATAAAAACCTTTATCGTATTTGGATGAGGGAGGAGGAACCAAAGAAAGAGCATTGTACCTGTAAGTAAACAACATACATAAAGAATAAAGAATATGGATCCTTGGTAATGGTTCATGCTCATATGGTTGAGGTATACGTTGTAGTTAGCAAGCCATATTGATCTATGACTGTATTTTGCCTATGATCATGTAGCTTAGTGAACTTCCACGTAGACACCATTAGGACATGCCCCGGTACTTCATCGAAATATGCACTGAAGATACACAAACAATGCTGTAGGAACCTGATATGAATAAATAACCCACAAATCAACCAAGTATTTGATAGCTGAAACAGAATTTTCTTGTCAAAGAAAATGTCATCTTGTCTTTGTTTTGGTAAGGAAGGATGCATCCTTGTTGATGACAGTTTGAGTGTTGATGTTGATTGTTTGGTTGATTTGGGAAGTGATCATCGTTGGAGTATTTCACAATGTTTGTTTGGTATCTGCTTGGAAGAGTATGCACAATGTGTTTGCCATGTTTTTGCTTGATTTTCGATGTTTTCTGATGTTTTTGGATTTTGTGAGATAGTTTTTCAATGTTTTTGGATTTTGTGAGATGATTTTCCAATGTTTTTGGATTTTGATGATTGTTTTGAATGTTTTTGGATTTTGATGATTGTTTTGAATGTTTTTGAATTTTGTGAGATAGTTTTGAAATGAAGAACTCAGTGAATCACAAAACAATGTAGTATCCACTTCCATCAAACAGGTTAAGGTCATTGCCCCCCAGTTTCTAGACATAAGTTTGAAAAAGTGGGATGCAAGGCGCATGAAGTACTATCCTTAATTGTAGATCAATAACAAGCCATGGTTTAGGACAGATGAATGAGTGAATGTGATCGCAACAAGTTTGAAAGATAATGGAGCCATAGCCTTTACGAGTGGTGCCTGTTTGCTAGGTTTTCACCATCATAATTACCCAAGGTGCCACTGGAGTGGTTGTTCACCATTTGGATGCATGATTTTTCTTTACTATTTTGATGTGTTTAGTATTTTCTTCAAGAAATTTTTCTAAATGTTTTTGGTGTTTTTGCCGGTATGTATGGGAGGCTGATGCTCTATGCAACTTATGTATAAAACTGTTTGAGGTGCATCCTGTTGATCGGATATGCTAGCGGTTCTCCTTCTGAAGTAGCCAGCTGATATGCCCCGGACCCAAATACAGTCATGATAACATATGGACCTAGCCAATTTGATTCAAACTTTCCCTGATGTTCATAGTTTGGTTGGTTACGAGGATTCTCTCGAAGAACAAGATCACCTACCTCGAATGCATGAGGTCTAACCTGATGATTATAGCTTCTACTCATGCGCTGTTGATAGGCCTTGAGGTGATTATATGCAGCTTGTCGCTTCTCATCAAGTAGCTCTAAGTCCTGAAGACATGATACTCTATATGCTTCATCATTGATGAGATTGTGCAAGGAAACCCGTAGTGATGGTATCTTGACCTCAATAGGTAAGATAGCTTTTGCGCCATAGACTAATGAGTAGGGAGTTGCTCCTGTAGGAGTTTGAATGCTAGTTCGATATGCCCATAGTGCTGGATTCAATTGAACGTGCCAATCATGACTGACATCATTGACTGTCTTCTTGAGGATTCTTAATATGTTTTTATTTGATGCTTCGGCCTGACCATTGCCTTGTGAGTAATAGGGGGTGGAAAAGCGGTGTTGGTCGTGAAATTTCTCATAGAGCTCACGAACATCCTAATTTTTGAATGGAAGTCTATTATCTGTGATGATGGACATGGGTACACCATACCGATAGATGATGTAATTGAGGATGAATGAGGCGATTTTCTTGCCGATGACTTGGGTAAGTGGAACAACTTCGATCCACTTTGTGAAGTATTCAATGGTGGTAATAATGAATTTGTAGCCATTGGATGAAGATGGATGGATTTTACCCACAAGGTCAAGGCCCCATTGACAAAAAAGCCATGGTGTTGTGATTGGTTGTAATTCCTGTGCTAGTGCATGTATCAGGTCTCCATGAACTTGGCATTTCTTGCATTTTTGGACAAAGTAGTAGGAGTCTTTTTCCATAGATGGCCAATAGTATCCAGTGCGTAGGCGTTTCTTGGTGAGTGACAGACCACTTGCATGAGTTCCACAAATTCCTTCATGTACCTCTTCCAAGGGCTTTGTTATCTCATCCTGTTCGAGACATTGAAGGAGAGTACCATCAAGACTGCGTCGGTATAGGGTTTCAGCAATAATGGTATATCGAGCGGTTTGGCGCATGAAGGTTTTACGTTGGTTATTCGATTGGTTAGGAGGAAGTGTGTGATCGCAGAGGTAGGTGTAGAAATCACCATACCATGGGGATTAGGAACTGATAAGGCGGCATATCATCTCGGATTCAGGGATATCATAAGCAGGAATCCAAATTTGTTCGACCAAGAACTTGTAGCGTGTTGAATTCTATGGAAGATCTAGGAGAGAGGCAATAGTAGCCATAGCGTCAGCCGCTCGATTTTGATATCTAGGTATCTGTTCAAAGGTGATAGTAGTAAATGATGCCTTTAATTTGTCCACTACTTGTTTGTATGGCATGAGTTTGTCATCTTTAGTCTGATATTCATTAGTGGCTTGTCGAATGACCAGTTGGGAGTTGCCATATACTTGTAATTCTTGTAACTTCCATTGTATGGCTAGCCCGAGTCCTATGATCAAGGCCTCATACTCTGCTATGTTGTTGGTGCATGGAAATGTGAGTCTGCAAGATTTCGAGATGTTGTCATCTTGAGGTGTGATAAATAGAATGCCTGCCCTTGAGACATGCCTAGTGTATGAACCATCAAAGTACAGTTTCCATGGTTGTACTGTTGTGATCATGAATATCTCCTCATCTGAAAAATTGGAAATGAGAGGATGATCGCCTATGAGTGGTGCATCATCCAACTGATCTGCAATTACTTGACCTTTGATAGCTTTATGGTCCACATACTCAATGTCAAATTCACTTAGAATCATCACCCATTTGGCTAAGTGGCCTGTCAATGCTGCTTTGCTGAGTAAATATTTGAGTGGATCAATCTTTACAATAAATTGTACTTTATGTGTCAACAGATAGTGTCTTAGCTTAGTGGCTGCCAAGATTACTGCTAAGCAAGCTCGCTTAATAGGTGTGTAATTGAGTTCATAGCCAACTAGTGTGCGAGAGATGTAGTAAATAGCATACTCTTTCCCTTCTACATTGTGTTGTGCCAATAGTAAACCCAATGCTGTATTTGTTGCTGATATATAGAGTAGTAAAGGCCTACTTGGATCTGGTGGAATCAACAATGGTGTATTCATGAGATAGTCTTTAAGTATCTGGAATGCTTGCTAGCATCTGGTATCCCATTAAAATCGGATGTTCTTGTGTAATAGGTGTGTAAATGGGTGACACTTATCTGCCAGTTGTGCAATGAATCTTCGGATAGATTGAAGTCGTCCTTGTAATGTCCTTAGCTGATTGATGTTCTTTGGAGGTGGCATGTCCATGATTGCTTTGACCTTTGCAAGATCGACCTCAGTGCCTTTGCTTGAGACAATGTATCCTAGAAGCTTCCTTGAGGTTACTCCAAAGACACATTTCTTTGGGTTGAGTTGAACATGATATTGTTCCAGTCTGTCAAAGATTTTCTCTAATATGTCTAGATGACCTTCTCTTGTTAGTGATTTTTCTAGTAAGTCATCAACATAATCTTCCATTATAGTATGCATCATGTCATGGAAGATGGTGGTCATTGCTTGTTGATAGGTCGCTCCTGCATTCTTGAGACCAAAAGGCATTACATTCCAGCGGTATGTGCCCCATGGACATGTGAAGGTGGTCTTATGTTGATCTTCTGGGGCAATCTTTATCTGATTGTATCCTGAAAAACCATCCATGAGTGAAAGCATGGCATGTCCTCTTGTTAGATCCACTATGATGTCAATGTTGGGTAGGGGGAAGTCATCTTTAGGACATGCTTTGTTCAGATCTCTGAAGTCAGTACAGATACAGATGTCCCTATTTGGCTTGCCGACAGGCACAATATTGGATATCCAATCTGCATAATCATTTGGTCTAATGAAACCAACATCTAGGAGCTTCCTAAGTTTTGCTTTGACTAGTACTACAATTTGAGGATGCATCTTGCAAATCTTCTGCTTGACAGGTTTGGCTCCTTCTACTATGGTGAGGTGATGCATGACTAAATCCAGATCAAGCCCAGACATGTCTGCATATGACCATGCAAAGTTGATCTGATGCTTCTAGAAGAACTCTACAAATTTAGGTTGTTCCTCTAGAGTTAGAAAAGGTGCCAGATGTATGTGGTGAGGTGTTTAAGGAGTCCCCACATTGTATTCTTTTGTTTCTTCGATGAGAATTGTTGATCATTCCTGTTGTGTACTAGCAGGGAGAATGTCAAACCTTTCATCCTCCAGCACCTCAGAGAGGTTTTCACTGGTGGATATGCTCTTTCTTTTTACTTTTGTTGGATCAAACAGTACCATAATGTGGTTTTCACTGGAAGATCCATGTTTTATTGTTATATTTTTGCAGCTAAAAGGTTTGGCATCCGCCCTGAAGTATGCTGCGCTATTAAGTTCAATGGCGAATCCAGCTTTGTGATCCCCGCTTGGTATGTTATCCCATAGTTCCAAAAAGTCAATGATCGCCTCATCATTTTGGAAATGGTCAAGACATGGGGGATTAGGTTGGTTCCATTCGATGAGTTCAGGATGGATAATGGGCATTATTTCATCGATTAGGTTAAGTTCGTTAGATGTGTCAGTGAGGGTCAAGATGTTGTGGTGAAGGTCGTTGATGGTACTCTCCCTGTCAGAATCAGGCATAGGATGTGACATAGGGTCTGTGGAAGATGTTTCCATCTCAAGAACCCAAGATGTTTTTATCTGTGCTTCTCCATAAACAGGGATGTGTTTGCGAGGTGGAGGTGGTGATATGTCTTCCTCATCTGAAGTGTTAAGCTGCACTGAATCAAATTCCCACTCATGCAAGTCGGTTTCTAACTCACTTTCCAGTATTCGATTACCATACCATAGTGGGATGTCCTTTGAGTTAAACATTGCAGGTGTGATCAGTTTTGTAGATGAAATGATTGGTGCTACAAGAAATATTATGGGGACTAATGAATCCGATACGGGGAGTATTGGTAGTGTTGACTCTGCTGCTTCTATTGGAACAACTGGTGTCATAGATACTACTATGGGTTCTGATATAGTTGCTGCTGCTAATGGTGCTCTTGATGTTATTGTTGCTGTTGATGGGGTTACTGGTTTGATTGATGGGATCATGGGTATTATAGATGGTTGTGCTAGGATTTTTAGCCTCACTGGGGCAGTTGCTACGGTGTTTGATGCTACTTTTATAATCAAAGGTGACCTCTTTATAATAGGCTAATATAGTGGTTTGCTGGGTTTTCCTTTGAATCTGAGCTTAGGAAGAATCTCCTTTTGAAACCCTAGGCCTGTATTATCCTTGGGTTTTAATTTCGGCTGCAGTGGTTCATGTCTTCCTTGCTTGCAAGGTCCCAAAGCACTCTGACCATCATAACCCATTCTTTTCATAATGAGAAGGCCTTTGCCATACTGATCTGTGGGAAGCTTAGCTTGCCGAATATTGGTGGTGATGAGATCTTTATAGATCCATTCTGCTAAGTCCTCATCTCATGTTTCTTCTTCTTGAATCTTTCCCAGGATGAATGGCATCAAAGGACATGCTGGCCTGATCAGTGGTTGTTGAAGTAATTGTGGAGATTTTCCATGTGTTCTAGGAGAAGTAGGCATTTGTCCAACACAAAAGAGTTGGCTCAAATTGTACTCCCCAGGACCTTCCTTTGCTATTTTCATCTTGAGCTTCTCTTGCTTGGGTATAGTAGTGTTTGAACTGGAAAGAGAGGTTGGACTTACTAGTGCAGGAGCACTGTTCCAAACTCTTTCTCTTTCTTGTTTCATTGGTGTTATGCTTCTTTAGAATCCATTGTACATAAAATAATGAGCCATGTGCTCATAGGTCCTAGGTAGGGTCCTAGAGGAGGTCTTAGGGGTCATGAGTCAAGATTGTGATTTTCTTGATAATGGAGGGTATGTGTGTCCTTGAAGTCTTTAGGGGTCCTTTTTAACATGGTGGTGTCCTTAGGTTGGCCCATTGTGGGTCTAGGAGTCATAAAGAGCAACATTGGGAAAGTTGCTCAAAAGTTGCATGACAACTTTTACAAGTTGCATGACAACTTTTACAAGTTGCATGACAACTTTTAAAAGTTGCATGACAACTTTTAAAAGTTGCATGACAACTTTTCAAAGTTGCCAAGCAACTTTTCCACCATGATGTCAAGTTCTTTAGGTTAGCATGGAAAACCCTAGTTTGGGCACACAGAGTGAGGCAAAGGTAGTATAAGTACTTGCAAACCCTAAATTCATGGGTTGGATGTTAGACATTGTACGACCCTAGCAAAGAGATCAGACTGAGACTGTAAAACTGTTACCAGTCAGTTTGAATGAAGAAAACAAGCAAGTTAATGGATTGAGAAACATCTGAATCTATGTGGAATGTTTGTCTTGGTGTAAATACTTTCATTTCAAGCAATTAGTTTAGGTTTTTACTTGCAGATTGAATAAGTTTGTAAATAGTTTGGAAACTGTCTTCTTACTGTCCAGTTTTGGATAGGATTGTGTAAATGAAGTCTTAACTCCATTCCCCGTTGTGGAACCACCATGAAACCATGGGGAATGAGAGTGTAGACCTTGTACCATACTGCAAAATAGGCAGGGCCCTTGAATATGTAGGAAGGCCAAGAAAAGACCTACTCCTAGGCGAGACTGGATAGTGCCCGATTAGGAGAGGTTGAATTGCAGAGGTCTTGGAGAGAAAGGTTGGACAGAGGAGAGTATATCCTTTGGAGGAGGTGTAGAGGAGTGTTAGAAGCATCATTGGTGTGAAGGAGGAGCCTCCACCAATCCAAACAAGGTGGCTAACACACAAAACCTTCACTGTGACCCAGGCAGACTACAAAACCCTCACAAAACCCTTGAAAAACCCCAAAATTTACCCTAGGCACTGTACGGCCATTTGGAGGCCCAAAACCTAGAAAATCCTTGAGCCCTTTCCAATTGAATGGTAGTCCATTTTGGGAGTTAGGGTTGTGTATGCATCGTTTGTGAGAGAAAGCCCTAAAGGACCGGTTAGGAGGCCTAATTGGTCCTAATCCTTGTAGCCCTGTTTTGTAAGCAAAAACACAAAACAGTGAAATCGGTAGAAAGGATGAAGGTAGAAACTTCTTGGGAGCACATGGAGGGATGTAAAACATGGTTTAAGACCTAATTTAACCTTTCTAAGACCTTTTAAAGTGTGAAGCAAACCTTAGCCCTTATTAGCCATAGTAAGGGGTTTGAGTCTCATGAGTAGGTGAGACCTTAGGAGAAGCAAAGCAACTCATTGGTGGGTGGATTGGGCAAGGTCAGGGGATTCCTCAAGTAGAAGGGAAGTCCTAGAGACCCTAGGCTATGGAGAGAACAATAGGTGATCCCAGGGAAGGATCCAGGAGCATAAACTAGGCTAGTCTATCCCAAACCCCATCCCATCAAATTGGTATCAGAGCAAGTGAAAGACTTGTTGGACTATGTATGTCTCTATATACTGGTGAATCAGTAGGGGAGAGAAGAATGGTCTCTAATGCAGAGCTGGCTAGAGAGGTGGAAGAGTAGAAGGAGAAGAATAGGCTCCTTGAAGCAACAATGAGTGAGATAAGGGATAAACTGCAGGAAGTGGTGGATCAGAGAACACATGAACCTTGGGATGAAGACACCAAGGGTAAAAGAAAGAGAACTATAGACATAGATGACATAACTCTTGAACCAGATCCCTTGTTCAATGAAAAACCTTTTGTGAAAGCTATCAAGGCTTTTAATACCAAAGCTTTTGAAGGGTTGCCACATTTCAGTGGAAGAATGGACATAGACACTGTTATGGAATGGATTGAGGGCATGGAAAACCACTTTGAGTGTGAAGGAGTGATAAAGGCTCAGAAGGTTAAAGTTGCCAAATCAAGATTAAGGGGAGCAGCTTTGACATGGTGGAAGTACTTGCAAGAAGAAAGGGTTAGCATGGGAAAGCTACCAATTGAAAATTGGAAAGCTATGGTGTGTAAGATTAAGGAGAACTACTTACTAGCGGATTATGAAGTCCAACTTCATAAGAAGAGACAAGGATTGAAGCAAAAAGATCTTGATGTAACCTCCTACACCGAAGAGTTTCAAAAACTTTGTCTTAGATCAAAGGTCCAAGAAGATGAATCTATCAAGGTGGCTAGGTATCTAAGCGGCCTAAAGTGGAACATTCAGGAGGAGATAAGCTTATGGACTCCTACTACTGTTCAGAAATGTCATCAACTTGCTGTCAAGGTAGAAGAGAGGAACAAAAGGAAAGGAGACTCCAATAACAGGGGTAGAGGTAGAGGTAGAGACCAAGTGAATCACCGAGGTGGTTACCAAAGAAAAGCAAATGAGCTAAGGAACCAAGGAGAAGCCAAGTTGACTAAGCATGGTAGTGAAACCAATCTCAGAGGAGGACACTCTAGAGGAAGAGGTGCACAAGGTGGTCCAAATAGGGGCAGAGGTACTGGCAGAGGTAACTCCTATTTTGCAACAATGAAGTGTTACAATTGTGGACAATTGGGACACCTGGCATATAGATGCCCTGACAAGCCTACCACATCAAACAGTGGAAAGAGGGTTGTTTATGCACAAGAAGACTCTTCAAGCAGCAAGACACCAAATGTGGACCAGATTGAATCAGAAGTTGGTGAGAATCTGATGTTCAATAAGATTTTGATCAGACAGTCAATTAAGGAGGAACCCAAACATAGGAGAGCATTGTTTAGGGTGAGATGCAAAGTTCTTGGTAAAGTGTGCAAGGTGATAGTTGATACAGGCTCAATTGACAACATCATCTCAGAAGAGGTAGTGAGAAAGTTGAAACTCACAAGAATACCCCACACCAATCCTTACAAAGTGACTTGGTTGAACAAAGGACAGAGTGTGGTAGTCAATGAACAGACTTGGGTAGAGTTTTCTATTGGAGGATACAAGGACAAGATCCTTTGTGATGTGTTGCCTATGGATGCATGCCACTTATTACTAGGAAGACCCTAGCAATTTGACAGGAAGGTGATCTATGATGGAGAGGAGAACTCCATATCCTTTAAGAAGGACAACAAGACTTTCAAGATTCAGTCTTTGACAGAGGATGAAGAGGGCACTTCAAAAACACCTAGTTTTTTAATGGCTACTGGTAAAGAGTTCCTAAATTTGCTACATGAGGAGGAGATAGTGAAGTGTGCCATCTTTGTGAAACCAAAGGAGAAAGCAGAAAATTTGCAGGCAAAAGTACCCAAGGAGGTGAAGCACATGTTGCAAGAGTATAAGGATATAGTGAGTGATGTAGCACCTGCAACACTCCCACCAAGAAGGTCCATAGGTCATCAAATAGACTTTGTTCCTGGTGCATCCTTACCTAGCAAGGCTACATATAAGCTCACACCTGATCATAATAAGGAAGTAGCAAGGCAAGTGCAGGAGTTATTGGAACAAGGACTGATTAAGAAGAGCATCAACCCATGTGCAGTCCCTGTAGTGCTAGCATCAAAAAAAGGAGGTAAGTGGAGACTATGCACTGACTCAAGAGAAATCAATAGGATTACCATAAGGTATAGGTTTCCTATTCCTAGAATAGAGGATTTGATGGACCGTTTAGGAGGGGCTATGTATTTTACCAAGCTAGACCTTAAAAGGGGTTATCACTAGATAAGAATTAAGGAGGGTGATGAGTGGAAGACTGCTTTTAAAACCACAGATGGATTGTATGAATGGCTTGTGATGCCATTTGGGCTTACTAATGCTCCAAGCATCTTCATGAGGTTGATGAATGAGGTGTTGAAAGACTTCACAGGAAAATTTGTGGTGGTGTACCTAGATGACATTCTCATCTATAGCAGAACCAAGGAAGAGCACCTTGAGCATTTGAGGTTAGTTTTAGAAAGGTTGCATGAGGAGAAATTATCCATCAACCTAGAGAAGTGTGACTTCTTGAAGCAAGAGCTGGTTTACTTAGGATTTGTGGTGTCTAAAGGAACCTTTAAGATGGATCCAAGCAAAGTGGAGGCAATTTTGAATTGGCCTGCACCTAAAACAGGGACTGAAGTTAGAAGTTTCCATGGATTAGCTCAATTCTATAGGAAATTTGTGAGGAATTTCAGTGGTATGTGTGCACCAGTCCTTGACACCATTAAAGGAGGTCTGAAAACAAAGCTTAAATGGACTGAGCAGGCAGACAAAGCATTTCAATTGTTGAAACAGGAAGTAGCAGATGCATTGAGCAGGAAGTTGTTGACAGTTCAAGAGTTACAATTGCAGAGCATAGGAATAGAAGGTTTCAAAGACCTTTATGAAGGAGATGAAAAATTTTCAATAGCTTATAAGGTTTGCAAAGCGTTTGAGAACCATTTCCATGGTGAGTATGCAGATTACACTCTCCAAAATGGTCTCTTATTCAAGGGTAACCAGTTGTGTGTACCTAGGGGATCCATGAGGGAAAACCTCATCCAAGAGAAACATAATGGCAGTTTGAGTGGACACTTTGGGATTAATAAGACCCTAGATTTAGTACAGAGGTACTACTATTCGCCAAAGTTTCCAAGGGATGTGAAAAGATATGTAGAACAACGTGGTGTATGCCAAAGGTGGATCAAGCAATGTCAATTTATATCAACCATTACCGGTTCCTAACAGACCTTGGGAATGTATAAGCATGGAATTTGTGGTAGGACTTCCCAAGACTAAAATAGGTATGGACAACATCTATGTGGTAGTAGATAGATTTTCCAAAATGAGTCATTTTATCCCATCTAAGACTACACATGATGCAAGCTATGTTGCACATCTCTTCTTCAAGGAGATTGTTAGGATTCATGGACTCCCTTTAAGAATTGTTTCAGACAGGGACAACAAGTTCATGGGTCATTTTTGGTAGACATTATGGAGGAGACTAGGAACCAACTTGTCATTTAGCTCAGCTTACCATCCACAAACAGATGGTCAAACTGAAGTCATCAATAGGGTGTTAGGTAACCTGTTGAGGTGTTTAACTAAGGAGTATGGCCAAACATGGGAACTAATCATTTCTCAAGCAGAGTATGCATATAATGACAGTGTGAATAGAACCACTAGTAGAAGTCCTTTTGAGGTTGTCTATGGCAGACATCCAAGAGGAGTATGTGAGTTGAGAGACCTTGGTAGTTTGGAAATGAAGAGTGGGCAAGCAGAAGACTTCACTCAAACCATCAAGGAAGTTCAAGAGCAGGTTAAGAAGGCCATCCTTGAATCCACTCAAAAAATGAAAGCCAAAGTGGATGAAAAAAGGAGAGAAGTTCAGTTCAAGGTGGGTGACTATGTGATGGTCCATTTGAGCAAAGCTAGGATGCAACGAGGTAAGCCTACCAAACTGCAGATGAGAAGGGTAGGACCTTGTAGACTCCTGTCGCAATATGGTAAGAATGCCTACAAAGTTGACCTACCTTTAGATTTAGCTATATCACTAGTTTTTAACGTAGCTGACCCGATCATGTACAAGGGTGAGATAACAAGGCAGACTGAGAACCAAGCCAAGGTACTATAGGACCTTGATGTTAATGTCTTACCACAGGTGAAGAAGCCTAAAGTAGAGGAGATCTTGGAATCAAGGGTGAAGAAGTCAACTAGACACCAAGTCTACATGGAGCACTTAGTGAAATGGGCAGATCAACCAATATCTCAAGCTACATGGGTGGAGGAGAGCAGGTTTAAGGCACTTGGAATAGACCCGGCTCTCATCTCTTCTTCTATTTCTTAGTTGTGTGCAGAGGGGGAGTATGGTGCAGGAGCACCCTTCCAAACTCTTTCTCTTTCTTGTTTCATTGGTGTTATGCTTCTTTAGAAGCCATTGTACATAAAATAATGAGCCATGTGCTCATAGGTCCTAGGTAGGGTCCTAGAGGAGGTATGAGTCAAGATTGTGATTTTCTTGATAATGGAGGGTATGTGTGTCCTTGAAGTGTTTACGGGTCCTTTTTAACATGGTGGTGTCCTTAGGTTGGCCCATTGTGGGTCTAGGAGTCATAAAGAGCAACATTGGGAAAGTTGCTCAAAAGTTGCATGACAACTTTTAAAAGTTGTCAAGCAACTTTTCCACCATGATGTCAAGTTCTTTAGGTTAGCATGGAAAACCCTAGTTTGAGTACATAGACTAAGGCAAAGGTAGTATAAGAACTTGTAAACCCTAAATTCATGGGTTGGATGTCAGACATTGTACGACCCTAGCAAAGAGATCAGACTTAGACTGTAAAACTGTTACCAGTCACTTTGAATGAAGAAAACAAGCAAGTTAATGGATTGAGAAATGTCTGAATCTACATGGAATGTTTGTCATGGTGTAAATAATTTCATTTCAAGCAATTATTTTAGGTTTTTACTTGCAGATTGAATAAGTTTGTAAATAGTTTGGAAATTGTCTTCTTACTGTCCAGTTTTGGACAGGATTGTGTAAATGAAGTCTTAACTCCATTCCCCGTTGTGGAACCACCATGAAACCATGGGGAATGAGAGTGCAGACCTTGTACCATACTGCAAAATAAGTGGGGCCCTTGAATATGTAGGAAGGCCAAGCAAAGACCTACTCCTAGGCGAGACTGGACAGTGCCCAGTTAGGAGAGGTTGAATTGCAAAGGTCTTGGAGAGCAAGGTTGGAAAGAGGAGAGTATATCCTTTGGAGGAGGTGTAGAGGAGTGTTAGAAGCATCATTGGTGTGAAGGAGGATCCTCCACCAATCCAAACAAGGTGGCTAACACACAAAACCTTCACTATGACCCAGGCAAACTACAAAACCCTCACAAAACCCTTGAAAAACCCCAAAATTCACCCTAGGCACTGTATGGCCATTTGGAGGCCCAAAACCTAGAAAATCCTTGAGCCCTTTCCAATTGAATGGCAGTCCATTTTGGGAGTTAGGGTTGTGTATGCATCGTTTGTGAGAGAAAGCCCTAAAGGACCGGTTAGGAGGCCTAATTGGTCCTAATCCTTGTAGCCCTGTTTTGTAAGCAAAAACACAAAACAATGAAATCAGTAGAAAGGATGAAGGTAGAAACTTCTTGGGAGCACATGGAGGGATGTAAAACATGGTTTAAGACCTAATTTAACCTTGCTAAGACCTTGGAAAGTGTGAAGCAAACCTTAGCCCTTATTAGCCATAGTAAGGGGTTTGAGTCTCATGAGTAGGTGAGACTTTAGGAGCAGCAAAGCAACTCATTGGTGGGTGGATTGGGCAAGGTCAGGGGATTCCTCAAGCAGAAGGGAAGTCCTAGAGACCCTAGGGTGTGGAGAGAACACCAGGTGATCCCAGGGAAGGATCCAGGAGCATAGACTAGGCTAGTCTATCCCGAACCTCATCCCATCACTTACATGTGATGTGGAGGAGATGGCTTCTTTATTGTTAGGAACAATAGTCTCTGGTTGATGACTGATATTATGAAAATATGCAAAGGGGTTTGCATCTCCCAGGATTGTGATCTCTACACCATTATGCAAGAACTTGATACACTGATGGTAGGTGGATGGAACGACTTGCATGGCGTGTATCCAAGGTTTTCCTAACAATAAATTGTATGGCAGAGGAAGGTCCAGAACTTGACAGATGATGTGTTTCACCATAGGGCCCACTCAAATTGGTAGCACCACAACTCCTTTGGATGAACACTCTGCATCATCATAGGCTTTAATTGTTATCTTCTTGTGGGGATCCACTGATTCAATTGCATATCCCAATGTGGTGACTAATTGTAGAGTATAGATATTCAGGCCTGCGCCATTGATCAATACTCACTTGATCCTATGTTGGTTGATAAACCCTTCAATATGGAGTGAGGCATTATGAGGTTGCTGGAAGGAGGAGTTGTCACTTTCTGAGAAAGTGAGACAAGGTGATGATCTTAGATTTTTGACCATGCCTTGGAACTGATCTGTATTTAGGTTTGCAGGGACTAACGCCTCTTGGAGAGCTTGATCTAAGATTGTTTTATGGGATGGAGATAGGCGCAATAGCTCTAGGATAGATATCAGTGCGGGCATTTTATCTAATTGGTCCACAAGGTTATACTACTTTGGGATAGATGTGGTGCCGTGTGGAGGTGCTTTTATGGTAATCTTTCCGTGACGTGTAACAACATTGCAAGTGGAGCTAGGATTTTTGATAGTAATAGTTGCAATTTGTTCACTAGCATCGTATAGGTGATTCACAGTGTAATTATATGCGGCTTGCGTATAATTGTTGGTATCTATTTTTCTCCCTGAAGTAGAAGGACCCCTTTGATCTTGTGATGGAAGTGGATTTTTAAACATGAGATGGTCATTGTTTGTTGTCTTAGGGTCATGTCCCTCGATTTCGATTTCACCTCGGTCAATAAGATCTTGAATAAGATCTCTCAATCTGTGACAATTGCTTGTCTTATGTCCTTTCCCTTGATGGAAATCGCAATGTTCAGTATCCCTCCACCATGAAGGTTTGACTTGAGGTTCATAATTTGATGTTTTGGGTAAGGTTACCAGATTTTGAGAAAGTAGTTGGCATAATACTATTTCGATGGGTTCCCCTAAGGGAGTGTATGTTTGCTTTGGTTTTTGTTGACATGGTTTGGGTTCATCTTGAGATGTGATGCGGCCTTGATTTGGAGGAGTAACTGTGTTAGTCCGAGGTGGGGGATTTTGTCTTGCAAATCAAACTACAGGTTGTGCACTTTTGATAGTTCTTGCATCCACAACCCCGTTGTTGATGATATTTTTGTTTTTGTTTCAGAAGCTTGGTTTGTCACTATTGAAGCGTGGGCGAGGGCCATCCTTTGGCTCATTATATATCTTGATAAGCCCTTTTTTGATGAGAGCCCGCTCACATTTTAAGCCTTTGGTGATCATGTCATTGAAAGAGTCTATGTCTTTTATGTCGAGGTGAAATTCCATTTCATCATTTAAGTTGGAAATAAATATTTCCACCAGTTCTTGTTCAGGTAACTGAAGAGAACGTCTGCTAGACATTTGACGCCATAGTTGCAGAAAGACTGAAAATAGCTCACCCAATTTTTGTTTAGTGTTACATAGATCAGCCATGGTGATATCACATTCAATGTTGTGTGAGTAATGTGCCAACAATTTCTAGACTAACTCTTCAAATGTCCTAATGCCACCTGGTAATCAAGAAAACCATGATGTGGTTGTTCCTCCCAAGCTTTGGGGAAAAAGTCGCATTAGGTATGTATCCTCATATGCCACTTCAAGGCAAGCTGAATGAAATTCTCTAACATGATCACGAGGATCTCCTTTTCCTCTATACTTTTCAAACTTGGGCGTTTCAAACCCTCATGGAAAAGGTGGCATATGAAGATTCCTATCAAAGGGATAGGGACAAATGTCATTGAGTAAAAATTGATTTGTTTTACACCACTATGAAGTTGTTGGGTGAGATTTTTGAGTTGTTGCCGCAACATGTCTATTTCACTTGGAGGAGGAGGAGGAGGAGGAGGAGGAGGAGGAGGAGGAGGAGGATTACCTTGATGAAAGTTGTATCTAATGTGTTCTTGACCTCTTTCATCCTCATTACGACTTTGGCATTCTGATGCTTGTCTTAGTTGTGCAAGATCAAAGTCAGAGGGGATTTTGGCTCCTTCTTGAGCAAGTTTAAAAAAGTGAGCATCAGCATTACTCTTGAGTATCTCATCAAAAAGTCTGTTAAAGAGAGGGTTGTGCTGTGCCCTTTCTATTGCCGCAGGAGTAGGAGTGCCTAGATTTTCATCATTTACATTTCCTCCAAGGGCTTCTTGGAACTCATTGATATTTTCTTCCTCTTCCTCTTCAATTTCTTGTTGTCTAGATCGGGACCTGGTATGAGCCATTTTGTTTATAAGTTTTTGTTGAAGTTGGGTGAAAATGATGATGAGTTGTTTGATGAAATGAGAGATTTATGGTTGGTGTGGTGTGTTGCATATGGATCTCTAGCACTAAAGGTAGATTGTACCAAAGTTCTTCCTTGAATCGCTTGTTTGTTTTTGATAAGGTCTAATGTGATAAGGTTTAGAGAAATCTAAGATGTGTTACATATTTAACTACCTAGTAATGAGAGGATTCACTCATAGACTAGTTTTAACCTGTGTAGAAATGTCTCTTAGGACAAGTTTATCCTAGATGTAGAGACACTCTAAAAAGTGACGTTTTGTGTTTGATTCAAACAATATTAGAATAGAACTTTAGGAAAAAAAACCTCTGGGTGTGTTGAGAGTTGGAATGGAGTTGATAAGATATGGATATGATAATGGATGAAATGTTTAACTTCAATAAAAGCTTTGTGTTACATATGGGACAAATTCTTCCTCTTCTCTTTCGGGAGTTGGTGGTTCTTCCCGAGCTACGTTATATGTGATGCAAATGTCTGGAAAGAAGTCAGGATTGATCTTGCCTCCTTTGTTTTTGTGATAACTCAAAGCTCGATATTGTGTAAAGGCTCTGCAGTTTAATGACTTTGGATCAAATTCGTTTGATTTCCCTTGAAGATAAAGAGATGTAAGAAGGCTCTATGAGAGACAAAGATTTGTCTATTA
The DNA here is from genome assembly GCF_030272615.1 of Cryptomeria japonica. Lineage (NCBI taxonomy): Eukaryota > Viridiplantae > Streptophyta > Pinopsida > Cupressales > Cupressaceae > Cryptomeria > Cryptomeria japonica. The sequence goes on from NC_081408.1 coordinate 474,189,695, forward strand.
ATACAGAAGAATTTCCTACTTTTGATAAGAGTCTTTGAGCTCAATGGTCTTTTCTTCAAGTTGATGTTTTGATGAAGATTTTTCTTTCTCAAGATGTGAAGAATGGTCATATAGTTTGATACTCTTGCTCTTTGTTTTTGATCTTTTGTTGGTGTTGGTGTTTAGTAATTTGATACTAATCACTAATACAAACTATTCATTTTCTTAATCTTCCCTCTTGTCAAATAATCCACATGGCTCAAAGCCAATAAGGGAGCCTTAAATAACAATGGTTCTTGATGCATTGTGAAATGGGGGAAGGTTAGACTAGAACCTGTGGTGGAATAACAAACAAAACCAAGAACCTGTTAGTGTTAATCAACCAAAAACTAATCTAAGTAGGCATATCAAAAGAGACACAAAAAACATGAAGAAATATTTAACTAGGAAATTAAATATAATGAGACATCTCCAAATGCCTCCTAACATGCTCTTATCTCCTTCTCCTTTGTTCCTCTCCTCTCCAAGTTCCAAACTAGTGTAGCTCTCAACAGCTTTTTGCACTATGGATGCTTATGAAGGTTCAAGATTGAAATGTTTACTCTACAATGCTATGCAAATGTGAATGAAAGCTAATATTAGATGCTATGATGCTAAAATGATTTATTTTAGGCCAAAATAACAAGATATTAGTGATTTATGTTAAAATGCTCTCTAGAATTTACTATAACTTAGATGCACACAAGTTTTTAGGATTTGGATTATGAAGAAATGTGCTCTATTTATAGGAAAAATGGAGCAATGGATGGTTGAGATTGAGTAATCTCAACAAGGGTCAAGATTGAATGATATTCAATCCATGTGAGGGCTTTCAACCCAATCCCAGGATGACAAGTGTCAATGTGGGATAGGTTGAGAGGAGAGGGAATAATCATTAAATGTTTGACATGACCTGAGAGTTAACTTAAGAGTTAAGGTCAAGGTTAGGTGGAATATATAAATTCTTTATTCAAAGAATAAAGCTTTTATCCAATGGATAAACTCTTGTGCAAAGGAAAAAGGGATAACCATGGTCAAAGCAATAAATGCTTGAGGAGACACATGAGTGCAAGTTGATTTAACCATAAATGGTTATGTAAGAGTCATTAATGGTCATGTAAGAGCCATTAGTGGTTTTGGAAGACTTTAGAGGTTAGATTGTTGAACACACAAAGCATTAAATGATTTTCAAAGACTTTGAAGTCTTTGAGAAGTGACTCCAAGTTGCTTAGGAATGTGACAATAATTAGGGGATGGATTAGGTTAATTGATTAGGATTAGATAGGTTCTAGAAGAATTTAGAAGGGGGTTTAGGAGTGCAAGTGGATTTGGTGGGTGAGGGAAAATAGGATTTTAATTAAAATAAAATTAATTTATTTCAATTAATAGGTGCAAGTTGCATTTGTAGGAAAATGCAAGTGGGGGTATAAATGATTTAAATAAATGTTTTATTTAATTTATTTAAAAGAGGAAAATGGGGATTTAATTAAATAAATAGAATTTATTCATTTAATTGATTGTGAATTTGGTATAATAAATTAATTAAAATAAATTGAATAATTTATTTAATTAATAGGAGAATGTTTGAAGATGAATTAATTAATATTAATTTAATTAACTAATGGCTATTGGATTTTTAATCAAATAAATAACAAATATTCATTTAATTAAACTGGACAGATTTATGTGACTACAGTTCTAAATAAGTACAAGGATTAAGTTTAGTAGCAATGAGAACTATCAGTCCTTTTAAAAACTTTTATAATATGATATCTTTTACTTATTGGTATTGTCTTTATTCCCACACTATCTTAGCTTTAAAGTTGCTTCTTTCTTGCTATATTTCTATCTGATTTCTCCATTTCCTCTTCCCCTACTCTTAATAGAATAGAAGATTTCAAAATGTGATAAACAACATCAAGCAATGGGAAGATTCACGTGTTGGAAGAAGTTGTAAAGTAAAAACAATGATACACTCAATTCATGTGTACCTATATATCTCCAACTCAAGGCATTTGATATAAGATCATATATATATATATATATATATATTTAAACTCTTTATTTTTTGATTCAACACTATTGATTTTTCAAAACAAATGGTTTATAATTTTTTAGATTATTGAGAGTTGAATTTAATACACACAAAAGAACGGATGATGTGATGAATTTGTAATGTTTGTCTAGTGTTAGAAATTGGGGGACATTTATTAACTCTAATGATAGTAGTTTTGTGTAACTACTCTTTTTGGGGAGATAAGAGGAAAAAATGTAGTTTATTAGCCATATTTAGATTAAGAGAGTCAAAGTTGTGTTTTACTTGCTAATGTCATATGAGTGAGAATATGAATGCATATTGATTAGATTGTATAGGGTAAAGACTTCTTAAAATGGTTCCTCCAAAAATTCTGGAATATTTGTTGTATACTTTGGAATAGATTACTATGAGTTTTTCTCTTATTTTGTAGAAATCATTGTTTCTTATGTGTGATAAGATGCATAAAGACTACAAAGATGCATAAAAAATCACTTGTAGTTTGAATGATCGATAAGATTGTGCTAAGACTTCAAAATCTTTTCATGTTAATCCAAAATTCAATTTTTGTCATCGCCACCTTGTAAATGAATAAATTATTTGAAATAGATACATGCTAAATTACTCAATAAAAAAAAATAATAAATTATAGATTATTGTTAATGACTAATCTAATAAAATGTTGCATGCAACAGATTGCTTTAATGAATGGCTCAGTTATTTAAATGTATTCCTCCATGACTGTCAAGAAATCAGATGTCGCCATTACTTGGAAATCTCCACAATTTAAGTCTATGAAATCATCATCCACTAAGTATCCACTTGCCCCACCAATTCCTTTAACAGTTCTCATTTTGAACTACTGGAAATAAATTGATAGATGTTATATCATCACTACATTTGTCACCCTAAAAAGTTACATCGACTGAAAATAGTCCATCAGCTTTCCTTATCATTTCGATGCTTTAATACCACCATGATCATCATATTTATTGCAAAATATAATTATGAGCTCAAACTACAAATTGATTGGTAGAATAAATGTGCAACAACATCACAAAAGATTTTATGTGAATGGCAAGGTCTTCGGATTCAACACTTTTATCAAATTCAATTTCTATCAACAAAATGCTATACAATCTGAAGTTAAAAAAAATATAGAATAAAATTATCCAAAATAGTATAGGGGAAAGGATCCAGTAGTTGAGCGTGTTCCAATTCTTGTGATAGAAGTTGTTGATTTAATACCCTAATACTTGTTGATTTAATGTCCAACCTTTGTATAACATTGCACCAATAGTTGTATGAAATTTACTATTTGTTGTGAAAAGTAACCAATCATGTGACGCCACATCAGCTGCACAAGTATTGGGGCCCTTTCACACACCTATTGGTCTCACTTATTTTGGGGGCTGTTTTGGACACCTTGGCAAAAAGCATGCTGATGTGGCATCATATTTGATGATGTGGCCCTGAAACCTTAGTTATAAGTAGGGGACTTGCCAAGTAAGTTGCTGTAAAAAAATCAGAGTGATTTGAAATTTCCACGTAAGATTTTGGGAAGCATGAAGTTAGGGTACACAACTACTGGGTCATGTCCCCTAGTTGTCAATGACTCTCTTCGACATCAACATGTTGATAAAAAAATTATGCAATTTCTTTGATTTCAATTGAAAAATGCAAACCTTACATAGGTTAATGAAATCAATAAAGTAGTTGTTTAATAGTTAATTTAGATATAAGAATTGGGATTCATATAATGTTATGATGGAAATAAAAAAAATAAGATGATTTATAATGAAGACATCACTTTGAAATTCATTTGTTTCAATGTTATAATTTTAATTTTTTTATATGATTGTCATTGATCTATGTATTTGATTGTGCGGTGTCTAGCTTCACTACAATTTGTACATACCTAAACTTGATGTATAGATATGTTAGTGCTCAAAGTTTCATAATTCGACATGGTAGTTTGATGATGATAAATGGTGATCCTAACCGACGACCCTCAAAGATATGGATTGCACTTATCTCAATAGTTTCATACTTGATGATGCATCCTCTAGCCTTTTTAGCCCTTTGACCATATTAACCAACCTTCAAATAGACTTCCAAGTCTTTGCATATGTTCATCCTTTTGCGAATCATGAATAGAGGGCCACCCAAGAGGAAAAAGGGGCAACCCTTGTGTCTTTTGGCATGCATGATCTCTTGTAATTCAAGTTAATTAACCTCTATTTTTGTTTTTAATTTAGACTTTTCTCTTGTCTAAGTGAACTACCATTCCTCCTACAGTTCACACAACACAAAGTTACACGTGACTTTGATAAGACACCAACTAATAAATATGCTAACAAACATATCAAGTCACACTTGGATACCAAATATAAATCCACACACAAACTCAACATGGTTCATATGTACCTATTATGAGACTTATGTTAGCAAGAGCAACATTGAATTCACAAAACCCCTTCTTAGAAAAACTTACCTGGAATATCTATAGGAAGCACTCAACTTCAATATTCACAAAGTTTTATTATTGTGTGTAAGGAATAAAGGTACATGGAAATAGATTCCTATGCTAATCTTGGAGGGAGTGATATACGTAAAACTTGAATCTAATCCAAACTAATGTAAAAAGAAGAGGAACGCAATCTTAAACAAATAAAAAAGTTATACCGTGACAAAGTGTTTTATGTGGAGAAAACCATTTTAGGAGAAAAACTCCACATTCCAAAGGGTAAATGCACAAAGTTGGGTCCCAATCCCGCGAAAGCTTGCGGGCTGGGGAAAGAGCTCACTAGAAATGGGTGCCCAATTTTTACCCACTTCACTTCGGGTGCTCGAGCCATCAAAAAACGGGCGCCTGAAGCTAAACGGGCGCTCAAAGCTAAACGGGCGCCCGTTTCTTGAATGTATTTTTTTTTTTAAACCATTTTCCATCATTTTCACTATTTCAAAAATGGGTAAACATTTCAGAGGAACATGGGTACCCATTTTCTTTCATCCCAGCTGACCCCCCCAGACCATTTTTTACCTCCTTCCAGGTACGTAGTTTTATTTTTTATATTCTGTTTTATTTATTTTTATTATTTTTCATAAAAAAATGTTAATTTATTGTTATTATTTTTCATAAAAAAAATATTAATTTATTGTTATTTTTTAATTTTAGTGTTTTAAAGTTTGAAAAACATTTTTTTTATTTTATTTAATTTTATTTCATGTTTAAAATAGTTTTTAGTTTTTAAATATTGCAAAAAACATGAACAGTAAAAACCGTAGGAAAAAAAAAAAAAAAAAAACGTAAATGAACAATAAACACTAGACAAAAAATAGACAATAAACTCTGAACAGAAAAATGAACACTAAACCCTAGATAGAAAAAAATGAACAATAAACCCTAGAAAATAAACGAACAACAAACCCTAAAAAATTAACAAACAATAAGTTACCCTACATGAAAATCAACAATAAACCCCCCTTCTCTCTCTCTCACACACACGTACAGGTTACCATCTCTGTCATTACACACACACACACTCTCTCTCTCTCTCTCTCAATCCCTCATTATCCCCTCTCTCTCTCACACACACATTACCTCCGCTCTCTCTCTCTCTCTCTCTCTCTCTCACACACACACACACACACACACACACACACACACACACACACACACACACACACACACACATCACCCCCCCTCTCTCTTTCACACATTACCCTCTCTCTATCATTACCTACTCTCTATCTCTCAAATTATCTATTCTCTCTCTAACTCGTTGTATCTCAAATTACCTACTCTCCCCCCCTCTCTCTCTCTATTTTAATCATGTGTAAAAGTTTGAATGTTTAAATTTATATTTCTAAATGTTGTATTTAATTATAGGATTCTTTTGTAAAAGTTAGATGTTTAATTTATGTTTAAATTGAACTTTAAAATGATAATGAATATGAATGTGTTTTTGTGTGTGTGTGAAAAATAGGGTTCTTAAATTTGATAATACTCTAACTATCACTATTAGTCCTCACTAATTCCTAACTTAGCCCAATCTCTAAAGATATACTATATATTTACAAACATGATAACATGTCATATACTTTGACTTAATAGTGGAAAGAGAAACCACAACCTATCACCTACACATCCAACTAATTGCACCACCACATAGACTAAATACATAGTCAATGTTAGACTTCCTAATGTCAACATCCCATATCCAATTTGAGTTTGCAAGTCCCTATATTTTTAATAACATGTGGAACAATCCTACTACTAAACTTTCTTCTTTCCAAACTTTGCGCTTTGAAAACATGGTTGTTGAAAACATGGATTTTTCTTCTTCTTTTAGATTATTCCACGAATCACCAATCATTTTAGTGATCTCCCTATCCTTGCCAAGACATAATGCTTTCAATTTTCTATACTGCTCAACAAAGAAAAAATTGTAGCCATTCATATTTTTCTTTGAAAACATGGTTGTTGAAAGCATTTTTTCTAAATTTGAGTCATTGAGATGCTAGATATTAAATTCCAACCTAGAGGTAGTATGTCCATAAAGTCCAATGGCTACCAAAGTAATAGATTTCCACTAAATGTTAGCTCTTATTGAAGTAACATTAAGTTTTGTTAACTGAGCAAAACAATGGGAGCGAGTGCGGAGCGAAAAGGAGTGGGAATCCCAAATTTCAAATTGGGAAATGGCGGAATCCCTGGGAACAATGGATTTCCTGGAGATTGCAGTTTTTCTGGGATCAGAATTGGTGATTAGGCACCTCAAGGGTCAGAAGAGGACAAGGAAAAAGCAAAACTGAGAGAGGACAAAGATTCAAACCCCAGCGACCCACACGACAGAGGTAAAGGAAAAAAATGGTCTTCGCTCTTAGGAGTGAAACCACTGGTTAAATCTGGGCTCTCGGAAGTAACAAACATTTTAGACCCTACCTCTGGACAGTTTGCTATTTCTGTTCCAGACAAAGTGGTTGATATGACTATTACTGGCCTTTCTATGACATTAGTAGGATGATTCTCTGGCTTTAGGCCTGACATTGATGATGTTAGGAATTTCATAAGGAGAAAATGGCTTGTTAAAGGACAAGTGGAAGTGGCAGCGCTACCTAGAGGGTTTTTTACCTTCGCTTTCAACTCTGAAGAAGACATGAATAAAGCTCTCTGCGAAGGCCCTTGGATGTTTGGCAAGTCATCCTTGGCTCTTTAGAAATGGGCCCCGAATCTAGTCCTCAACGAATCCTCCTTTGTTTCTGCGCCAGTCTGGATGTGCCTCCCGGGTCTTCCGTTGGAACACTGGAATGAGGAAGTCTTCAAGGGTATTGCGAAATCCTTTGGAGAACTCTTGTCGATCGACCCAATGATGGTGGCTAAATCAAGGTTAGTCTTTGCTCGCATCTGCGTAAATGTTAATCAAATGACAGATATGCCTCAATCCATAGACATTATTTCTAAACTTGGAAAATGGTCCCAAGCTATTGAATATGAATCTCTACCGTTTGCTTGTTTCCACTGCAAAAAATTAGGGCATTGGGCTAAATCATGTCTGCTCAAGAAAAACAAGGAAAACAAGACTGATAGCAACAACAAGAACAAAAAGACCTGGCAAATAATAAATAAAAAAGGAGATTCATCAACAACTGAGAGTAACCAAAAAAAGGATATGACGGATCTCATGAATGAAGCCAAGAGGAATGGGAGTAGTAGCAACGACCAACAAGATTGTGTTTGCTCCAATGACCAACCAGAGAGATCTAAAGAAGTAGAGCAAGGAACTGAGTTGAACAATAAAAAAAAACCCAGAGGACCAGGAGTCTGGATCTATTAGTCAGGAGAAGGAAGAATCCATTCCGGACCAGGAGGCTGGATCAGCGAGTCAGGAGAAGGAAGAGACCATTCCAGCCCTATCACTATCAAAACTGGCTAAGGAAAACTTTAATGAAGCTCAAGACCCTTTTGATAATGAGCCTTTACTGCTTTTAACCAATGGAAGCCCAAAGCCTAACCTCTGTAAAACCCCTTCTCATAGTGTGGATTTGCTGGATGGGAATCTCCAGATATTCAGATCAAGAGAAGGAAAATCGAACAAAGAGGAATCTCAACTAGAAGCAAGATCAAGAAAAAGGCAGATGTTGGAAGTCAGAACAAAAAGCAGGGAAGGCCATCCCTAAAACATCAAAGGGAACAGGAAAGCTAGAAGAGCCGTGCTGATGGAACATAGTGTTCCATTGAGTCAGCCCTATGCCTAGTTAAAGTATGAAGATAATATCCTGGAATATCAGAGGGCTGAACACCCCTCATAAGTAGGATGTGTTACAGAACATCATCAGAGATCATAAACCAGATGTAGTCCTTGTTCAGGAAACCAAGATGTCTAAAGAAAAAGTTGAAAAGATTAGAATTTTCAAAGAAAATGGAGTCATAGGATCAAACTCGGAAGGAGCTTTTGGAGGAACTGCGATTTTTTGGAACCAAAAAACTATTATTGGAAAGGAAATCATCTCTGCTTCTAATAGGATCTCTGTTCAACTTGAGCATATTAAGGACAACTTTGTCTGGGTGTTATCTAATGTCTATGCGCCTAATACCAAATCTAGGAGAGCTAAATATTGGAAAAGCCTTGCAGCTGACAGACTCCAGTTTGCTGATTAAAGCTGGATTATTATGGGAGACTTCAATACCCCGCTCAAAGATGAAGAGAAGATGGGAGGTATCCCTTTACAGCTTGATGGGAAACAAGACCTCATGGACTTCATTAATGACCAAGCTCTCATTGATGTGGATCTCCAGGGCATCAATTTCACCTGGACCAATAGAAGAACTGGAGCTGATCTGATTCAAGTCAAGCTTGATAGATCTTTAATTTCTCTTGACTGGCTTTCTAAGTATAGTTGTTCCCTTGCCTCTGTTATCAAAATTGGTTCAGACCATTACCCCATCTCCTTTACTGCCAACTCTTTTTCAGCAAAGAGAAACTTCCCTTTCAGATTTAAAAAGCTTGGCTCTCCCATCCTTCTCTGGAAGCTTGTATTGTTGAATGGTGGAACTCTAAAGTGGAGGGTAAGGCTCTTTTTAGAATTGCCAAAAATCTCAACATCATAAAAGCCAAAATTAAAACTTGGAACAAAGAGTTTTTTGGGGACATATTCAAGAACAAAATTCAAATCAAAGCTGAAATAAAGTATGTTCAGGATAGAATTCAAGAGGTGGGGTTGACCAAAGATCTTAGGACGACTGAAAATGATCTTTTATCTAAATACCACTCCATCATTTCTAATGAAGAGACTTTCTGGAGACAAAGATCCAGAGCCTTGTTTTTGAAGGAAGGCGATAAAAATACCCACTTCTTTGACTTAATTGCTCTTAAGTATAGGGCAGTCAACAGAATATCTAGACTAAATTGCAATAAAGACATCTTAACAGAGGACTGTGACATTAGGAAGGAAGCTCTCGAGGATTTCAGTACCCTGCTGGGTGATGTGGATATCCTGGATTTCAGCAAGCAAAACACCCTTTTACAAGCTATCCCTCCTATCTTGTTGGAAGCTGACAACCACCTTTTATCCCGTATTCCCTCTAATCTGGAAATCAGAAAGGCAGTGTTCTCCTTTTAGGGTGATAAATCCCCTGGTCTGGATGGCTTCCCCATGTTTTTCTTCCAAAATTTCTGGCACATAGTGGAGGCTAACATATGCAATGGTGTCAAGGAATTATTTGGCTCTAGAAGACTCCTAAAGGAACTGAACGCAACCTTCATTGTCCTAATCCCAAAGATCCCTGGAGCTAATTCTCTTAACAAGTTTAGACCCATCAACTTGTGTAACTCTGTCTACAAGATCTTATCTAAGGTTCTGACTTCCAGGTTATTGGAAATTCTACCAAGGATTATATTTGTTCAGCAGAATGGCTTTGTCCCCAAGAGATAGATTTTGGACTCCATTATTTCCGTTCATGAAAACATCCACTCCCTAAAAGTGGCGAATAACCAGGGATTCTTCCTAAAGTTAGACATGGCTAAAACTTTTGATAGAGTGAACTGGCAGTTTCTCCTTAGGATCATGAAAGCGTTTGGTTTTGGTGATAAAGTTATTCAGCTCTGCTCTCAACTTATGGAAACTTCCTCCTCTGCTGTTATTGTCAATGGCTCCCCATCCAGTTTCTTCAAAAGCTCTAGAGGTCTCAGACAGGGGGACCCCATATCCCCTATCCTATTCTCTATTCTTGCTGAATTCTTGGGTAGATTCATCCTTAAAAATGTGGAAGATGGCAATCTTAAGGGTTTGAAACCTTCTTCATCCAATGTTGTTTTCTCTCATGAACAATTCATTGATGACTCTATTACCATGGGGGAAGCCACCATCTTGGAAGCTAAAAATATGAAGATTATTCTAAATACCTATGAATCTGCCTCTAGCCAAAAAATCAACTGGGATAAAAGCTCTCTATTTTTCATCAATACCCTGGTTCAAAGGCAAATAAGGATTGGCAGGATTCTTGGCTACAACATCTCTGAGTTTCCCTCTACCTATTTGGGGCTTCCTCTGTGTCTCAAGCCTGAGGATTCCTTCTGGAACAAGCTAATTGACAGAATTAACTTGAAACTTGCTGACTGGAAAGGGGTTGTCCTAAGTCAAGCAGGTAAAATCACTCTGCTCAAAGCCACTCTCCAAAATCTTCCTGTGTATTCTCTTAGCTTGTTTAAAATCCCCTCAAATTTTGCGGAAGCCATTGAAAAAATCCAAGAAAAGTTCCTTTGATCGGGAGTGGAAGCTAAAAACATAGTTCCCCTCATTTCCTGGAATAAAATTTGTTCCCCTAAGGCCTCAGGTGGGCTGGGCTTAAGGAACATTGGTTCTATGAATAAAGCTTTATTAGCCAAACAAATATGGAGATTCAAAGGGGAGGAAAGAGAATGGAACTCTATCTGGAAAAACAAATATCTCTATATGCAACCTTCTGAGGAAGAAATCTTTGACAACTCTTTTAATGTTGAAGGATTCGCCATATGGAATGTTGTGCAATCAGCTAAAAGCTGGGCTACTACTGGCAGAACTTGGAACCTTGGAGATGGGAGGAGAATAAGATTTTGGGAAGATAGATGGATCCTAGATAAACCTCAGGAGGAAATCCCAATCCTTAAAGATTGGAAAGACCGATTCAAAAGCAGGTATGGAGAAATGGTAAGATATTACTAGAGAAATGGGAAATGGATTGACTTTAGCCAGCAGTGTTCGGAACTCAAGTTCCTTCAAATTGCTCTCTCTGCCAAAATCCCTAGAGACAACAAAGATGATAGATTGATATGGAGGGAAACTCTGGATGGGAAATACTTTGTTTCCTCTACTGTGGCTATTCACAATGTCCCAGTGGAAGAAATTCCCATATGGGCTAAAGTTTGGAACAAGAAGTTAGTTCCTAAGGTCAATATCTTCTTCTAGATTTTCATCCAAAATAAGGTATTAACCCTAGACAATCTTCATAAAAGAGGTATTATTTTTCCTAATAGGTGTTCTCTTTGCTGTAGGGAAGAAGAGACAACTTGCCATATTCTCAATCAATGTACTTTTAGCCACGATATCTGGAAAATCATCCTTACCAGGTGGAACCTGAGTTGGGTCTTCCCGAACTCTCTTGGTGACACCTGGCTTCAATGGTATTGCCCTAATTCTAATCCTAAAATTGTGGAGACATGGAAACTTACTCTGCCAATTTTTATCTGGAATATCTGGAAAGAGCGCAACAACATGATTTTTAGGGGTAAAAGGGCTATTCCTGAAGTGGCTACAGATAAAATCTTTAGGAGTATCTTTGAATGCCTCTACTGCACTGATTAGGGACCTGCTACTAAAGATGATTTTAAAGATAGGTGGAACCTTTCTACCACTACTACTAGCAAGGAGACTGGAAGAGAAGGTCTAGTATGGTGTTTTCCCCCATAGGGATGGATTAAGGCTAAATTTGATGGGGCCTCTAAAGGCAATCTGGGTAAAGCTGGATATGGGGGCATTGTCAGGAATTTTGCTGGAAGTTGTCTTAAGGCGGTGGCTGGTCCTCTAGGGAATCAAACTAGCCATTTTGCTGAAGCCTCTGTAGCCTTGAATACCTTAATTATAGCCAAAAATCTAAATTATGATAAAATATGGCTTGAGGGAGATTCACTCAATATTATAAAGTGCTTAAAGGGGGAATCAGAGCCTTCCTGGTCTATTGAAAATATCATCATGAAAGCTAGGGATATCATTGCTAGTTTCAAAGAAATTATTATTCAACATGCCTTCAGAGAGAAAAACAGCGTTGCAGATTGCTTAGTGAATACTGGAGTTGACTCTGAATCCCAAATGATTTAGCACGAGGAGGATCTCAATTTGAATATCAAAGAGTTCATTAGAAAGGACCGTTATACGGGGAGAGAAGGACAATTTAATCATGACAAGTAAAAAACATCATTTATGCCTTGCTGGAAAGGCCATCATTACTTGGCGCTGCGGCAGATCTTCTATTATCTCTAATAAATTGTTGTACACTTTGTGGGTTACTCAGTTTGAAAACTTGAGCAACATCGGGAAAGAAGGTGATAATTTGCAAAGAAACAGAGCAGACAACTTGTATCCGAAGATGGGAGGAGACCTAAGGTGGGAAGAACCAGACAATACATCGACCTGGAAAGTGATGCCAAAAGTCTAGGCAAAATTGGAGAAGGGCTCTCTTACCAGCTTCATGGAGAAACTTGAGGACTATGACAAAGGTAGGGTTAACTTAGCCATTTCCAAGATTTCTGAAAACTAGTCTAATGGCTCTTTTAAAATTTATGGAGTTAAGTTTAAGCTGGATGCTAGGCTCATTTCTACTGTGACCGACATGCCCCACTCTGGGCTTAATTTCTTTTGAGACCTTAAGGTCTCCAACAACGCGGTTAACCTGTTCCTGCGAAAAGAGAAAGAGAGGGCTAAAATTGGCAAGGCTATTGGGGGCTACTATGAAGCTGCAAACATCAAGAAGTTGTGGGGCTGGGTTCTGAACGCAATTATGGAGTACATCACGGTTGAAGGTCATTTCTCTAGGGCCCACACCTACCACTTCGTGCTCTTAAACCATTTCAGACACAACAAAAAGGTGTCCCTGCCCTACTACCTTTTTTGGTCCCTCTCCAAGTCCCTCAACAAACACAGGACTAACCCTTCCAACCCGATTCTCCACTACGGGCTTCTACTACTCATCTATGAGTATTGCAAAACCCTCGCCCTGTTGGAAAATAAGAGGATTTCCGCCTCTCCGGGAAAGAGAAAGATGAAAGAGGGAGAAACTAGCATGGAGAAGGCATCCTCCAGCAAAAAAAGGAAAAGCATCCCTGGGTTGGAAACAAAGGACATTGTTAAGGAAAGTAGCGGAATGGAGACAGACGACTCCAATGGTGAAGATAGCTGAAAAGATGAGGAGCTGGGTAATGAGGAAGAAAGTGACAATAATGAGCCTGGTCAAGAAAGCCCTACCCTCAATGAATGCCCTGGTAAGGACAACAACCATCTGATGGAAGAAGTGGAACCCAAGGATAACGAGGAAACCAGAGTGAATTCTGAGAAGGAAATGAACAAAGACTCTAAGAAGGACCTGACCGAGGATAGGGATAGCGAGGACAAGGAAAGTGCTAGTAAAGGGCTTATCCTGGATAACCTCAAGAAGCTCTTTGAGGCTAGAATGGATTTCGATAGATGGACCTACAAGACCCTGAAAAACCTAGATAAGAAAGGGATAAAAACGGATGAAAAGAGGGAGGATGAAAACAGAGAGCAGATTAATTGGAAGCAGGAAATGTAGAATAAGGTAAAATCATTGGAAGAGGGAAAAGAAGTGATAAAAAATCTGATGGGAGTTATCCCAAGTATCCTCTCTGCTATCACTAAAAACCTAGAGGACATCTCCAAAGTCGTTGATCATACCTGCACTCCTAAACCGGTCATGGATCTTGACCTGGAGGAAGAGACCATCCAGACCGGAAGCACTGATGCTACTTCGATGGGCGGCATTGTGAAGAGAACTAGGGCCAGTAACAAGAAAGTTGTGGCTGCTTCAGCAAAGGATCCCCCTAACTTCAAAGACAACATAAAAGAGCTATATGAAATCAACAACACCTTGGCTAAAGCCCTGGAGAAAATCTGAATGCTGGAAGGCCTGCTGACTTTTTGGGGCATTTTTTGGGTTTTCTTCGGTTTTCCACTGGTTTTTTGTGGATTTTGTTCTTTTCTGTTTCTCGTAGCTTTGTTGTTTAAGTTATTCTTGTAAAGGGTTTTGGGGCCCCTTCAAAACCTGCTTTTTCCTTAATCAAAAACATTAAGTGTTGTTAAAGTGTCATAAAAAGTTGTCAAAGATTCAACTTGTCATCAAAATGACATTATTGGTGAAGTATCCCAAATGTTTCTAAAATGACATTATTATACTAAATTTCAACTACTCCTAAAGTCCACCTTCTACCAATGTCGCAATGTGCATCTAAAGATGTTTTTGAACTTAAAAAATATTACACTAAATGTAAAATTATGCCTCAATGAGAAATAGAATGTCATGTGTAAAGAATCTCTATATTTAATCATCCATGCATCCTCACATATATGCATTCCAAATATATAACAATTATATCACTATTGTCATCCTAATAATTTATTGAATCTAAATCATCATTTAATTCATTCTTGTAATATTTTTCTTGCATTCATTTTTAGGTGGATTTTCTTGACATAATTATAAAGTTTAACACAGGATTTATTGAGAGACTTAGATCTCAGTTTAGATTTGGAGCTTTGTCCTTTTTCTTATTTTTTCTCTTTTCTTTATCCTTTATCTTCCTCTAATAACCAATGCCTCCTGTTTATAGTAAATACCCCCCTAATAAGAGGGATAAAACGAGAATACAAAACTCCCCATAAAGAAGTAGGTCACGTGCTAATGATGAAAGATTGAAGAAAAAATATGATCCATTACTTGCAAACAAATTTTTTTTTCCTTTAGGAAGAAATAAATACATTGGTGACTGGAAATGTCATTATAATAAGTTGGGTAAATACAAAATTCAAATCTAAATAGACTTGTGTCTCTAAAAACTTTGCAAATATTCACATGTTGGAATAAAATGATGATAAAGAATCTTGTGAGGATTGAAGTAGAATGAGCGCCAAAGATAATATGATGGGTTGTCAATGATGGCATAACTGTCATGAAAGAGGATATCAATATCCTCAAAATAATATTTAACATATGTAATTATAAACTCCTCAAACAAGGATAATATATTCAAAAGATATGAATCCCAAGTGGTCATGTTTAGAAGGTGATTAATGCCATGCTAGACTAAATCAATTGGGTTTATGGAATTGGTGATAATAATCTAAAATAATAAAAAACATAAGATGTATATTAGGTCTTGATAGGATGAGTACTTGAAGAATGAGACAAGCCTCTAAACTGTCAAAACATGCAAGACCTATGATATAATAAATTTCCTCTTAAGTATCACCATCGAAGGGTATGTGATCTTCATCTACAAAGGGAATGAAACAATCTACAATAGGATCCTCTAGGAATGGAGAGATATGAGGGTCTCCATGAATCTCCTAAAGCCTATTCCAAAGTGTGTGGGGGAAATCAATATCCAATGCAATACACATAGAATCATGATCTTGATACTAGATCAAATCACTCCTACATGGTCAATGATGTTACATCAAGATTATATAATTTCTAGTGTTTCTAGTTTAGGTATGAGTCCATACATAAAAGGAAAATGATTACACCACCTAAAACTTATCAAGATATCATTTTACAAAAGAATCATAGTTATCCCTTTCTAATTTTACCACAAAAGGATAGAAAGAGAAACCTATGATACCTCCTCAAATAAAAAATTAAAAGATCAATAAAATCAATACATATAGAACATATCAAACAAATTCATCTCATGTAAGACGGTCATTTTCAAGTGCCAAGATGTCCAAGTAAATGACTAGAATGTGAAATCACAAAAAATAAAATATAAAATACGAGGGAATATTCTAGAAAATAATTGTGTGATCTATGAAGATTTATGAACCACCTTTTCAATGACACATGAAGCATGAAAAAATATGCTCTCTATCAGAAATTATGAGGCTTTAAATTTACATAGCTTGATTTAAGTTAAGAGGACAATAAATCACACTACTGGAAGATTTAATAAAAATAAGAATCAAATATAGATCAATATTGGAATCACATTTTGTGGGTTGCGACTTTGAACAAGAAAATACCAATATAAAATTGAATATAAAAAAAATAGAGTTTTTTTTGTTTTAACTCCTCCAAGAGTAGAGAACCTACTATTTATTCAAGCTTCAACTTAGTGTAGTACTACTAGTTGCGATCACTAAATCATCCCATGATTCTAGCAAAGAACACAACAAAGCAGTACATGTATTGACAAGTTCATAGATATAACTTATGACTATAATGAATTTAGTTAAAACCAAAAGAGAGTAGTTGAATCGATTCCTATCAAGTTGAAAATATAAAGTGGTAGCCTAATTGACGATAATGGTTAAATATTGCAAGGGTACTAAATTGTAATTCCATGGAAGTTACCTTCTTTGAAAAGATGAATTACACAACGCTACCATTAAACTATGATTAGAAGCCTCTCATGACATGATGGTCAACTATTATGGGTCCCAAAGTACAACTATCATAGGTATTGTAATTATCCATCTCTCTATAACAAACATACAAATGCACCATGATGGCCCAAAATGCCAACTAAAAAAAATCTTAATCGAGAATGAGCCCCTAGTGGAGTCTAGAGGAGATGATTATTCATTAGCTAATCAGTGGAGTCATTTTATTCATTATCTATTCTCTCTCTCTCTCTCTCTCTCTCATGATTATTTTTATGATTTTGATGGAACTTATACTAATGCATCTTTAGATGTTAAAAAGTATTGTTTTAGTTGCATGGGCATTATGATATTTTATTTTGTAGAATATTTCTTATACTTTGATTTAAGTGGATAGTATTTCTTAAATGATGGTTATTATTAAAATAGACCCACCTATTAATAATATTATAGATCTATGTGAGTTTCCTTTTTTTTATATTTAAGTTGGTAAATTGTATTTAATTATAAGTTTTTTTGGAAGGTGAAATGTAAATTAAATAGTAAGTGTATATTTTCATGTTTGTATATATATGCAGATTATTTTCACAAAATGGATGAGTTTGAGATAGACGAGCTATTAGGTCTAGCGCCACCTCCACCTCCACCTCCACCTCCACCTCCACCCGATCAGTTGAGGCAGACCATTAGGAGGATTATTGATTCTTTGATTAGAGATATCCATACCATTAGACATGAGCCTCATCCACCTCCATAGCTGTTATGCCTTGCAAATATTATGCAAGGGATTGTACAGTCTGTACAGGATTTGGATAGTGATTTGGATAGCTATCGTAGTTGGCGGGAGGGATTGCATGCATTTTACATTGATGGCCTAACATACAAACAAGTCAATGAATTAAAAATAACAAAAATGGATTTGAAACAATATTTTGTGAACCCTAAGATGGGTGAAGAGATAGATTCGAAGAAGCCACAGATCTCAATTCGATGGTGTAGGCACCTAGGCATAGATAGACACTTTTGGGAGCGGTGGTGGATGGTCTTTGACTATCCACCACACTCCAATCATGAGGTCTTGATGTATTTTTTGAAAAAATTATGGGCCGAATTTGAATTGGGTAAAAAGCCCAATTACTTTGATATTAGATCATTTCAGGGGGTTGGGAGAGGCATGCCCCAGGATAGGCCGGGAGCCAAATTGAGCGACAGGGTTAGAAATCGTGTGCGTGATGATCCCTTGGTTCCTCTTCTTGCACCAGTTGGTCCAGCACTTGCCCATCATTGAGTAGTGGGTTCTGCTCTTGGTTCATTGAGTGCCCTGTCAGGCAATTTGGTACAACAGTTGCACGAGGTGAGGGTTGCACCCAGCTTAGCACATGTTTGCATGATCTGCGGGGATGTATGTACGGGTCCACAGAGTGAGGCTGCCCCTAGAGGAGATGGTGATTTGATGATGCTGATGCTGCCCATGGTGGTTATGATGATGCCATCTCTTCATATGTTGATCTTCTATGGGCAGATGATGATCAACCTTCAGAGGTACAAATTTATTTATATAATTTACAGTGCAATATTAAATTCCTTATATATACACATATGAACCATAATATGAGTCAATTTTTTCTGAATAGAGGATGGATCATACCACATCATTGAGGAACCAACATCATGTTACCTCGATACCTAGGGATGTTGGTGCCCCATTTATGGTATGCACTTTCATCTAGATACATTGTATTGATATGTACATTTAAAATAAACAATAAATTTTTTAATGTAATGATGTGTATGATATGTTTTTTCAATTTTGTAGGGTGCTTCGTGTAGCACCGAGGTGGGTAGTTCTTCACATGACTCGTGGACCGTTGAGGCTCAGCCTCATATACCACTAGTATGTTTTTCATCCATTAATCTGAAGTGTTTATATGCTTACTAATTTATGTACAACTTTGATTCATGTTCATTAATTTTTGCAATTATAGGCTTCTGGATTGTTTGATGGTGCATCACATGTACGCCTTCACCCATTAGTTACTTTGCGTGCATCACATGTATGCTTTTCTATGATAAACTTGTAGTCTATATATATACTTTATATTTTATGTATATATACAAGTTTGATTCATGCTTTATATATGTTCTCCAGGTCGATACCACTACTAGTATTGGCATAGCTATGGGATTGAGCCAGATGCAACCGTCGACCTTGTCATTTGCAGTGATAATTAGAAAAATAATTTCTAATTTGTTTATACTGTGTACCTGTCTTTTATAGGGATTATCAAAATTTATGTACAATGTTTTTTTTGCAGGACTTGACTACAACCACTTCCACGTACCAGTGAGGGCATTGTAGAGCACGGTCGTATGGTAATTTATTTTAAATTTTTAGTATTTAATTACTTTATAAGTGAATTATGCAAGTAACTTATTCTCATGTAAAATCTTTTAATAATGTACAGGAGGGTGGAGACACTGATACTGCACAGGAGGGTGGAGACACTAATACTGCACACACACATGATGGTGCTTCTCAGGACCATGTGCAATAGGATGATTCATCTCAGCCACCTTCACATGGAGTGAAGAGGACTGCATATGAGATGCACATGAGTTCTTAGATTATATATTTTAGATCATGTCATGTTATTGAATTATGGACATTTATGATGACACTTGTTATGTTATCCTGGGACTTGTTATTATGTGATTATATATAGGACTTGTTGTTATGTGATTATAAATAGGACTTTTTATTATGTCATTTCGTTGCTATTATGATATCAAGTCATGTTATGTGATTTGGTGCACTCTAGTGATTATATATGTGATGTTGTTTTGTTATTATGTTATTTGGACTTGTTTTAATGTCATTTCCTTATTATTATTTTTTCAAGACTTGTTATTATGTCATCAAGAATTGTTATGTGATTATATATAGGACTTTTTATTATGTCATTTCATTGCTATTGTGATATCAGGTCTTGTTATGTGATTTGGCGCCCTCTAGTGATTATATATGTGATGTTGTTTTGTGATTTGGTGCCCTCTAGTGATTATATATGATCTATTTATGACTTTATATTTTAACATTGTGATTGATCATCGTATAGTGCAATAGTTTATGATTCAATAAAATAATTATCCCAATTTACAATAACATCCTATTCTTAAAATAATAATAAAATCAAGAACTTGCAATTAATCTATTAAGAGATTATGATAAAATAAATATATCATAAAAAAATAGAATGATTGTAACACAATTACAATGTGCACAAAATAACATTAAGAAGAAGATAACTAATACAATGTTGTTTATGAAACCAAAATTGTATCAAATGTAGACAAATACAATGTTAAAGGGACAAAGAAAAACAATTATCATGATTAAATATAAAAGAGTTCACACAATTAACACAAACTTACATGCATATAAATTTGATTCAACCTAATGTACCATCTGCATCCTCTCTCTTCTGCAATGCGTCTATGATTGCCTCATGCTCTTCTACTGAAAGTGTCCACAATACCTTATTAGCAGGTCTACCTTTGTATCTTTCTAATTTGATGTTTTTTGCCACCACCAAATGAGAATAGTATATAATCTTCTTTTCTGATTGGTAGTCTTCATAAGCTGGTAAGCCATTCCTTCTTGTTAAGTATTTGCGTAGCCATGTGCCAACTACCACAATAGACCCAACTTGATACTGAAAACCATCATCATCTACTTGATAACATATCAACTTTTTCTTAGGTTCTACACATCTAGCTAGCCAATACTCAACTTGCTCATCATTATCCTCAGGTGCAACAACGACATACTAGAAAACAAATTTAAGTACATGTAGAAATAAAACTTGTTAGAATTTATAATTCAAATACAATCATAAATTATATGGCAATACCTAAAAATATATAATTTAAAGTTATAAACAAGAAATTGAATTAAATTATAAGGTTGCATGAGGTCTGAAACACGATCATAATATTCTGATGCAAATGCATGATATGGGTCTTCATTTCTTCTAGCATCTTGATATTGTGTCTCACTAGGTGTTAAGGATTTGTGTTGCCATTCTTCGACCCATTCCACATTCTTGCATTCTTCCCATTCACTTGCAACACAAAATTGATAAAACATGCAAGCTCTCTACTCCATATAGTCCAAGTGTTAGAATTAGAACTCTTAAATGAATGTCATCTAGTTGACCCATTGATTGTATCACAATCATATCTTGGAAGGATATGCTCCTCTTTAACTAGCCAGAAGAAACATCTAATTGTAGAGTTCTGACTTGATCCTGTGGATAAAGTTGCACTACACCAATCCACAACTGCACTTGCATTTTAAAATTTATCCTTTTCTTCAAATTTGAGTTGCTCTCTGCAAAGGGCTCTCTTAACACATGCACCAAAACCATCATGTTCTCCTTTCCCATGTCCAGCCTCAAAAAAGCTCCACATGTGTTTGATATTAGTTTTCTTATGAATCCTACTCAACCAATAAAACATTCTAGCATTCTTGAATTGCCCTGTGCAATTATCAGACCATATTAGATGTTGTGTCATCTGAATTTCTCTCTCCCTCAAATTTTAAAAAAAGGTCTTGAAGCAATATTGGACAAACTTAGATGAGTGTAATTTATTATCACTCATATAGAAATGGTACTCTCTCAAAATTTTGTGATCCTCTTCTGTACTATCTGGTGCATGCCTATAGACAATATGGACAAAAATGGATACTTGCACTGAATTGTAGTATTGTGATTGGACCTCATCTTGTGGTGCAAGCATGTAGTTCTCTGCAAAGTCAACAACTGAAAGTATACTACTAACAAGAAATGTATCCTTACATATTCGAAACTGACCATTGAGGCATCTAGCATTTTGAGTGTGTTTAACATATTTAGGTACGATGTTACTCTTAAATTCATTCATAAATGCATGAACACTAACTTTTTCAGTGATTAGATCGCATCGCCTTCCAACCTTTCCATCCTTTAGTGGATACTCAACAGTTTTAAATCTTTTAACATCAAATAATTTTTGTCCAAAATCATTTGAAATATTTTCATGCAAACATTCATCCAACAATGCAAGATTGCCATATATATCACATACACCGGAAACACATGCATTGAAAAGAAAATTTTGCTCATTTGGTGGGTTGCAAAACAAACTTGCTATAAAATCCTTTATAGTTTCAGGTGGTATATTTATACCACATTCTTGGAACATTCCATTAATATGCATGGTAACACGTATATATTGAAATACATCATAATGGTAGCGAAATTGAACATGAGTTTTGCAACATGTGACTCTTTCCTTGTTAATTCGAACATACCAAGGTTTACACTTTTCAAAAGACCTTTGAAAAATGCTAATAAGCAACACCTTATCATCCAAAATTTTTTTGTACAATTTAGTTTGAGTCATGTCCAATAGGTGTTTTGGATATGGATCATGAATTTTTGACCCAACTGATGTACAGGTACAGTTCAAACAACTTGAAAATGCCTTCAAGTTACTCACTTTCTGCAATAAGTGACAATCCCCCTCACTTAGGAATCTGTCCAACCAGACCTCACACATTTATGAGCATCATATTAACATCTCAACACATGAATTTTAATCCCGATAACCCACACTGAGACATTATGTAAAGGTTATCAAAATTGGCTATCAAACCCCACAGGCGAAAGTGCTCAAATCTTGCTCAAGTTGCTCACCACTCCTCCCAATTGATTTTTAGGCTTTCAAAGGTTCAAAATGGGTTTTAAAAGTTCCAAATACTACAAGAGATACAAAACAACCCTTTGGTTTGGTACCCCAAGACTCCAAGGCAACAAAGCCCAATTTGGCACTACAAGCCTACTAACCCACAAAACCAACTTTGTAGCATTACTCAAAAAAATATCCAAAGGACTACTAGTTTTTATTTGACACACATTATACTCTACCATGGAAAACACTTTTCCCAAAGGGGAAGGTCTTGGAACATCAAATAAGCCCTACTTCTAAGAAACCCTCATGTAGGACTAGAAGGGCTAAAAAAGGCACTTAATGAAGGAAGTACCCTTCAGACATGCAAGCATAAAAAAATGACAACTTGAGAACCTTGGGGAATCCAAATACACACCAATTCCAAGGTTATAGACTTTGGTTTGCAACCCATCAAAAGTTATGGGGATTGTTGTGTCTTTTTACCATATTTTCATTGCCAGTCACATGGAGATGCCTGGCCAAATTCAATCAAAACTCACCCAAACTGTTTCCTCCAGTTCTGAAACCTCTTGAGAATTAAATTAAATTCTCTCACCTTCCATATAACCAATATTTTTAATTTTCCCATGGTTACATTGGAAGATAAGAGAATTTTAAAATGAAACCCTAGGTTAAGGCCAATTCACAGGCTGTTTTTGATTATTGCTCGATTTATCCCTCAAAACACCACCTCCAGACCTCTAGTTGGATTCAAAAGAAAGGTAAGAAACTCCCCTACAACTCCATGGAGGTATTTTTCACCCAACAATCTGTAAAATTGTGTTCCAAGCAAAAGAGCAGCAATTTTTATGAAAAAAACAGCTTTTCTTGATTGATTTCACAAAAAATTCATTACAAACAACTTCAACAACCTCCATTCGAGTTTTCTGATCCATTTTAAATCCTTTCCAATAGTTCCAACCGAATGGAAGTGGTTGTGAATGTTGGAAACTGAAATTTCAAAAAGTTGCTCTTTGACAACTTTCAAAATTGACAACTTTTGGCAATTTTTGACAATTTTTGCATTTCCCAAAGAAATTGACTTCTAACATCAACCAAGGGACCTAAACACTTTAAAATGGACCTAAATAGACCCAAAAATCAATGCAAACACACATATAAGCATTTTGACCCATTTTTTGACCATAGTAGGCTTATAAGGTTTATTGAGCACCTTAAGCCTCTAGGTCTCACAATTTGGAATCAAATGCTTTTATTACAAACTAAACATGAAAAAGGATCCTTGGAACCATTAAAAACATCTCAAGATTCTCCAAGACCAAAAATAAAACATGAAATGATCAATGAGAGGCTTGAGAGGTTGTTTGAGTGCGTGCTCCTGCACCATACTCCTGGGGTGGATTGATCTCAAGTCCTCTTGAGATAAGTTGTTCTACTGATGAACATTGCTTCTGAATATCACCTTCATCCATCCATACAGCCTCTTCAATAGGTTGTCCAACCCACTTAGCCAGATATTGCTTGTATTCCTTGTTTCTGGTCTGTTTGATGACTTACTCACCAATGATCTTCTCAAGTTTCTTGGGTGCAGCATGAGGTATGCCAGCGATATCCTCTTGAACCTCTTCAATCTAAACATCAGCATCTGCAACAACATTTCCTTTATATGTTGTTAGATCACATACATTGAAATAGGAGAAATACCAAGATTAGTTGGAAGAGCAATCTCATAGGTATTCAACCCATGCTTTTTCAACACTTTGCAAGGACCCACTTTCTTCATGAGTAACTTAGTGTGTTTCCCCCTTGGAAATCTTTCCTTCCTCAAGTACACCCACACCATATCATCCACTTGAAATTGGACATCTCTTCTCTTTTTATCAGCAATCTCCTTGTACTTTTGGGAAATTTTTTGAAGTGCCAACTGCACTTGATCATGGATCTCCTTCACGCTATCAGCAAATTGTTCACCATGAGCACTTGTTTTCCCATCATGTGGAAGGTCTCTCAACTCCAAGATGCCTCTTGGATTCTGCCCATACATAATCTGAAATGGACTCCTTCCTGTACTCCTATTCACAGAATCATTGAATGCAAATTCAGCTTGTGGAAGTACAACATCCCACTTCTCTCCATATTGCTTTGTCAAGCATCTCAATAGGTTTCCCAAGGACCTATTCACAACTTTAGTTTGCCCATCTATTTATGGATGGTAGGCTGAACTAAAGTTCAAGTTTTTTCCCAACCTCTTCCATAAGGTTCTCCAAAAATGGCCAATGAATTTCACATCCCTATCAGACACAATTGTTAGAGGAAGTCCATGTATCCTTACAATCTCTTTGAAAAACAAATTTGCTACATAGGTTGCATCACTTGTACTCTTACATGGCAAGAAATGTGCCATCTTGCTGAACCTATCTACAACAACAAAGATGCTATCAAAGCCTTTTTGATTCCTAGGCAGCCCCATTACAAAATCCATACTACAACTTTCCCAAGGCCTTGTAGGTATGGGTAATGGTTGATACAAACCTGCATTGGTGGAAGTGCCTTTGGCTTTCTGACAAATAGTGCATGTTTCAACAAATTTCCTCACGTCACTTTGTATCTTGGGCCAAAAATAATGTCTTCTTACCTGCTCAAGGGTTTTATCCAACCCAAAATGTCCACTCATGCTTCCACAATGTTTTTCTTTCACAATATTCTCCCTCATTGAACACCTAGGAATGCATAGTTGATGTCCTTTGAACAATAAACCATCTTGGATCAAGTAATCAACATATTCAACATGGTATGCTTTAGAAAAATCAGAACAAACTTTATAAATTTCATGAAAGTCTTCATCACCTTCATACATACCTTTCAAGAAGTCAATCCCCACACTTTGCAACTTCACCTCTTGCACTGTCAAGGATCTTCTACTCAAGGCATCTGCCACCTTGTTTGCAACTCCCTTTTTGTGTTTGATTGTAAAGGTATATGCTTGGATAGATTCTACCCATTTCATATGCTTGTGACTCAACTTCTCCTAGCTATTCAAGAAGCTAAGTGCCTGATTGTCAGTAAAAACAACAAATTCTTTTGGAAGGAGATAATGCCTCCACTTTTTCAAGGCTTGAACTAAGGCATACATTTCCAAATCATATGAGGAATACTTTCTCTTTGCCTCATTGAGTTTCTCACTAAAAAATTCAATGGGCCTACCCTCTTGGCTCAAAACAGCCCCTATTGCCACATTAGATGCATCACATTCTATAGTAAAAATCTTTTGAAAATTTGGAAAAGCAAGAATAGGCTGCTTGGCTACCTTTTGTTTGAGACTTTGAAAAGCCTCCTTAGCCTCCTTGGTCCACACAAACTTGCACTTTTGCCCCCCTTTGATGGTTTCCAGGATAGGTGCACACACTTGGCTAAATCCTCTTATAAACTTCCTGTAGAAGGAAGCCAAGCCATGAAAGCTTCTTACTTCTGTCATTGACCTTGGAGAAGGCCAATTCAAGATGCTCTCTACCTATTTAGGATCCATCTTGATGCTTCCACCTGAAACAATGAAACCAAGATACACCAATTCTTCATGCATGAAAAGACACTTGTCTATATTGATTAGGAGCTTAGCCTCTTGAAATATTTTTAGGACCAAATTCAAATGTTTCACATGTTCATCTCTATCCTTACTGAAAATAAGAATATCATCCAAGTAAACAATCACAAATTTACCAAGAAAAGGTTTCGGGACTTCATTCATGAGTCTCATGAATGTACTAGGTGCATTGGACAAACCGAAAGGCATTACCCTCCACTCATAAAGGCCTTCATTGGTTTTAAAGGCTGTCTTCCATTCATCTCCAGCCCTTATTCTGATTTGATGGTACCCACTCTTCAAATCCACCTTTGAATAACACCTTGCACCCCCTAGATGATCCAACAAGTCTTCAATCCTAGGCATAGGGAACCTATACCTGATAGTAATCTTGTTAATGGCCCTTGAGTCTGTACATAACCTCCATGTGCCTTCTTTCTTAGGTGCTAGTATGGCTGGAACAACACATGGACTCATACTTTTAGAAATCAAACCCTTATCTAAGAGTTCCTGGATTTGTCTTGCCATTTTCTCATTATGTTGGGGTGTTAACTTATAGGCAGCCTTATTGGGTAGTGTATCCCCTGGAATCAGATCAATGTTATGGCTAATCTCTCTAATAGGAGGTAAGAAATCATGTAACTCCTTGGTTACAATGTCTTTGTAGGTCTCAAGCAAATCAACCACCTCCTTTGGTCCTACCCTCCTAGATTCTTCCTTCTTTTTGTGCACCTTCTTTTCTTCCTGTTTTGGCAACACAACCAAAGCATAACAAGGAGTATCCTCCTCTTTCAAGCATTCTAAAAACTCTTTCTCACCTACAAACATGATTTTAGAGTCTTTTGCTTCTTCACCATTATCAGGTAGGGGTAGTAAAGTTACCTTCTTACCAGATGGTGTATGCGTTCTTCTCACCATCATGCCTTGACTTTATGTCATATTGCCATGGCCTTCCAAGCAGCAAATGGCATGCATCCATGGGTACAATGTCACAAAGTACCTTGTCCTTGTACTTGCCAATAGAAAACTCCACCCATGCTTGCTCCTCTATGATGGTATGCTGCCCCTTTGTGAGCCATGAGACCCTATATGGTCTTGGATGCTTGATATTCTTCAGATTTAGTTTCTCTACCACCTCTATGGACAACAAGTTATTAGTAGAGCCCGAATCAATCACCACACTATAGGAGTTGAGAAAATACAACACCACAGGAGCCCAAATAATCTCTGCAAGCTGAAAAACCTGTTACAAGGAGAAGCAATGAAGCAAATCACAGAAGGAAAGAATACATAGGAAAAATATGCTCCAAAAGATGAGAGCTCAATAATCTCCAAAATGTATTGTCAATAATAATCTTTCTTCATACAATGAAAAGAAAGAACTCAACCTTTAATAGGTCAAGAAACCCTAAAAGGGAAAACCTAGGTTTGCACATAAAAATTAATTAAAATAATTAATTATATGCACCTAAAGTTAGCTTAAGTGTAAAAGAGATAAAGGGAACTTAAATAATTAAACAAATAATGTTTAATTAATCAAGTAAATACCTGAATACTCTAACACCCCCCATTAAGATAGACTTAGGGAGAAGCTAAAACCTAGAATAGCTACTAAAAGCAATAAAGATGGGTCCCGGCAACAAGGCCTGATCAGGTACCCAAATACAATGAAATCTCTATGAATTGGAGAAATAGAGAAAACCACATGGGAACAAAACTATACTCCAAAAAGAGATGGAAAAGAATATCACTGAAGCATGAAGAACCTACAAACTCTATCAAAGAATAACTGCTGATCTGAAGAACATCCACTGAACTAGAACATGACCAGGTAGAGAAGACTGTAATTTGCATGAGTGCCCTCAAATGACACTACTCGAATCAGGAGGCAAACAAGGCAAAAACAATTGAAATCGAAGATACAGATGGCATGAGAAACCAAAGCCTGAAGAGCTGATCAATCGAACCATGGAAGCAGTAGAACCAATAAGATAAACCTCCTCATAATGCGGAAGTGGGAGAGGGATAGGAACACTGAAAAGGACAGCCAAAAACAACTGCATGATGAAGAACCAAGAACATCAAAGGTGCTGAGACACATCATCATGAGGCAAATGTCATGGAAGGAACACTCACTTGACAAAGGAAGATGACAAACAACAGGCAAACATCAACCCCCTCATGGCACTTGATCAATAATGCATGTACAACAAGACACAAGATATGCAAGATTCCAAGTAAACAATGCATGATGGCACTTTATCTCAGTGCGTTTGCATAAATATAAGCTACAATGATAAGAAGACTGGAAAAAGAAACGTGAACCAAAATAGAGACACCCTACTCAAAGAAGAGATCCCAGGACCTGAAACAACCACGATATCCACCAGAGTGCTGAAAAGAAAAAAAATTGAATAAAATATGTATGGAGAAAAATCTGGAAATAAAACTTAGATGGATGGAAAGTACACAGCACACGCTTTCTGAAAATATAAAGTTTTCAAAAAATGGAGGTCGGATGCTCATTCTATGGCTCCCGGAGTGCAAAAACTAGACCTCACTTTGACTGCAAAAAAACATAGTCAAAAAACAAAATTGGAAAAAAATACCAACACCATGACGTTGGCCTCAGAACCATCTTTTTGACGCCTATTCGTTTTCAAAAAAATGACTCCGTCTGCTCAAGATAGGGCCAAAAAACCAAATCCCCACCTAAAAGAGCCAAAAAAGGGGTCTGGGGGCCAGTGGGTGGTCTGGTGGCTAGTGGGTGGCGCACTGGTGGCGGCCAGCCAGAAAAAAGGGTCGGGTGGGCCGGTGGCCAGGGAGCAAGCGACGGTCGGGGCTGAGTGCGGCTGGCGGCCAGGGAGAAGCGCGACGGCGGGGGACGCAGGGCGGTGACTGGGGTGGATTCCGGCGGTGGGGAGACCGCAGGCAGCAGCCAGTGCAGCGGTAGGTTGGGGAGCTCGATGGCCAGCAGTGTGGGGAGGTGGCGGTCGGGAGTGGAGGGCCGCAGGCGGTGGCGGTCTGCAGGTTGCGGAGGGTGCCGGGGGCCGGCGGTGCCGGAAACTGCAGGGAGGCCGGTAGGGGACCGAGAGCCGGCAGGGGGCCGAAGACTGGAGGCGTGAGGCGCGAGGTGGCGTAAGGGCCTGCAAAAAAGCAAGGGCCCCACGGTATCCTGTGTACTGTGAGGGCCCCCAAAAAACCCCTTTTTTTTTGCAAAAAAATTTCCTTGTGCCCTATTTTGATTTTTAATTTTTTTTTGAAGATTTTTTAAAAAAAATCAAAATTCCGGCCTACATGCCGTAAAAAGGCAATTTTTTTTTTTCAATTTTTTTTCTCGATCTGTGTGCCAGGGCCGTACAGCCTGGATCTGAGAAAAAAAATCACCCAGAGGCTCAGGAACCAAAATAGGTCAAATTTTATATGACCATAGGGGTTTTCGGGCCTTCTGAGCATGATGGTGAGGTCCGTTTAGGCCCAAAGTGCTCAGAAAAAAGCTCAAACCCTAGGTACATAAAAAATTCCTGAAACCCCAGATCTGTTTCCAAAGCAAAAATTCTCAAAACAAGAACAGGCAACTGTAGATCTGAAGCTCTGATACCATATAGGGGTTGAGAAAATACAACACCACAGGAGCCCAAATAATCTCTGCAAGCTGAAAAACTTGTTACAAGGAGAAGCAATGAAGCAAATCACAGAAGGAAAGAATACATAGGAAAAATATGTTCCAAAAGATGAGAGCTCAATAATCTCCAAAATGTATTGTCAATAATAATCCTTCTTCATACAATGAAAAGAAAGAACTCAACCTTTAATAGGTCAAGAATCCCTTAAAGGGAAAACGTAGGTTTGCACATAATAATTAATTAAAATAATTAATTATATGCACCTAAAGTTAGCTTAAGTGTAAAAGAGATAAAGGGAACTTAAATAATTAAACAAATAATGTTTAATTAATCAAGTAAATACCCGAATACTCTAACACACACTACAAACTTTATCACCACTTCTACAAGTAGTTCTGAAGAGTGCTTTCCTTTGGGGTGGCTCTAGTGGACTAGGTGCCTTGATCAATGTCCTTCTCATCACCATGATCTCTCCTTACTTAGGTTGTACAAAGGATCCATGAGAGTGAACACTATGTGTGTCCTCATCTCTCACCAAGTTTGCTCTCCTTTCACCTTGTTTGTTTCCCTTCTCTGGACATTTGGATGCAACATGCCCCATTTGATGGCATCTATAGCATTTTATACCTTCTAGGCCTCTTCCTCCACCTCTTCCTCTGAAGTTTCCCCTCTTTCCTCTGAAAGATCCTCTAGAGTTGCCTTCCCCTTGTTCATTCCCTTGACTTGATTCACCAAGGTCTTTGGAACCTTGTCCTCTTCCTTGAGACATATTTCTGCCCCTACTTCCAAAATCTCTTTGTCCTCTCCCTCTACCACTCTGATCACTCTTCCTCTTGAGTTTCTCCTCAACCTTCAAAGAAAGTTGAAAGCATTTTTGGACTATGGGAGGGCTGCTTAGACTGAGTTCATCTTGAATGGTAATTCTCAACCCTTGCAAATATCTTGCAAGCTTCACACATTCAGGTTCCACCACATTGGACTTCATCACCAATTTATGGAGCTCTTGAGTATAATTTGAGACACTCATCTCCTTTTGCCTCAAAATCATTCTCCTCTTATGAAGTTGGACTTCATAATCATCAGGAACATATGCATCCCTGATCAATGTAACCATCTTCTTCCAAGTGGTCACAGGATTCTTCTTCTCCTTCATCCTATCATCTTGAGTGAAATTCCACCATGTAAGGGTTGATCCCTTCAACTTGGACTTAGCAATCTTAACCCTATGACTTTCAGGTATGTCCTCACATTCAAAGAAACTTGTGAGGGCATAAATCCATTCCACAATAGCATTTGGGTTCAAGTTCCCATCATAGGAAGGTAGGTCCAACCTAACATCCATGGTTCTTCTCTCCATGGCCTTCAAGGTCTTCACAAGTAGTCTCTGATCAGCAGACACTTCTTCTTCCTCATCTTGCTCAAGGGGTTCCTCATCACTCCCCTCTTCAACAACATCAGAGTTTCCACCACTTTTCTTATGAAGTTCCCCATTAAGTCTATCAACCTCCTTTTGCAAGGAATCAATCTTGTGAACCAAGTTTTGATCCTTCAAAAACTTCACTATCTATGCATTAGTCATCCTTGAGGAAAACTCACCCTCTTCTTCTTCCCCTAACATGGCTAAAAATAAACAATCCTTATCCTAAGGATCACACTTGCTCTGATACCAATTGATGTAGAGGTACGATTCAAACAACTTGAAAATGCCTTCAAGTTACTCACTTTCTGCAACAAGTGACAATCCCCCTCACTTAGGAATCTCTCCAACCAGACCTCACACCTTTATGAGAATCATATCAACATCTCAAAACATTAATTTTAATCCCCATAACCCACACTGAGACATTATGTAAAGGTTATCAAAATTAGCTATCAAACCCCACAGGCAAAAGTGCTCAAAACTTGCTCAAGTTGCCTACCACTCCTCCCAATTGATTTTTAGGATTTCAAAGGTTCAAAATAGGTTTTACAAGTTCCAAATACCACAAGAGATACAAAACAACCCTTTGGTTTGGTACCCCAAGACTCCAAGGCAACAAAGCCCAATTTGGCACTACAAGCCTACTAACCCACAAAACCAACTTTATAGCATTACTCAAAAAATATCCAAAGGAATATTAGTTTTTATTTGACACACCTTATACTCTACCATGGACAACACTTTTCCCAAAGGGGCAGGTCTTGGAACATCTAATAAACCCTACTTCTAAGAAACCCTCATGTAGGACTAGAAGGGCTAAATAAGGCACTTAATGAAGGAAGTACCCTTCAGACATGCAACCATAGAAAAATGACAACTTGAGAACCTTGGAGAATCCAAATCCACACCAATTACAAGGTTATAGACTCTGGTTTGCAACCCATCAAAAGTTATGGGGACTGTTGTGTCTTTTTACCATATTTTCATTGCCAGTCACATGGAGATGCCTGGCCAAATTCAATCAAAACTCACCCAAACTGTTTCCTCTAGTTTTGAAACCTCTTGATAATTAAATTACACTCTCTCACCTTCCATATAACCAATATTTGTAATTTTCCCACGGTTACATTGGAAGATAAGAGAATTTTA
Organism: Cryptomeria japonica; assembly: GCF_030272615.1. Lineage (NCBI taxonomy): Eukaryota > Viridiplantae > Streptophyta > Pinopsida > Cupressales > Cupressaceae > Cryptomeria > Cryptomeria japonica. Next base: position 474,221,905 of record NC_081408.1, read on the forward strand.
AAATGAAACCCTAGGTTAAGGCCAATTCACGGGCTATTTTTTATTATTGCTTGATTTCTCCCCCAAAACACCACCTCCAGACCTTTGGTTGGATTCAAAAGAAAGGTAAGACACTCCCCTACAATGCCATGGAGGTATTTTTCACCCAACAATCTGTAAAATTATGTTCCAAGCAAAAGAGCAACAATTTTTCTAAAAAAATAGCTTTTCTTGATTGATTTCACAAAAACTTCATTACAAACAACTTCAACAACCTCCATTTGAGTTTTCTGATCCATTTTAAAGCCTTTCCAACAGTTCCAACCAAATGGTAGAAACCAAAATTTCAAAAAGTTGCTCTTTGACAACTTTTGGCAATTTTTGACAATTTTTGCATTTCCCTAACAAATTGACTTCTAACATCAACCTAGGGACCTGAACACATTAAAATGGACCTAAATAGACCCAAAAATCAATGCAAACACACATATAAGCATTTTGACCCATTTTTTGACCATAGCAGGCTTATAAGGTTTATTGAGCACCTTAAGCCTCTAGGTCTCACAATTTGGAATCAAATGCTTTTATTACAAACTAAACATGAAAAAGGATCCTTGGACCCATTAAAAACATCTCAAGATGCTCCAAGACCAAAAATAAAACATGAAATGATCAATGAGAGGCTTGAGAGGTTGTTTAAGTGAGTTCTCCTGCACCACCAACTCTTATTTAAGAACATCTCTAACATTAGGTGATACTCTCGTATTATCGTGCCTGAATTTTTCGATCAAATTTTTGACTTCACTAGTAAGTTTCATATCAGACCTTGGTAGTCTACCACTAAAATTCCACAATTTGTTTGCCAGATCACTTTCAAAATTAACTCTTCTTTTTACAACTCTTGACAAAGTTTTACGATGAATATTAAGATATCCACTTATGTTACTCATCATTGTTTTATTAGAAGTTGTTTGGCTTACTAAAGCTGTTGTTATTGCCCGTAGTGCCGTATTTTTATCTTTAGAATGACTTTTCTTTCCGATTGTATCAAAGGCGCTAGCAATAGTCAATACAACTTGTTTTAAAGACTCGTCCTTCTTCTTGGGCTTGACATAAAAGCCTAACTTCTTCGTCACTTTTCGCATTTTAGTCATTTTAATTAGTTGTACCATTAATTGAAATTGAAACACAAATTTCTTATTATAAAAAAATGTCCAAACAATCTATTTGCATGTGTCCTAATCTGTCTCCATGAAACCAAGCTAGGAAGGTTGTCTAGTACATCACTTTTAATTTCAAAATTTTTATTCGTTTGATTATCATTCAAACATGTTTCATTTTCAATTGGTGTTTCCATGTCTACATACACATTATTGGTTTTAGTTGCAGGTGGATTTTCAATTTCATTTGGAGTTTCAAATTCGGTTTCAAGTTGAGATCTAGTTTCATTTGGGGTTTCAATTTGGATTTCAACTTGAGTTCTAATTTCATTTGGGGTTTGATTTTCAGTTGGCATTTGATTTAATAAGTAACCTGCTTCTACTAAATCACCAATTTCTTCATGAGAAAAAACATAGGGTTGTGAAGACATACATGTATCCAATAATGGATTAGAAGATGCACCTAAATTAAATGGTTCTATTGTGTTTCCTTTGTCAGCATTTGTGGTCCCATTGATGTTCTCCTCTTCTGAAACGATTGTGGAACTTGAAGCTCCTTGTCTCATTCTTGATCTTGTCTCTTGTTGACGTATTACCTCCTTCTCCCTATTTGCTACAATCTCCTCAATTGTCAAAACCTTCCTTTGCCTCTTCTTGTGTTGATTTGATCCCATGGCTACACCAAATTTTGAATTCAAATCGATCTCCTTACCAAATCGACAATAAGACAAAAAAAGAGTGATTAATCAAAAAATTCTCTTTGTAGATTGTACTTGTCAGGCAATGATTGAAAAATCATTCAATCATTGAGATTTGTGCTTGTGGGCCAGATTCTAGCCCAATAGATCTTTTCAAATATGGGCGCCTGTTATTTAATGAAACGGGTGCCCGTTTTATAATTGGGTGCCTGTTTTTCAAAATGGTACAAAGCAAAACGAGTGCTCGTTTGTTAAAATTAGGGGCAAGAAACAACCCTTAGCATTGGTTTTTTCTTTGGGATAGGCTTGGTCCCACCAAGCCTATGCTTGGACCTCCAAAAAAATGACTAAGGTAAAATGACATCAGATTTCTACCTTGGCCTAATTTTTTGAGGGCCTTTTTGATTGAATTTTTTGACGAAATGAAAACCCATTAGAGTTTTCAGCATCCTGATTTCATAAATGTAAATTTCATAGTGATAAGATTATTTTTACTATTTTTGTATTATTTATTAATCAAAAGTGGAACCTAAACCTAAAATACCAAGGTTCACTAAACCTTTAATAACTTTTTTGTTTTTAAGATTTTAGAAAAATAAAAAATATGACATCGATCTACATACAATTCTATTGAATATTAAAAAAAATAAAAATTGAAAAATATGAAATTTTCATCAAATTATGGTGGTCGTACACCCGATGTTTTGAAAATATACTTTATTGTCAGTTAAAAATTAATAAAAAAAAAATATATTCAATAAAAAAATAAGCAAAAATATTCTCATCAATATTTGTGTCTTAGGTATCGTTTCTCAGAAGGATTTGCAAAAATTCATTTATTTGCATAAAAGAAGGGTGGTCGTACACGTGTGGTATGGTCCTGAAACAGGCATTTTGAAAACCTGGTTTTTAAACATGCCTACTAAAAAGTGATTTCTACCATGTGGGTATTAAAATAAATTACATATTTGAAAATTAGACTCCGATCACTACATTTTCTTTTATTGAAGTTTTTTGAGATTCAATCTCTAAGTGCATCAAATTTTGACATCAATCGACAGAAAATTTGAAAAACAGAGAAAACACTTCCACTTTTTGCCCAAAGTGGGACTCAACTTCTTGCAGCCACCCCAAAACCTATGCAACATGTTATAAACAATAAATAGGATTACAACACACTTGTAATATAAGTCTTTACAAGATTATCTTCTTCCTGATGATGGATTGTTGAGTGCAATCCAAAACATTAATTAAAAAATATGCACATTTTTTTCCAGAAATTCATGCACATAACAACAAACTTGTAAGAATTTTTCCAACATTTCAATAGCTCTTGTCTACATGTATATCACTTATGATTTAAGAACTTCCTTAAGTTCTAATATATAGAACGATGAACAAGCTAGGAGACCAAAAATTATTTTCAAAACCATAATACAAAACGCCCCAATTTAGGCACAATTTCTAATTCAACCAAGAAGACTCCTCACATACTAAAAATAACAAATCATTAATTCACCCATACACCTTAGTTTGACCCACTCAACATAGGTTCCCAACTTGACATAATAATCTATCTCAAAGTATGCATCATATGATAATAATACATCCTATTATATTTGTTCATGATTCCAAAGTAATTCCCCCCATTTTGGCTCTTATGCATCATAGAATGTCGTCATAACTTGCCATAGCATAACATTGAAGAGAGGCACTCCTAATCTATATTATCCACTTTAACATGACTTACTATTCATAACAAAACATCAGTTATTAGAATTAGGTGTCTTACAAAAAAACTACAATGCCTCATTTAAGGTGGAGAACAAATATTAAATAAAATAAAATAAAAATATAATATAATATGTAATTATGAGAAAATGCTAAACAATAAAAAATAAAATTAGGGACATGCAAAGGTTGAACCACTTTAATTTGGAACATTCTCTCACTTTTAAAATACCTTGCAAGAGCTAGGGGTAACATAATCTCATGGAATCAAATGTATTAGGGCCAAGAGGCTCATAAATTTTGAACTACATTTAAAATTTTATGTGCTCATAGGTTTGTTCAATGAATCTACAATATTTTATCAAAGTTTAGATACCTCTTATAGCTTCACTCTACCATTGTCAATCATGTCTCTCATAAAAGTGGTATTGAACATCTGTACGCTTGATATTGGAATGAAAATTTTAGTTCTTTGCTAGGCATGACACACTTTAACTATCACAATAAATTATAATTGCTCTCTATTTTTAAGTGAATGTATGAACACAATCTCTTGAGTCAAATGGCTTCTTTATAGGCATGAATTATTGCCATATGATTTTCTATTATAGTTGAAGAGATAATTACATCCTATCACTTACTCATCCAAATTATAACACCACCAAATAAAGTAAAAATATAAGAACCCAATGAGTACTCTAAGGTACCCCACAAATATCTAAATACTCTTTTAAGTGGATCCCAATTAACTCTATCAATATTATTAGAAAAGTACTCCCACTCCTTGGGCATTATTTAGCCTAATATAGACCAAGGTTTTTAAAACACTAGATGGTAAGACATTTTATTCATGTCTCCCACCTTTGAAGGGGATGTAGAATACTACATCCAATAGATAATTTTTCTCCCACTATAATAGGAACATACAAACCAATCCTACATATTAAAAATCTATAAATCTAAATTGACATATGTTGGCAAAGCCATGTGTTTTTTTTAATCTTTATCTTTATCTCTTCTTATTTTCACCCCAATACTATATCTTTTCATACAAAGATATTTCATTTCAAACTTTTCTAAGATTTGATAATTTAATTCTAAAATAAAATCTTTCCCTTAAATTCTAAAAAATAAAACATCATCAACATATAAATCAATAGCCAAGAAATAATTAGGTCATCAAATTTAAATTAAACATAATGATTATATATCTGAATCTCTCAAATCTCAAACTCAACACATATGTATCAAACTTTTGATACCACATCCTAGGATTTTATTTTAATCAATACAAATATTCTTTAATTTGTAAACCAAATTATATTTACCTTAAGCCATGTAGTGCTTTGATTGTGTCATATAGATATCCTCCTCCAAATCATCATGAAAGAATGCACTTTTGATATCCACTTGCTTGACCTCTAATTCATAATTTGTAGCAATAGATAGTAATATTCTAATGCATGCCGTTTTTGCAACAAGAGAAAAATTCTCACCATAATAAACCCCCTTAACTTGGGAGTAACCTTTTGTAACCAATTGCACTTTGTATTTCTCAAGCCCCCATTAAAACCTATCTTTTTCATGAATTTTTTTTTGCATCCAATTGTTTTACATCCTTCAAGAAATGGTATTAGGTCCCATGTGGCCTTATTTTCAAGTGCAAGCATGTCTTCATCCATGGCTATTTTTCAAGACTTTATATCTTTCATACCTAATACCTTTTGTATATCTCTTGGTTCATTAATGATAGCAGTTAGAATATAAATACATATTCAATCATAAAGTGAATACCTTTTAGGTGGTTGTCTACACCTTGTAGACCTTAAAACAAGCTAAATTGGAGGATCTTGCTCCTCTTTTAAAGATTCAAATATTAATGAGATCTTCTCAAATTATTGGCTATCTAGGGGTCTAAATTAGTCATACAAGGTAGCTAACCCACTAACAAATTGCACATTTAACACAACTACCATCCACGATGTTTTGCTTCCTTCTAGATAGAACAACCTATCAATCTCACCACTACTCAACTAGCTCTTGCCATAAGAGTTGGAATGACTTGATAGGAACCTCTAGCAAAGGTGCAACTAAATGCATTATGCTAGAATTTGAATCACTCACATGGTGCGTAGGTCACTACAATAAAGCTTTCTGATTCAAGAAAACCATACTAAAGAAGCCATTTCAAAATTAACCCAAATCGTACAATAAATAGATAAAACTGCTATAAGGACCCACATCTTAAGAATGTTTCAAATTCAAGGTCAGCTCATTAATCAATTTTGTGAAAATACAAGGTAAGACTTAGAGATTAAAGGGAGACAAGAAATGCGAATTCAAGTTTAAGTTTTTTTTTATGTCGTTCTTCTCCTTTGAATCTTGGTTAAAGAATCAATAGTTTGTTGAAGTCTCGTCTTCTCAAATAATTTCATTCATTGTCCTCCTTAGAAATGTTTTTGGATTCTTTGAATGATAATTTCTTATGAAATGAGAGAATTTTAATGGCGTTCAAGTGATCAAGTGGTTTAAGGGACCAAGAGTTGTATTCTTAATAAATCTTCAAGTTTCTTCTGCTTTTAATCTTGATTAAGGAACCAATAGTTTTGTGAGGCCTTGCCTCCTCAAAAAATTCATTTGAACTGTCTTTCTTTAAAATGTTTTCACACTCCTCAAAACATAACTTCTTATAAAATGAAATGAGAAAATTTTAATGATGTCCATTAGATCGAGCAGTTTAAAGGACCAAGAGTCGCATTCTTAATACATTTTCAAAATTTTTCCAAAATCGACTCTTTTATTGTAAATTTTGATTAAGAAACCAATCATTTTGTGAAGCCTTACCTTCTCAAATAAACTCCCCACCATTAAATTGTTTTCATACTGAATATAAATATTACATATATTGAACACTATCTCATTCAATTTCAACCATCCTTATGAAAGTTATGCTTGATTGCCTTCTCCTATACAATAAATTTTGTGAAGATGTTTTTTTGCAGACAAATTGAAACTAATGATTTAAAGCTTTCCATGTCAAGGAGCCAAACGACTTTATGGACCCTGCTCTACAGTAGCGACTGATAAAGATTGACCACTCTGCAACTTACACATATAAATAAAGCATTCAGCAAAATCCCTGCTAAACACGGTCCCATGGCATTATGGGTATGAGATTCAAGGAACAAGATGACTGGATGCTCCATTATCTCTACCAGGTAGAACCTGCAAAAGCATTTTATAGTAAGTGGACGCTAGGCTTTAGTCACATGGAAAGGAGGGTATCCTCCTGTTTAAGGTAGCTACCAGCCACTTTCATATGACTACATATTTGTTGGATTTTTTAATTTATTTTTTTCCTAGTTGCTGAGAATTGAGCTATCATGGTTTTTAGATGTTGATGTTTGGTTTCACTTTTACAAGTTGTCAAGAGAAAATAATTAAGTAATAATTATAATAAAAAGTATATAAATTTTTTTATTTGGGTTAAATAAATAAATGTAGTTATTTAACAATTAATTTATATATACAAGTTGAGGTTCATATTAGATATTGCAATCAATCTTATGATATATAGGAACAGAACAAATTAAATTTGAGGTATTTAATTTTAGGTCTAATCAAGATATTACTTTGCAATTCATTAGATCAAATGTCATAATTTAAAATATCTATTTATGATTGTCATTGATTTATGCATTTGATTGTGTGATGTTTGCATCCACTTCTATGCATCCAAACCTAAACTTGATGTCTGGATCTATAAGAGCTCAAAGTTTCACAAATGAACTTGGCAATCCTAGGTCACAATCCTCAAAGGAATGGATGACATTTCTCTCAATAGTTTCACACTTGATGATGCATCCTCTACTCTTTTTAGCCCCTTGACTATCTTGTAACACAACCTTCGAATTGAGTTCCCAGTCTTTGCATATGTTCAAAAACTTTTGTAGAACCTTAATAGGAGGTATGTTGAGGTGACCTATCTTTCACTTTTAGATTCACCCAATTGGCTAGTCTTGGCAAAAGGAGCAACAATGTTGCTAAAAGGAAACCCTTGCATCTTTTGGCACATGTGATTTCTTTTAATTTTATCCAAATAATCTTTATTTTTTTATTTTGATTGAGATCTCTTTCTTGTCTTTAACTAAACTACCATTCTTCATTACTATTTCTCTTCTCTTAATCAATTTGTGGTTCACTTCCACTTATTGCCCAATGATCTAACAATTGTTCTCTTGTTCTCTTCCCATCAAACTTCTATGATCTTCCAATCAGGTTTGTAGTTCTCTCCCAATTAGCCCCACCTATGGTATTCATTTCCAAACTATAAATACCCCATCCTCTCTTATTTTTTTAGAGAAGTTAATTAAATAAAAGAAATAACAACCATCAACTCAAACCACTAACAAATTGTACAAATAACACAACTAATATCCATGATTAACTACTTCCTCCCAGATAGAACAACCTATCAAGCTCACCACTACTCAACTAGCTCTTAATTTCTTTATCTACGCTATCTTTTGACTTTGCAAAGCATTCCATGTAAACTGTAAAAAACTTGTAGAAGCAGCTCACTTACTCACCTATCAACAGTAGATATATTTTCCTTCTTGGGAGAGGGCTTGTATTGTTTGGAAACTCTTTTTAGATATGTACCCAAATAAGGGGATGATTTCTATTGGATTCAATCATATATTTTCTTTTGAAATAACTATGGGAAGATATGAAGATTTAGAAGATACTTAGATGTTTCTTGGGAGAGGTCTTGTATTGTTTGGAACCTATCTTTCTAGATATGCATCCAAATAAGGGTTGAGTTTTATTGGATTGAATCATACATTTATTTTTTAAATTAGTCTATAAAGATATGAAGATTTAGAAGAGTAGATGTTCCTTAGGAGAGGTCTTATATTGTTTGGAACCTCTCTTCCTAGATACACATCTAAATAAGGGTTGAGATCTATCAGATCCGATCATACATTTTCTTTTGAAATTAGTCTAAGAGGTCTTGAAGATTTGGAAAAGCACATATTCTCTCCTTTGTTGCAACTAGTTCTTTACATAGTGATCTTCAAGGATTCTAATAGCACACTAATTGTCACAACATAATGTTTAGCATGTTATTTATGCTAACATTCTTTTAGGAGATTTCTCTAATTATAACATGATATCAATTTTTCTTCATGTTTTTAGGTTTTATTTGTTATGTTGTTAAAGATTCTTCTTTATCTTTATTTAGTTATTAGAATAATTTATGGTCAATTTATTGCATTAGGTTTATAAAGAAATATGGTGTTATTCTTGAGGACATCTCCATTAATGTGAGGCATCTTTAAATTTCTTCCAAACTTTGCTCTTGATCTCAAGTCTGTTATTAGAATCTCAAGATTTGATTGTATGAATTGTTGTTAGTCATTAGTAGTATTTAGTGATTTTTTTTTTGCAAATCCTACCTTTAAAAAATTCAATGAAAGCATGTAATCACTTAAATTGATGTAGACCTTCACATAGTTTAAATTTGCAAACACAATTATTTTTAAAATAACACACTGCTCATTCAAAGTGGTTGGGTTTATTTAATAACCCATTCAATTTATGTGACTACTCATAAAGAATTGAAGTGGATCTTCTCATGATATCACCTACACAAAAGTTTATTGAGCATTTATAGATGAAAACTATTCTAGATTGATATTTTCATTTTGTACAATGAAATTCAACATTGTGTCACGCTCTAAAACAAGTATACAATTTCATCTTAAACGGTTTTGGCTAAAAATAGTTTAGACCAAAATAGTGTGACATGACATGGAGCTTAGTGGATGTTATATTTTTAGCAAAATCTATTATGGCCAAACCGAGTTTGGTTAAAAACTAGGTTAATAGCACATTCATAATTTTGATAGTACATGCAAGGTTTTATTAACACATTCTAACAAAAATTTTTTTGACGAGAATGATTTTAGCTAGATCAACTTGCTAGCAACAAACATGGTACCTCTTTTCCACTGCTTTTTCAAAAAAATAAAAACTTGTCTTTGAGCTAGATTTTTTTGATTAAAAAGTCCACAAACAATTCTAAAAGTACCATTTAGTATATCTAAGATTGCAAATTTGAAAATATATATTTTAATATTTTAGTTACTTTAAAAAAAAATAAAAAAATTACAAATTAATCATTACAATCAAATAGAGGCTTAATTGAAAATTCAAAAAAGCATACTACAATATGTTATAAAGAATTAAGAAAAATATGGCACACAAGAGGGAAGAATCCTTATTGACGCGCCGTAGTTTATTTTTTATTTTTTATAAACAATCAAGACGTAAAGTAGAGCTCGTAAAAAACTATTATGTTTTTTATAATACCTAACTTTAAACATTTATTACCCCATGGAGGATGAAGAGAGAATGAAGAATAAGAGGAGGAGGTCATTGCGAAGGAGGAAGGAGAAGGAGGACATGATAAAGAAGGATGTGAAGAAGAGGAGGATGACCAACATTAATTCAAAAGAAGAGAAGGAAGGTGATCAAATGTTAATGTGTTAATGTCGAGGAGGAGGTTCCCCATTTGTGGCCTCACTCGGAGCAATTGACTGGCTAAAAATCCTTTCACTTTCACCAATAATGAAAAAAACAAACTTTAAACACTTATTAGAAAATATTTATCTAAACAAAAAAAATACTTTGTCTACTAAAAGTTCAAGTGAAAAAAAATCACTGTTGATTAATTCAAATTGATTTTGGATTATCTTATATTGCCTAAGAAAGGGGCTTTGTCAAGGGATGACACATTATTGATGGTGTTGTTATTGCCTCAAAAGTTATTCATTTTATGGGTTTTTCTAAGGATAAAGTAATGTTTACTGATATGTCAAAGGCTTAAATGCTAGGGTCAAATGGTCCTTTTGAAGAAGTTTTCTTTTAGCTTTTAGTTTTGTACAAAATGGAGTGAGTTGATTATCAATTGTGGAATCTTATTCTTCCTTATTTTTATTAATGTTATCCCATTTTCTCTTTTCTTGGCATCTTGAGGGCTATGATAGGGTGACCCCATTTTCCTTTATCTTTTGATTCTCATGGGTAAGGGTTTGGGAAGGTTTCTAACTTATCAATGAGTTAATGGAAATATTTAGTAATGGAAGGTGCTTAGGGCATTTGATTCTCGTTCTCATATTCAATTTGTGGATGATGTTACCTTGATGGGTTTTGCCACAATTTAGGAGGTTGTTATTGATTAACATGCTTTGGATATGCAATTGAAAGTGTAATGTAGTAAATTATACCCCTTTACAATCTCACACTCTATTTGGTCCCTTACTTTAGTGCATTTTCTCTTGGATCATTTCATGCCTATTTTGGCCATGTATCCTACCTAATAGTCCTCATATGCTAATCTCAAGACTAGATCCTATGTTTTGAGTCTTGATACTTTGCCATCCCTTTTTCCACATGGGCTAGTTTCAAGAGGCCTACACTAAGCATATGTGGAATGTTGCAATAAAACTATGACATTGGCTTTGAAATAAACAATAGGTAGGGACCACAATAAAAGAACCAACTTAAGACCTTAAGAAAAAAAATTGTGCTAGGCAACCAAGACTAATTGGTCACTAGAACAAAGGGTTTTCTACCACAACAACATAAAGGGCTTGAGTTATAACTTAAAATTTGAATAAAAAATGGGCTATAGGAAGTCACTACCAAAAATATGAGAGAAGTGTCTAAGGCATGGACAAATTTTCGGGCTTATGTACGAAACCCTAGAAAATGCAAGGTGCTACCAAAAACTATATTATACACATTCATTATTTTATTGTGATGATGAAGGTGATAAGTCTCCATAATCACTTTTATAAAGAATGATCCAACTTTTAATTGAAACCTTTGACTTTACTTTATACAAATTTGGTGTTACACCAAGTTTGCATGTAGGAAGGATGGCTTGGAATTAATTATCTTAAACCTAATAAAGAATTTGTAATGCTTTAAAAATGCCTAAAATTCATCATTGTATAAACATAAAGTAATCACCATTATGTGTGTTTTCCTTAACTAATCATATGATCCAAATATTAAGGTAGTTAATTGAGCTAAATCTATCTATGTGAACCATTGACCTAATTGTCAAATGTTCTAAATATACTTTGCAATATAACGATTGTAGATATCTTGGTACAAATAATATGAATGTACATACACTAAATTATATTATTTATATTTAAATATTATAAGATTTAGTTTCCAAGCTCATCCACATATTTGGTTTATATTTGAAGTAAAATCATTTTGTATAGTTTTGAAAGTACTTTATCACCAATCCTTAAAGCAAGTGTCTGTATCCAACCAATTATGTTTTTTCTATTCCTATAGCCCGAAAAATTGGAACTCTTTTATATGAAGGATAATATTGTAAGGAAGGTGACAATGGTATGCATAAAATCAAGTTGGAACCAATTCATTACATTCTTGCAACATCTATATTTTATGCTCTACAAAAAATGAAATTAATACAAAACATAGATTTCAGTGTTATAAGTAAAAGGTTACATCATTTTCAAACGTAAATTATTATTGATAATGCAAGAAAAAGTAGTGCATTAATAGAAATGACCTTTTTGTAAAAGGTGAGAGATCACTTGTATTAAAATATATTAATAATAGAAAAATGAGTCAATTGTGTATAATTGCAATCATGCAAGAGCCAAGTCTTGAAGAAGGAGATAAATATTTATAATCATAAAATATAAGTGAAAAAATAAAAAAATAAAATTAAACGTACATATTAGAAAGATTCAATAAGGAAGAATCTAAAGAAATAAAATTTGCCAAAGATACATTGATTTTAGGGTGGATGTGGATGCAAGAGAATGGGGGACTAAGGAGCAGTATCACTATACAAGAGTATGAGTGTTAAGAAGAACTCTTAGACCCTAGTTGATAGGCTCTCTCCCAAGTGGGCATCGTGTGCATGTAGGGCATGAATGAAGTTGTTGATTTGACCTATCTATAAAAATTTATAAACATAGAAAGTTGTCTAAAATCAATGAAACATTGAACCAATTATTTTTTCACAAGAAACAACATGACTATGAAATGATAAATGCAATCCTAAATGTACCCATATGCTAACATGTCCAAGAAGTATGCATCCTACACCAATTTTATGTAGTTTGATTAGAAGCATAAGCCTACATTAGAGTAGTGAAGAACCTTGGAGCCCCCTTATTAAAGTATTCAACTAAAATGTACATAATGGTCCTTCCAAAATGGGTGCCCTTGAATAGGTATTTCTCATTTCTTTAAGTGGCATGTAGATACATGTATTCCTTTCCATGCCATACATTTTAATAAGATTCATAGATGAGAGGTGAAATATGAAATTCAAAGCAATAATAGACCATAAATATGAAGATACCAATGATTAGTTACATAGGAGGATTGAAAATATACTTATTAATCTTAATATCTTTATTGGATGCATATATTAACAATTTTTTTAATTAAATTATAGCTGAGAAAAAAAAAATTTACATATGCTTTTAGGCATGATTATTGAAAGGGGAAATTACAAAAAAAGATAATATCTTCTAGAGTGATATTTTTTCAAAAAAAATTCACTACTTTGTAAGAAAACAAACAATATTGTTTGAAGCTAATATAATTTTTAAATAGTGATATAAGCTATCTTTGAATTTATTTGTTGTAAAAGTTATTGAATAATACATGGTTTTTATACAACACAAGAACAAATGCAATTCTAAACTTAAGTTCCTACACAACTCTCAATAGTGATAATTAAACACCAAATCAAGAAAGATGGAAACCTCATTCAATGAGTAGAAAATTCATTCTATACGATAATAATCACATAAAACTACTTGGGAGAAGCACAAATTCATAGTAAAAAAATGAGTAGAAATAAATGTTTAAGGAAGATGTTGCCTTGAATATGAATTTTTTTCTAGACCCAACCAAGTTTCCACTCAATCACTATATAGATATGGAAAGGTTTGCTACTTAATATTGGTGATGGGTAAAACATCAATTACTAAATTTCTCCTAAAAATAGTGCAAAACGAGATGCTAATCAAACTTATCATGAGCATCTTGACTTCATCGAAGAGATCAAGAAAAGAAAATAGTTTTGAGTTAAAACCACATTTAAAAACTTTAATAACTACTTGAAATTTACCTTTAAAATAATAATTTTACACTCTATTGAAGGAATCATAGAAAACATCCACAATGACATTGTTCATTATTCTTTTGATTCCATAGAAAACTAGTCTAGAGTCTTAAATGAGGGATAATACTACCATGAGAGGCATTGTTAAAGTTTTATTTATGGAAGCTCTTCAGAGAATGAGTTTGAATAGAGTTCATGGAAACATTCTTCTTAACATTACTCCATTATAAAGGGTCTCTTAAAAAAAAAATCCCACTAATTATTAACATTTAAATTAAAAATTAAAAATTTTATTTAATTTTTATAAATATTGGTCTAATTAATTAGGCTATGAAGTAAAATATCCTACGTTTTTTGGTGTTTTGAATTGTATAATATTTTAGTGGTGGAGATTTATTGTACCAAATAGCTTATGGATGAAATGAAGTGTGATTTTTTTCTTAAAAAACACCCTTTTATCTCTTCTTCATTTTGATTCTTTACTTTTTTGCATATCACCTATGATTTTCCTATTTTCTCCTTCATTTTTATTTTAGATAACTCTTGGGTTCTTTGAAGCAACACATTATTAGCAAAGAGTCTAATAATGATATGGAAGCATTATCTTTCATGTGAAAGAATGAGATGAAATTTTTCCAAAAAATTAAATATAAGGAGAATTGATAAAGGAGGAAATATGTTAATGGTGGGAATGATTTCATAAACACAGTACAAAGAAATGCAATATTAGGTTTTATTACAATAGAATTCTTTTCTTAGGAAACCATATAATTTTCTCAATACCCCAGTACCTCTAAGTTTGTTGCATGCAATTGACGTTGTAAAGTGTCATTTTAGCACAATAGATTGGATTTTGGGATCAGGTAGAGTGATTGTCACAAAAATTCTGCACTAATAAATCTCTAAGTAAGATTTAGTCTCTCATGTGTTATTAGTATTGGAGATATTTGATTCTTTACTTTTTTGCATATCACTTGTGATTTTCCTATTTTATCCTTGATTTTTATGTTATGTAACTCTTGGTTTCCTTGGAGAAACATATTATGGCCAAAGAGTATATAATCTTGATATGGAAGCATTATCTTTCATGTGAAAGAATGAGATGAAAGTTTTCCAAAAAAATAAAATAAAGGAGAATTGATAAAAGAGGAAATATGTTAATTATTAGGAATTATTTCATAAACATAGTATAAAGAAATTCAATATTCGGTTCTTTTACAATATAATTCAACACCTATGAAACCATATAATTTTATCAAGGCCCCAATATTTCTAAGTTTGTTGCATGCAACTGATGTTGTAAAGTGTCATTTTAGCACAATGTATTGTATTTTTGGTACAAGTAGAGCATTTGTCAAAAAAATTGTGCACTAATATACCTCTAAGTAAGATTTAGTCTCTCATGTGTTATTAGTATTGAAGATATTTATAGGGTCTTTTGATAAAGTGCTTGATATTTTTATATATAAGATAGAGAAATATGATTTTAGAATAATGAGTATGTCTATGGGATGTAATTTTCCTTTGTTGAAGGGGTAACTAGGAAGGCCACTCCAAAACCAAAATGTTAGTGACATTATGCTCCTTTTTTTGTCATGAGGTGAAATTACATTTGTGAAAGTTGGTCATTAAGGTCAAGTTTATTAGGTCAATATGATATTATTGTAGATTAACATATAAAATCTTTAAGAAAGAACTTCACAAATGAATACTTACTACATGAATATAGATGTGAATAGTATGCATGGCCTAGTGAGAGGAACATAGGGGAAGAAACCCAATATCTTTTAAGTGTACACTATAGTAATTTTATGGTTATGAAAGTATTCGCTAGAGATTATTTTGATCATTATATTCCTAGAGTTATCATATTTGTAGCTATAAATACTAGTCATGTTTTGTTGTACCTTAGTAGTAATGGTATTTTTCTTAGAGTATTGATAGGTAGTCCTTCTATCTCTTGAAGTACTACTTGCTAATCACTAATAAAAATTATTCATTTTTTGAATCTTCTCTATTATCAAGTAGTCCAAATGGCTCAAAGCCAATAAGGGAACCTTAAATCACATTGGTTCAAATGACTAAAAATTATGTTTAGTACCAATGAGATATGTTGGTCCTTTTGAAGACTTTATGATATCTATTAGTTATTGATATTGTCTTTATGCCCATGTTGTCTAAGATTTAAGTTTCCCTCTTTCCTACGATATTTCTATCTTATTTCTTCATTTCATCTTCCTCTACAGTTATTAGAATAGAAGAATACAAAAGTTGGTAAACAACATCAAGCAATGAGAAGAGATATCTAAGGGAAAATAAAAACCATGATACACTTTATTCATTTGCAATTACATATCTCCAACTCAAGGCACCTAACACAAGATCATCGTTTCAATTCAAAATCTATCTATAAAAAATATAAGAATGTTATATATAATTTTTGTTTGATTTATGACTTTATAATTTCAATACTTTTGGTTTTTCAAAACAATTAGTTTATAATTTTTAGATAATTGAGAATTGAATTTGATACACACAAAGGAACACATGAAATTGCCACTCTTTGAGGAATTAGTAGTGTTTGTGTAGTGATGGACATTGGGGAAATTTATTAACTTTAACGATAGTAGTTATGTTTAACCATTCTTTTTTGAGAATAAGAGGAAAAAGTGTAGTTTATTAGCTATTTTTAGATTAAGAGAGCAAAAGTTACATTTCACTTGGTAATGTCATATGAGTGAAAATATAAATGTCGGGTAGAGACTTCCTAAAGTAACTTGCCCAAAAAATCAAGGATATTTGTTTTTGATTAAAAAAGCAGTGAGAACTAGGGCACTGACCCTTTACATAGTATAACTATTAACGAGACCACAATGAAAAAACATCACTATAACAACATTAACAACAACTAACAACAAAAAGAGAACAAGTCTTAGAAAATAAAAAACAACAGTAGAAAACACATAAACAAAGTACAGGGGCACCTTTCGCACCCCAGTGGCATCAATGGCACTGTTACATTCATTAGATAGGAACTTATACAGGTTTCTTGCCTCCTACTTATCTTCCTCAGTGTTCGCAGTCTGTTCCCTCAATAGAGAGAGGGTGAGCGTCGAGCTATGTAAAACCTACAGATAAAATTTGTTAAGGCCCGCAATTTGGGCATCCCAGGGCTCCATATTGCTCTTGAGTTGATTAACATCATCGATGATAGCCTGCAATTCAAGCATAGGGCCCAGGTTCTCAATCCTCTACATGATGTCCAACACGTCCATGCACAACTTTTCCATTTGCTCCAGAGTGGGGGCACCCTGGGGGTTCACAGTAGTCATGTCATCCATAGTATTATCCATCACCTTGGCCACATCTTCAGTAGGGGAATGGTCAATATCATTGCCAAGGCCCATTAGGGGAAGAGAGTTCATCACCTATTCCGCCATCTTTAGATCTGAGTCTAGGTTAGCAGAGTCTAGGGCTTTGTTATTAGAATTTTCCTCACCCATGACACCCTCAGTGTCCAAGTTCATAGGGCCCCCATCCTTAACATCAACAAAGTCCTGGGTTTGCATCTCAGAATTGCCCGTGTCAATGGCACCAACAATGGTCATAACCATGGGGTCCCTAGTCATATCGACATCCACAACATCCCCATCAAGGGCCCCATAGTGGAATTAGGGTCCTCTCCCTCGTTGTCTTCAATGGGGTCCTCCTCCGAGTCAATATTTTCAATCACAGGGGTCTTCATTTTGCGCAAGCTTTTGGAAGTTAATTTGGAGGATCTCCTTTTAACCTTAGAATTGGGGGAAGGATTGTTACTCAGGATAAATAATAGATGTTCATACCTTGTTCATACCTTGTTCAATAGATGTTCATGCCCTGTTCATACCTTGTTCAAAAAAAGACCAAGACATTTCAATTCATTTTTGCGGCCTCTTCCCATTCTCACGTTGTCACCCCAGTAGTGTACTCCCGCCCAGAGTAAGCGTGAACCGTGAACCTTTTTGATCAATTAATGCTAGCTCCAAGCATTCTCGGCTCATGGAATTTGTGAAAATGGGAGCAATGTCGGTTAATGCAGGAATAGGGTAGGTGTGTCACCATCCTCCCACCTAGATTGTCTCTTCCCAGTTCCACCTCTGTCAAACCCCAACAACAAAGGAGAGGTTGTGTCATAATGCCACCGGTTTTTTCAGGGGAATAGAGATCATATCTATAGAATTCATTTCGCTTGAGCCTTGCTAGAAATGAATGGTGATCCCGAGAAAAGCAAATCTCTTCTTCCCCTACTCAAGAATTGGATATGGAGTTTTCCATAGATTCAAGGCCCAACGGAAAAGGGATAATGTGCGAAAAATGGAATAGGGTATGCTCCCGGGTATGAATCGACGTCCTTTTTGGGGAAATTTTTTTCTTTCAAAAAATAGTTCATATGTTTTGTTTTATGCTCCTACATTTTGCAAACATATCTACCAGGGCGTTCACAATGACAACATCTGAAAATCTCCCTTAATGTTTTGATTGATGCCCAAACCCTATTCCAAGGTTCCAATCTCGAATGTGTACGAAGAGGGTGCTGGCAATGGTTGTCGATTTCGGTTGTACACCTACCATGTGCATTTGCCTTAAGGTTTCAAAAAGAATTTCAACAAATATACTTTTTGTATATCGTGGCATTCCATGAGACGTCATTTTTGTGAGGAATTTTAGCAGTTTGAATTCCTTGTTCATGTCTTCACAGTATTGAAATTTTATAAAGCATTTTAAAAGGTCTATTTTATGCAATCCCAACGATCATTGCATTCGACTAAAGACCAATAGGCTTCATTCCCCTTCTTTAATTCATTCATCGGTCACCCATCTATTTTGCACCTGCAGATAGTGATGTTTTTGATTCTCTGTTGGCATGGGCGCAGGTGTAAAGCTCTGTCAACATCCCCCAACCTGTGTGAAAATGGGAGCTTTGAAATGGCACGCCGACTGTTTGATAGATTGCCTCACATAAATTGGAAGTTTTTGAACAAGGTATGAACATCTACCATAGGATAAATAATAGAGGAATTTTGTTACTCATCCAAAATAAAGCCATGTTAGAGTTATGATCTTCAATACTTTCTCTTAGACAAGAGATAAAATTAAAAAACCACATGATTACTACAATAAATTTATTTTCTTATTAAAAATATAAATAAGTACATTAGATATATATTCCAGATAAAGAAAAGAAATTATAAAAATTATTTGTGTCTTAAATAATGAGATCAACAACTAAAAATAGGAAAATAATATCCTAGTTATGACTCCCTAATTAGTATAAGATACTATTTCCAATATTATACTGAGGATAAATATTTAAAAAGTATAATAATTACACTAATATATATATCACTCTCATGCCTTTCTTAATTTGATATAAGGTCTCTCTATCCAAATATGAAGTCTCAAGGAAGTTGTATGTGCCAATTATTCAAGCTTCTTCTAAATTGAAAAATTGAAGAAAAAACCATAAACAAAAATAGGACAATCCTTTTTTCAAGCATCATCAAATATTCCACTAATGAATTTCATGATTTGGAGATTAAAATTCAACAACTTATTGTAGTTCTAGTAACATTTAAATAATAGGTGACAATGAGTTATACACTCATCATATCCCTTCTAAATGACATTTATAACCTATTATGTTTTTATCTTGCTATATGAAATTGGTAGCTTAATTACCTATTAGGGGCTCATTGTCATTCATGGTACTATGATTTCATGTGCAATCATACTTGGGAGGCAGCGTAATAGCCTAGTTCTTCTTGTCTCTACATTGTGGAGCAAGAATAATAGTTGTCAATTGTTGCCTATCATTCATGAGCTCAAGGTGGTTGCTTTCATGCTCAATAAAAATATGATCAAATTTTTTGGTAGTTTCACCACCATCATAATATCATCTTTCTATTGTTAACATCATACATCCTCATGCTACGTTGGCAATTCATCGGGCTCTTCAATTTATTCACTCTTTATATGTTAGTGACTACCTTTAACTTATGAACCTTCAAATAAATCATCATAAGGACCCCTTCACTATCTTGTGTTGAATGAAAATCCTTCAACTGGACTGCATTGTATAAGAATTTGGTGTGGATCTTTCATTCTTTCCTTGATTTGCCATTTTTTATTGTTCCACCCTACAATTTTGTATTTGAGGTATGTAAAATAGTTGCTCTATAGAGTTTTTTATCTCTTTGCATTCTTTTGGTTTCCTTCATTTAAATTATGTAATGTTTTCATAATATCTCTTTTACAACTATCTCTTCCTTTCTTTTGCAATTAAGAGATCACTTGAATTGTAGGTAGACCCCTTCAAATGACAGGGTAGGCTTCCTTTTATACCTAATATATGTCTTGAAAGCATTTTATCCTGATGACATTAAATTTAAGTACTTTATCTTCTATCTGGTATTGGTGGAGCAGAGGTTGCATTGCATCAACCTAGGATACATATTTCCGCAGATACAACACAACTTAAATGTATCCCAGGTCGATGCAAAACAACCTTTGCTCCAGAGATCACTAGAAAATAGAGAAAGAACTTTAATTTAATACCATCAGGATAAAAGGCTTTCAAGATAGATAAATGGTATGCAATTGTATCTATTTGTAATGCATTACCCAAACAATGCAATCGATTAGTCGCCTTTGAAAAGAAAGTGGTATGAGGAAATCTTTGGGCATAAAATAGATGAAATGCACTCCATACTACTGCTGCACAATATTTTGGTCGATGATATTTTAAAATAGTAAAGGAAGGTGTATGGAACAACTAAATCATTATTATTATAAACAATGAATATTTTAAGATCCTTTTATGATGTGTAAGTTGAGAATATTTTATGAAAGGTCCCTAAATGAATACACTTTAAACTGATTTTAGCAATGACTATCGGTTGTTGACAAAATGAATGCTTTTTGGATTAGGATGGTACACAGAATCTACTATCAAAAGGTTGTCAAAAATTCTTGGGACTAGGAGGTGTGAACTGGCCTACTCTTTTGCTTTTCATGCCATCAAAATTTGAGTTTGATTGTCATCATTTACTTTTCCAAATTCTTCACGCGTAACTCCTGAATCAATTTCCTACACACAAAATGACGAAAATAGGTTTGTTGATGGGGGATTTTATAGGTCAAATAGGTTTGAATATACCTTGAAGTGTGCACTATGGAAGGTTTGTATTCTTAATCTCCTGCCCATTTCTTAATTTAAAAGATGATATCTTTATTAAATATCTCCTCTATTTTTGGAGGTAGACATCTTTAGGAAAATATCTCTTCCTCCCTCTTTAAAATGATTCCTTTAGATCTAATCTAAAAATTCCTAAAATTGAACATGATACCTTGATGAATCTTTCTTGAATCCTCACACAAGGTTTTAGGATGTCATGCAGAATATTGATCATGAATGTTGTGCTTTAACTTGAATTCTCCTTCAATGCTTGATGAATGCTTGATTGCTTGTTCACTTGGAATTTAATTGATTTTATAATTAAGATATCGCTTTAATTGTAGGTAGACCCCTTCAAATGATAGGGTAGGCTTCCTTTTATACCTAATCATACATAAAGTGTTTGAATTTTTTCTCACACATGAGGCAAGAAATGAGGGATCATATTTTGGGTCCCAATCACGAGTCTTGTCAATTTAGGATGTGACATGCTAAAGTGGGCATTAATGTCTCAAGATCAGATGGACCTTAAGTGATTGTCTCCCTTGCATATGATTTGTTTGGGTGATAAACTTCACCATTCTACTCACAAGAATTTTATTAAGTCTCAAATATAGGGATCATAACTTATTAATGATGCAGTGAAAGTCCTTCATGAAGAACTTCTAGAAGTATTTTTGGATTAGTCTTTGTCAAGTGAAGAGAAAAAATAATTGATGCTTAATGGATTTAAGGAACATTCTTTCAAATTGGAAGCCAAAGTTTTGAAGGATGTAGAGAAGAAGGTGGAAGAGAAAAGACTAGAAGTTTTAGTGATTAGATGTGCAACAACACATATCCAACTACAAGAAAGCATAATTTTTTTTAGAAAAGTGTAAAGGATAATAGAGAAAGAACTTTAATTTAATGCCATCAGGATAAAAGGCTTTAATCAAGACAAATAAATGGTATGCAACTGTATCTATTTGGAATGCATTACCCAAACAATGCAATTGATCAGTCACACACGAAGTTCCACGAGTATGATCTTTTTCAAATCCTAATATGATTTCTATCTCATCAACCTCTAGAGGAGCCACCTGACCTGACCCCACCCAAACCAGGATCCATTATTCCCACTTTTCAAGAATGTATTTCTATTCACTATCTAGCAGTTTACCTCATGAATTTTCAATAATAGTGCAGAGTTCTTCACGAAGGACACCACCACATCGTCTAGAGTCTATGCTTCAATTTTTTTCTTTGATCCCATGGAGGCCAATAGTCCTTTGTCTGAGGAAGTGCTTCCTAAATAGTCATGGGGGGGGAGAGTTAATGCTTGAAATCGCTCTTCTATTGGGAGATTGTGTACATAACCTCTTGGTCTTCTAGAAGCTTAAAAGTACTTCGAGTCCGCCAACTCTGGTTCCACATTATAGAAATTTTTGGATATTGCCTTCCAAATATCCTTCGATGCAAAACAATCATTCTCATAATAGAAAAAAGGCGCTCCTTGCATGAACACATTGATTTCCTCCAAGCGTGGCCCAATAGGTTTCCTAGGAACTCCAAAACCAGTTAGTCCCTCTGGACATAAATTAGAGACGTCACATCACACACTCCAGACATTGTTTGTTTGTGTTGCATACTCTCTATGTATTTATCACCCTTTAACACTTTCCTCTTCTTTTCTCCAATTGCTCTCTTCTAGGCAGCTGATGAGCTTGTTTCCATGTCATTCAAGATAATGCTTGCTTGCTTTCTTTTATGAAATTTACGTGTGCACAAGTCTTTAGCTTGTATCTTCTACTTCCACATAGATATAAATCACTTAGATGATAATTAAATAAAATAAGCATTTGTAAAGAAAAGATTTAGTCATTGGATGTTACATATTATCTGACGGAAAGATACTAGACAATTCTTGGAGAAAGGAAACATCATTGATAATCCTTTTTTGTAAATAACACTGAATCAAATAAATAAAAAATGTTTTATGCAATTTTGAAAAGTAGAACTCGTTCAATGCTTTCATGCACCAATGGAAAAGCCGTCTGACCCACATCATCTGATATCGTCAGAATTCCGATGACAACTAAAGAAACATCCGACAAGGATGTTGTATATTTGACGTCACTTCCATGTCGGACAGTCGTCAAGGAGCAAACATAGCATCCATCAAAATTTTGACTGTAATCCGTCAAAATTTTTGGCCAAGGGAGCAAATATAGAAATCATCGGAAGATTTCATAACGTCATCAGATGTCCAACGCAAATGGCATCGTCAGGAAGACCGACGATGAATTTTCGATGGTTAAATTGCTCGGAAGTCTGACATGGTGTCGTCAAACTTCCGACAATTAGCCGTCGAAAATTAGGCCCAAATGTACTAGTGTCTAACTCTATCACCTCCATATCCTCCGCCAACAGAGATTCTTTAGTCATGAAAAAAATTTCGTAGAGGGAGTTGCAAAGACCCTTCGAGAAGCAAGCCGAGAAAAGAAAATAGGAAGTGTGCGAGCCCGACGTCAATAAATGAGACATGAGGTTGGGCGCATGGGAAAAATTGAAATCAATTTTAGAAATGATTTCATGGTTACGAGGCATGAAGAGCCAGCAAATACCGGGGGCAACAAACATGTTACCAATCCAATCGTACCTCATCATGATGCTGCAAGTGTCATACATGTAAAATTCATCTTAAAAACAAGTAATCAATTAGAAGCAAGGGAAATCACAAATCCCTTCTAACCAAAGAATTTAACAAATAAGACAATGTAATAACACAATCAAGCAAATAGGAATTTA
The DNA here is from genome assembly GCF_030272615.1 of Cryptomeria japonica. NCBI lineage: Eukaryota > Viridiplantae > Streptophyta > Pinopsida > Cupressales > Cupressaceae > Cryptomeria > Cryptomeria japonica. The sequence goes on from NC_081408.1 coordinate 474,245,668, forward strand.
AATTATCAAATGAAATCAAAACTCCCTATCCCAAGATTGTGTATGGCTTCCATTGCTCTTCTCCTCTTTGTGGTATGATGGCTCTCATATATTGCGCTGGTAACCTGCAAGTGACACAAAGATTCAAAGTTCGTGATTATTGAAAATGGAGATTGAATGCTCAATTTATAGAAAATTGGAGAAGATTGATTGAAAGGTGGAACATATTGATCAAGAGGTGGAACTCAGGTGAGCTCACATGAAAATTGATAGTTGAATTGCTGATTGTAGGAGTGAAACTCAATATATTGAATAGATTAATTGAGTCAACTAATTGAGAAAAAGTTGATTGAAGGAAGAAAAAGAATGATTGGTAAAAATAAAGAGGATGACACAAAGAGCTTAATTTAGAAAAAGCTAACTGAAAGATGGAAATAGAAGTTGGAGAGATAAATGATTTAATTAATTAATTTAGCATGTGCTTGCATTTAGATTTAGATTTTCAATTTAATCTTTGCATGAGATATTAATTCAAATAATTGAATTTATTAATTCAATTTAGTATTTGAATATATTTAGAACTTGACTTTGATTCTCAATTTGGTTTTTGAAATCATGCACATGTAATTGAATTTGGAAGAAATTAGAAGAATATGAAATTAAATGAAATTAGAATTTGGGGATTTAGAAATGGAAGAATTAATTAGTTAATTAAATAATTTAAAGAAACTATTTAATTATGTAGAAATGGAATTTAATTAAATAATAAAGATTATTTAATTAAAGGAATTAAATTACAATTAATTAAATAATAAATATTTAATTAATATTTAGAAGAGAGTTGAATGATTAGATGATTGGAGATAGAAATTGAATAATTACTAATTTGTTTAAATAATACAGATTATTTAAATTGGGGAATTAATCATAATTAACTAAATAATAAATATTTAATTACCATTCAGAAAATTGTTAAAATGATAAAATGATGATAGAATAAGAAATAGAATAATGAGGAAATATGAATTTAGAAGAATATTATTAATTAACTTAATTAAATAATTAAATAATTATTTAATCAAGTAGAGGAATATTTAGTACATGATCAATGAGACATTTTTAGGTGTCTACATTTGCCCCTCTTTGAGACAAGTCGGAATGACATTGTTTCAAAGAAAATGAAAAATTCTGCCCCAGTATGCCTTGGTACTAATGTATAGTGTAAATATGCCCCCTCAGAAAAGGTGGTAAGAAAATTCCAAAATTGAGACCATGTTTTTGATATCAGTGTAATGAGCAAGCGTGTGAAATTTCATGCGATTTCGAGATCGTTTGAGTAAGCTACGAGGACCATGGGCGTCGAGGTGTCAAAAAACCCTAATTTTGAGCTATAAATAGAGATTTTTAGGTTTTCATTTTCTCATTTGCAATTTGGTAATTCGTTGGTTTTCTCTACAATTTATGTGCTTTTCTGAGTATTTGATCATCATGGCTAGTTATAGAGCTCTATTGCACCTATATGACTAAGTACGTTCATATTAGAGACCTCCTGGGACTTGCAGCATGGTATTTTTCCAATTTTTTTCCTGATTTATCCCTGTTTTATGTTATTTTTCAAAAAAAAATAAAATTCCATGATTAATTTTGCATTGTGTCACGCAATCGCTTGTCGATTTTTATGCATTAGTGTTAATTTTTACGCAAACGCTTTAATTGTTACGCATGCGTCGTAAGTGTTACGCATTAGTGTTATCATGCCACATTCTCTCATTTCTTTACGCATAAGTGTTTATTGTTACGCATGTGCCCATTTCATTGCGCATTAGCTTTAAACATCATGCAAGAGTCATAATTGTACCGCATTAGTCATAACTATCACGCATTCATTGTAAATGTAATTTTTCATCATGCGTTTGTAAATATTTTTTGTTTTTCGGGATCCGATATCTAATATTTTGAACATTTTCTCGTTGCAGGAGAACATTGGAGTGTTATACTGCCGATAGAGTAGACCTAGTGGATTGGATCTTCGTGTGGACTTACCGGATGAGGAGATCGAGCATATCCAAATGCTTGGTCTATATCATGTTTTACATTTGCCAGAGGTTATGGCCAACGGGGCCATGATTACAACTTTGATAGAGTGGTGGCATTTTGAGACCTGTTCTTTTCATCTTCCGACTAGTGAGGCATCGATTACTTTAGAGGATGTATGGCGTATACTGCATATTCCTATTCATGGTGAGAGAGTTGTATGTGACCATGATGATGGCATTGTTGGACTATGTGCACTTTTCAAGTGAGAGATTCAGAACTTGCAGATCAGTGGCCGTTATGACATCCCTTGGGCCCGTTTAGACTATGATGACCTGACTATTGTATTATGTGGTATTGTTGGTGGTTTACTGATACCTAATAGACGAGGTCATGGGTTTCCAGTTGGATGGGCCAGAGTGCTCCATGATATGATTGTTCATCGTCGACTGTATGCTTGGGATCCTTGTCTACTAGCCATGTTGTAGTATCAGATGCATGGTATTGTGTATCTTGGATACCATTTTATCAGTTGTGGTGTTACTTTGCTTCAGACATGGGCATGGGAGCATATTTATATTTCTAGGCCTGTCATTCATGTAGACTTGCAACCTGGTGAGCCTTATTCTTTCAGGTATACAACAGGTATCAGACACAAGGGTTCGGGGAACACCTTGTACTGGAGACATTAGTTTGACATATTGCAGCATTTTATTTGGAGACCATACTTAGATTGCCTCGGTTGGCCTGATGATGTAGTGCACTTGTCTTTCTGCCGACAATAAAGATATCTTATTGGTAGGACCTTTGAGACCCAACAGATTATCAAGATGTATCTTCCAGGGTGGGTTTTGAGACAGTTCGGTGAGGTACAGGTGACACCTATGGTTACTGCTTATTTTGATCGTGTATCGCAAGAGGTGTTTGATTGGGGTGTGTGTATACAACCACATGTTGCTTCTACTGAGTTTGATTCTCTGCAGCCATTACTCTGGGGTTGGGGTAGAGGTGCAACGGATCTAAGGACGACGATGAAGTATGATGCGTGGTTCGCTAGGCACAGGCCAGTGCCTTTGACTGATCATGTTGTTCTGATTATAAGACAATAGATTCCCCATCCTAGGTAGCGGTTGAGGATAGACGCAGGGGAGAGAGCTGGAGGAGGAAGAGAGGGTGGAGATGAGGGAGGATGTGGAGGAGATGAGGGAGGAGATGAGGGAGATGAGGATGTAGACATCAATGGGGACATCAAGTCTATTAGCAGTGAGGATAGTGATGATTCTTCTAAGTCATCGAGCAGCGAGGATGGAGGTGATAATGAGGATACGCCAGAGCTAGAGGATGTGCCTAGTGCTGAGGGTGGGATAGGATAGGTTGGTGAGGAGGATGAGCTGCACGGGTCTAGAGTTTGGAGGATGAGGTCGCTAGACGAGATATCGAGCGAGAGACTTATCATGCAGATTATGGTGCCCTTGAGGTTGAGTGATTTTTTCTCCTGAGAGAGAGAGATGAGGTAGTGCAAAGATGTTAGATTACCATGGGTGCCTTTGATTAGCTTTTTAGAGCAAGTACAGATGCGCGCAACCAAGCAGATAGGTATTTCACTGCTGTGCAGGAGTCTATTTATTATCGGCAGGCATATGAGAGAGCCATCCTTGAGGGTCAGAGAGAGCCTAGCTTCAATGCATTTATGGGGAGGAGATCAAGTAGATCTACTTCACGATGGACTAGCAATGGCGTTATGGGACCACCTCGACATTCTGGGGCAGCATCTAGTGGACAGGATCCACCTGCTGATAGAGGCAGTGTTGGTTGATCATGTTATCTGAGCCTTTAGGCTTATTTATTGTATTCACACACATTATCATTTTTGAGTTATATATATATGACATGTGGGTTTTTGATAGTGATCTATTTATGTTTTGCTTCTCATGTATGCTTATATGATTCTATGAGTTTTATGATGCTTATCTATTTGATTCTATATAATTCTGAATGCAATGGTAGTACATGTATGTATTAATGATGGTAATGGATTTTAAAATGCTTGCAATGAACTCTATAATGAAATGCAAATGAATCTATAATGAATGCAAATGAATCTATAATGAATGAAAATGAATCTATAATGAATGTTTTTTGTATGATAATGGTTGAACCAATTTTAACTCAGATACACCTTGAAGAAATGTTAGTTAGATGATAGAAAGAAAAATTAATGGTAGAAAGAATGTGATTTTAAAAAGAAGATGAGAAATCAACAAACTATCAATAAGCAAATGAGATGAGAATGAGAATGAAATTGAATGAATCACGAACCTGTGTCACATATTTTATTGCATCAATATATATTCATCGCCGAGCCTTATTATTGAACAATGAAGCTTAGCACATTAGGGTATAAGGAACCAAGATGCAAAGATATCTCATTGTAGAAACAAACACGTAGCAAACAAGGAGTGAACCCTCCATTTTGGGAATTACGCTGGGGGTCGAGGTATGTGTGGCGATTTCACCTTGATGTTAAGGCTCTTATCACAGACACCCACTAGAGCAATTCCCTAGAATTTCATCGGTTCACACCACAAAAAACAAACAAAGAAAAAGATATTGCCCATCATAGCTCCTCTAGTCACTTGTAGACATCCTTGAGTAGCATAGAAACAATATATGTCGCCAAATGATAAAAAGATAAATACTGACCCAGACAAAATTCAGCAGCTATACTGACCTCGTGCCTTTGTTCTCAATTGCTTGATGTGATGGTTGATAATGTCTGATCTCAGAAAGTTGCGGACCTTGTTTAAGACTGACCTGTCTGATTTCGAGTGTATCCTCTTATGTTTAAGACAAGATAATGATAACTTGATATGGATATGATATGATTGATAAGATAGTTGGATCAGTTGATTGTAGATGTTTGACTGGATAGTCGTATCCTTTGTTAACTTCATGCAAAGTGTTTGCTGGATATCTGCTAGGGTATCTGTTTCTCACAAGACATTTTATTGCAAGTTTTTTGATTGATTGATTTTCGATTTTTAGTTCTTTTCCAAGAGATTTTTCTGATGTTTTTGGATTATGTAGATCGATATTTGAATGTTTTTGATTGATTTTTTTAGGACTTTATCCGATGTTTTTGGATTTTGTAGCATTGTTTTGTAGATTTTTTGGATTTTATGTTTTTTAATGTTTTTGTATTTTAAGTTTTTCAATGTTTTTGGATTTTTTCAGGACTTTATCTGATATTTTGGATTTTTTCAGAACTTTATATGATTTTTGGGTTTTTTTTAGAACTTTATATGATTTTTTAGATTTTTTCAGTTCCTCTATATGATTTTTTGGATTTTTTCAATTATGCCCTTAGTGTGCAGACCTATATGACATAATGATCTGCAGAATGTATGTGGAGACAAATGAATTTTTGACGTGACCTATGTGAATGCAACATGCAGGATGAAGATGCATTTCCTATTCGAACAAGGTTAACTATGTTTGTTTTTGCATTTGTAATACACCAATTGAAATGGAGGTGCAAATCATTTCATAGATAAGCAGTTAATCGATCTCTAAGGTCCTTGGGATCATTCATCTCAGCACACTTAGTGACTAGGATTTACAAATGGAGACACGGAAAACTTCCCCATTGGTTCTTGAAACTTTGATCTTCTTTTGCCCATTTGTGTGCAGATGAGTTAATTCCTGCTCTTATGTTCACTAAAGATCCTTAGCATCCTAAATGACTAGCTACATGGATCATTCTAACTTCAAAAGTATCCCAAATAGAGCCTCGCTGCTAGCAAGCCTTGAGAGCTCCGATGAGGTTATAGACTCTAATTTCTCAAATATTGCTCCATTGCCAGTAGGCGTTCATAGCCCTGATGGAGTTACTTGTATGTTCCCATAGTCAAGCTTTTTATCGCATTTGTATACATGATATTTCAATTATATATCATTGCTCTTTTGCCTTGAGATGGATATTTGATATAACTCTTTTTTTTTTTCTTGCCTTGACTTGCAAGTAATGAAACCTACTTGGGTGTGACAATTACAATGGCGCTGAAGCAAAATTTTAGATTTTTTAAATTAGTCATATGATCAACTAGGTGTCTAGAATGAATTAGAGATCTTCTTAATGTGTGAGATATAGCAATTGACAGGCTATGGGTTAACAAGTCTCAAATAGTGAAATCATTACCCAACCATAAGTAAAGCGTCGTCACAGGGTAATGTTGAAAATGAATGACCTTAGGACTTCAAAGACTTCATGTCTGAATATCTAAGAGAGGAAATGACCCTTGCTTCTCTTGAATAAAAACAAATGATAAACTTGGATAGTTGCCTTGTTTTATTGATGTTGTTGTATGAAAAATGCAGAAACTTTTAAGAATGCAATGTGATGCTCTGCAAAAGAGGGTTAGAATATCTGTTTGATGACAACACACACACAAGAGAAAAAATGTTAGTGCTAGCAACAAAAGATTATTCTAAACAGGCATATCAAAAGAGATACTAAAAGTATGAAAGAATATTTAACTAGGAAATTAAATATGATGAGGCATCTCCAAATGCCTCCTAACATGCTCTTAGCTCCTTTGTTCCTCTCCTCTCCAAGTTCCAAACTAGTGTAGCTCTCAACAACTTTTTGCACTATGGATGCTTATGGAGATTTGAGATTAAAGTATTTGCTCTAAATGTGAATAAAAAACTAATACTAGATGCTATGATGCTAAAATGATTTATTTTAAACCAAAGTGACAAGATATTAGTGATTTATGCTAAATGCTCTCTAAAATTCTCTATAACTTAGATGCATACAAGTTTTCAAGATTATGACTATGAATGCAAAATCCTTGAGGATTTGAAAATGAGGAATGTGAGCTCTATTTATAGGTAAAATGGAGCAATGGATGGTTGAGATTGAGTAATCTCAACAAGGGTCAGGATTGAATGGTATTCAATCTATGTGAGGACTTTCAACCCAATCCCAGGATGACAAGTGTCAATATGAGATAGGTTGAGAGGAGAGGGAATAAACATTAAATGCTTGATATGACCTGGGAGTTAACTTGGGAGTTAAGGTCAAGGTTAAGTTGAATGAATAAATTCTTTATTCAAAGAATAAAGCTTTTATCCAATGGATAAACACTTGTGCAAAGGTAAAAGGGATAACCATGGTCAAAGCAATAAATGCTTGAGGAGACACATGAGTGCAAGTTGAAATAACCATAAATGGTTATGTAAGAGCCATAAATGGTCATGTAAAAGTCATTAGTGGTCTTGGAAGACTTTGGAGGTTAAATTGTTGAACACACAAAGCATTTAATGCTTTTCAAAGACTTTGAAGTCTTTGAGAAGTGACTCCAAGTTGCTTAGGAATGTGACAATAATTAGGGGATGGATTAGGCTAATTAGGAAGGGTTTAGAAGAATCTAGAAGGGGGTTTAGGAATGCAAGTGGATTTGGTGGGTGAGGGAAAATAGGATTAATTTATTTAAAATAAATTAATTTATTTCAATAAATGTGTGCAAGTTGCACTTGTAGGGAAATGCAAGTGGGGGGATAAATGATTTAAATAAATGTTTGATTTAATTTATTTAAAAAAGGAATAGGGGATTAAATTAAATAAATATGATTTATTTATTTAATTGATTGTGAATTTGGTATGATGAATTAATTAAAATAAATTGACTAATTTATTTAATTAGTAGGAGAATGTTTGAAGATGACTTAATTAAATGTTAATTTAATTAACTGATGGCTAGTGGATTTTTAATCAAATAAATACGAAATATTCATTTAATTAAACTGGATAGATTTATGTGACTACATTTGCCCCTCTTTGAGACGGTGTGGTTTATTGTGTCATTTCAAATAAAAACAAAAATAGGTGTGAAGAAATGCTCCATAAAATGTTAATTTAATGGGTGGTATGCCCCCTCGAGAGATGGGCCGAAAAATTTCAAAAAATCGGGTGATCTCTCGAAAAAGAATGAAAATTGGCAGGGTGATAGAAGAGAAGATTTTAGTAATACTGGTGAAAAATAGAAGAAATCGGGGATAAAATGGAGAAATGGGAAGCTCGGGAAGTTCACGGGGACCACGACGGTGAGCGGGGGAAAGTTACAGTTACGACGAATGGTTTATATGGGGAGAAAGGGGTGAAAATAGGGTCATTTGAATCAGTGACCATAGTGAATTCAGAGCTCTGATAGTGACATTTTGGAGGAGCGAGCAGCAGTCAGGATACTGGTACCAGTAGTAGAGCACCGATTTGAGCGAGTCCGTCGATTCCAGCAGCTAGAGGACTACGGACCAGCGGTACGCAAATTTGAAATTTTGAATTTTATGCATTTTTGACATATTTTTTGCTGAGTCCAAGTTGAGTCAAGACAATAGCGCTGAAACTATGTTTTGGCGCTGTTGTCCAATTAATTAGCACTTTTGTGTCGCAATGGCACTATTGTAAATTTGTTTGAGCGCTTTTGAAAATATGAGCACTATTGTATGCATGTTTGAGCGCTATTGTTTTTGTAGTGCTATTGAGGGGTCAATTGAGCACTTGTGGTGTTAAGTAGCGCTATTGCGTAGCTTTTGTAGTCTTTTTGTTATTTGAGCGCTTTTGTAGGGTTGATTAAGCGCTTTTGTTAGGGGTTTAGCGCTATTGTTTAGAAAGTAGCGCTATTGTTTGCAAGATAGCACTTTTGTTTAGGAAAATAGATGCCCCAGTTTGTGTGAACAAAAATCTCCCGATGTCAATGATGGATGGATAGGGATGTGAAGTGAGAGTTGTTCCATAACAACCCTGATGAGACTTAGGTCATTAGGATAAATGCTTGTTGAAGTTTAGGTGTGCCATGATTGCTTACCTGTTGAGACCCGAAGATACTTGATCAAAGTATTTGTTGAAAGTCTAGATTTAAACTTAAGAAAGTTTGAAAACAAAACAACTGATGATGATTGATTGATGCCCATGTGTAGGAGGATCTACGCGTCTTACAGTTGTGCGAGAGACATCAGGCTACACAGGGGCTTGGGATCGGCTGACAGAGGCCGAGATTGATTGTATTGCAACAAGTGGGTTGTATGATGTGATGCATATGCCCGTGATTTAGATGAATCACGGTTTGATGACAGCCTTGACAAAGCACTGGCATAGTGAGACCTGCACGTTTCACTTAGCGCAGGGGGAGATGACTGTGACACTGGAGGATGTGTGGCGCATCCTGCATATTCCCATTCAGGGTGAGCTGGTCACATATGATAGATCATGGGGGACTCTAGCGGTACAAAGATTCTTCAAGGAGGATGTGTACATTGATGACGGTTCAATAGCCTGGGAGGATATCGCGGCTTTGTATGAGCCATTACCAACAATTTTTTCTGGGATCGTTGGAGGGCTACTATGTCCGGATAGATGATCACATGGTCTGGCCATTGGGTGGGGACAGGTTATAGAGTAGATGATGACAGAGGGGACCCAATTTGCTTGGGGATTGTGTGTGTTAGCGCACATGTATCAGGAGCTGCATGAGGTAGTGTACCACGGGAGAGGCTCCTTGGCAGTGGGAGTGATGCTGCTGCACATTTGGGCATGGGAGCACTTACCGGTATGATGAGTCAGCCCCACCTAGGGAAGTTAGAGCGGTGGCGGCGGGCGTTAGATGACATGGATGTAGTGATTTGGAGACCCTACATTGAGTGCAAGCCCTAGGAGGATGATGCAGAGGCGTTGCCATATGTATTCATGACATGATTCCTCATTGGGCAGACATGCTATGATGTAGAGAGATAGGTGCCAAGGAAAGTGATGAGACAGTTTGGACAACAGCAGGGATTGGCGAGGGGATCAGGAGAGTTTTCCAGAGTGGTCCGAGAGAGATATGCATGGGGGAAAGTACTTCCTTATGATCAGGAATTGGCGGAGTTCTAGATGCTTCAGGTGAGGCCATGGGATATACGGTCGAGGGTGGTAGATGCAGGGGTATTGGAGGAGTATACGTAGTATATGGCAGCTCATCCGATTCCTCGGATATTAGATCCGGCAGAGCCAATTCCTGATTTTGAGGAGGAGAGGGGACGAAGATGAAGGAGGGGAGGAGGTTGAGGACTGATGATAGGTGGACAAGGGAGGGGTGATGGTGGAGGTGGAGGAGGAGGAGGAGGAGATGGTGGAGGTGGCAGAGGAGGTGGCTTAGGTGGTCGAGTCCAGCAAAGAGGGAGAGGCGGATTGCCACTACGGATATCACAGGGACCGTTGGTGCTGGGAGGAGTCAGATTAGGTGGTCGAGGTATGGAGAGGGAGATACTAATGGACAGAGGGGAGGGAGCCACTGGAAAGGCACCTATGGATACAGGGGAGGGAGCGACAGGGGGTGGTGATCTTCGAGATCATATGCTAGCACATTTGTAGACTCGACTGACAGCAGCCGAGACATGGGTGGAGGATCTAGAGGCGAAGGTTGCAGCGAGAGATGTGTAGCTATTTGCACGAGAGTCAGAGCTGACCGTAGTGCTGTGGGAGAGGGATAGTGTGGTGGAGAGATTAGCAGAGCTATAGGAGAGAGTCTGGGTTGGAGTAGGAGCACATGGTCCTACTGGGGAGGTGATAAGACAGTTTGGATGGGCACAGGCTGAGATAGAGTATTGGCAGGGATTATATGAGCAGGTGGTGCTAGCTACTCAGCTAGCACTGAGCTATTCCCAGATGCGACAGACCAGGTCAGGGCGGTCTCAAAGGATGCAGAGCAGTGGGGGTGTGATGGGTCCACTATGGAGAGAGGTGTTAGGTGGTGCAGGAGCTAGTGGGGGTTTGATGGGGCCTCCATGGAGAGATAGATTGGATGGTGCAGGGACTAGTGGGGGAGCAGGTGGTGATGGTGGTGCAGCATCTGGTCAGAGTGGCATCTGAGAGAGCATTTTTGCATGCATGTATTTATATTGTCATTTTGGACTATGTCTTGGATGGCTCTTGTTAGCAGATTTTGTAGACTTCATTGTACTCTGATACATGAGATGATATATATATGAGGAGATCCCATATTTTTGTGATGATATGCATGTTGATATGTATGGATGTTTATGCTTGGATGGATAGGTGTACTTTTCTATATGTATGCGTTTATGAGATGATTCCTATATGCATGTTTTATGATGATTTATGATGTTAGATACTAACACATGAATGCAGGTTTATATATGTGTGTATTATTTGTTTAATGTAATGCTTTATGTATGTAATGCCATGATGATGATGTATGCTTATGATGATATAGACAGGATCTTGTGCTTCATGTCGATATAATGATGAGATAATGATATGCAATGATGTTAATGCAATGTTTTGAATGAATGATTTATTTATGTAAATGCATCTAGATGGTTTTTAGATGAATGTAATATGGATAAACAAATGTAAAGTACAAATGTTTATATGATGATTTATAAATGAATGCATATGTTTATGTATATATAAAATGGTATGAACCAATGTCGGAAACAAATGGTTTTATGATTCCAAATGCCCAAATATGATTAATTAAAATGATAATGTGATGATAATGCAACTTATGGTTAATAACTGCACCTTAATGCAATTAAAAAGGGATAATGAATGCAATTTAAATGAATCCTAAGATGAGTATAATAAGACACTAATAATAGATGAATGAATGCACTTTTTAACTAATGAATAGATAAATGAATGTATGTAACAATAAATGATAAAGGATAATAAAGGATGATAAAATGAGAATTTGATAACTGACACTAAATGAATGCATAGTAAATGGCTAATACAATCAAGGACAATTGGTTTATATGAATGAATCTAAACATCATGATTATGCAATGATGGAATGATATAAGAAAACTAATGTTAAAAAGATGAACTATATGCATTTTAAACAACTAAAATGATATGAAATGTACTTGATGAAAATGCAACTAAATGTAATGCTGATGATATGATGATGATGGATGAATGCAAGGTGTTTTAGACTTTTCATGATGCATGTGATGATGTATCAGAGTACTTTGTTGTGATTGTGTCCAAAAACTAGCTCAATTGTCACAGAACTGCTCATTTTAACTTTGTTCACACTTTCATGCAAAATTATGAAAATAAATGAGTAAATGGATGGACGGTATGCAACAAAATGCAATATAAACAGATGAGATAAAATGACGATCCATAGTGCTTTATTTTTTAGCATCAAGCTTTGAAATGTTGTATGAAACTTGACATAATGATTCAAGATGACCTGAGTATTCCTTACATGGATTTTGATATAGAAAGTTAATACAAACAACTTGATATAATGGGTCAAGTTGACTAGAGTATTGCTTGTGGAACAGACAAGGATCATCTTCGTTCATACATGACTTGGATCATCCTCCTTGATCTTGGGCTGATCATATCCTGAGACAAGTTCATACCTTAATAAGAGACAAAAACCTCTATCCAAATTGGATAAGGAGGAACCAAAGAAGGAGCATTGTTCTTGTAGGCAAATAGTATATACATAAAGAATAAAGAATATGGATCCTTGGTAATGGTTCATGCTCATATGGTCGAGGTATACGCTGTAGTCAGCAAGCCGTAGTGATCTATGACTGCATTTTGCATAAGATCATGTAGCTTAGTGAACTTCCCATGTAGACACCATTAGTACATGCCCTAGAACTTCATCAGAATAATTTGTAGAAGATACACAAACAATGTTGTAGGAACCCGATATATAAATGAATGAATTACTCACAAATCAACAAAGTATTTGATAGCTTTAAACAAAATTTTCTTGTCAAAGAAAATGTCATTTTGTCTTTGTTTTGATAAGGAAGGATACATCCTTGTTGAAGATAGTTTTTTTGTGTTGATGTTGATTGTTTGGTCGATTTTGAGAAGTGATCATCGTGCGAGTATTTTTTAATTCTTGTTTGGTATCTTCTCGGATGAGTATGTACAATGTGTTGCCATGTTTTTCTATTTGGTTTTCGATGTTTTCTGATGTTTTTGGATTTTATGAGACATTTTGAATGTTTTTGGTATTTTGCGAGATAGTTTTGAATGTTTTTGGTATTTTGCGAGATAGTTTTGAATGAAGAACTCAATGAATCACAAGACAAGGTAGAATCCACTTCCATCAATAGGTTAAGGACATTGCCCCCAGTTTAGACTTTGACTATGAAAAAGCGGGATGCAAGACGCATGAAGTACTTTCTTGATTGCAGATTAATAACAAGCCATGGTTTGGACAGATGGATGTGTGTATGTAGTGGATGTGATCACAACAAGTCTGAAAGACAATGGAGCCATAGCCTTTATGAGTGGTGCCTATTTGCCAGGTTTTCACCATCGCACTTACACAAGGTGCCATTGGAGTGGTTGTTCACCGTTTGGATGCATGATGTTTCTTTACTATTTTGATGTTTTTGTATTTTTCTTCAGGACTTTTTTTCTGAATGTTTTTGGTATTTTTGCCAGTATATAGGGGAGCTTGATGCTCTGTGCAGCTTATGTATAAAACTATTTGAGGTGCATGTTGTTGATCAAATCTGCTAGCGGTTCTCCTTCTGAAGTAGCCAACTGATATGCCCCGGACCCAAATACAACAGTGATAACATATGGACCCAGGCAGTTTGATTCAAAATTTCCCTGATGTTCTCGGTTGGGTTGGTTATGAGGATTCTGTCGAAGAACAAGATCACCTACCTCGAATGTATGAGGTCTAACTTGATGATTATAGCTTCTGCTCATGCGCTGCTGATAGGCCTTGAGGTGATTGTATGTAGCTTGTCGTTTCTCATCAAGTAGTTCTAAGTCTTGGAGATGGGATACTCTGTACGCTTAATCATCTATGAGATTGTGTAAGGAAACTCGTAGTGATGGTATCTCGACCTCAATAGGTAAAATATCTTCTGTACCATAGACCAATGAGTAGGGAGTTGCACCTGTAGGGGTTCGAATGCTAGTTCGATATGCCCATAGTGCTGGATTCAATTGAACATGCCAATCATGACCGATATCATTGACTGTCTTCTTTAGGATCCTCAATATGTTCTTGTTTGATGCTTCGGCCTAAACATTGCCTTGTGGGTAATAGGGCGTGGAAAAGCGGTGTTGGATGTGAAACTTCTCACAGAGCTCACGAACATCCCGATTCTTGAATGGAAGTCCGTTATCTGTGATGATGGACATGGGTACACCATACCGACAGATGATGTAATTGAGGATACATGAGGCGATCTGCTTGCCGGTAACTTGGGTAAGTGGAACAACTTCGATCCACTTTGTGAAATACTCGGTGGCGGTAATAATGAATTTGTGGCCGTTGGATGAAGATGGATGAATTTTACCCACAAGGTCAAGGCCCCATTGACAAAAAGGCCATGGTGTTGTGATTGGTTGCAATTCTTGTGCTAGTGCATGTATCATGTCTCCATGAAATTGGCATTTCTTGCACTTTTTGACAAAGTAGTAGGAGTCTTTTTCCATGGATGGCCAATAGTATCCAGTGCGAATGAGTTTCTTGGCTAGTGACAGACCGCTTGCATGAGTTCCACAAATTCCTTCATGTACCTCTTCCAAGGCCTTTGTTATCTCATCCTATTCCAGACATTGAAGGAGAGTACCATCAAGACTGCATTAGTATAGGGTTTCAACAATAATGGTATATCGAGCAGTTTGGTGAATGAAGGTTTTACGTTGGTTATTCGATTGTTAGGTGGAAGGGTGTGATCATGGAGGTAGGTATAGAACTCACCGTACCATGGGGATTCAAAACCGATAAGGTGACATATCATCTCGGATTCGGGGATATCATAAGCGGGGATCCAAAGCTGTTCTACCAAGAACTTGTAGCGTGTTGAATTCTGTGGAAGATCTAGGAGAGATGTAATGGTAGCCATAGCGTCAGCAGGTCGATTCTGATCTCTTGGTATCTGCTCAAAGGTGATAGTAGTAAATGATGCTTTAATTTGTCCACCATTTGCTTGTATGGCATGAGTTTATCATCCTTGGTCTAATATTCATTTGTTGCTTGTCGAATGACTAGTTGGGAGTCACCATATACTTGTAGTTCTTGTAATTTCCATTGTACGGCTAGCCTAAGTCCTGTGATCAAGGCCTCATACTTTGCTATGTTGTTGGTGCATGGAAATGTGAGCCTGTAAGACTTCAGGATGCTGTCACCTTGAGGTGTGATAAACAGAATGCCTGCCCCCAAGCCATGCCTAGTGCACGAACCATCAAAGTAAAGCTTCCATGGTTGTGCTATTGTGATCATGAATATCTCTTCATCTGAAAAATTGGAAATGAGAGGATGATGGCCTATGAGTGGTGCATCGGCCAACTGATCTACAATGACTTGTCCTTTGATAGCCTTACGGTCCACATACTCGATGTCAAATTCACTGAGAATCATCACCCATTTGGCCAAGCGGCCTATCAATGCTGCTTTATTGAGTAAGTACTTGAGTGGATCAATCTTTGCAATGAGCTGTACCTTGTGTGTTAATAGATAGTGCCTCATTTTAGTCACTACCAAGATTACTACTAGGCAAGCTCACTCAATAGGGGTGTAGTTGAGTTCATAGCCAACCAGTGTGCGAGAGATGTAGTAAACAGTGCACTCTTTCCCTTCTGCATTGTGTTGTGCCAATAGTACACCCAATGCTGTACTTGTTGCTGATATATAGAGTAATAGAGGTCTGCTTGGATCTGGTGGGATCAGCAATGGTGTATTCATGAGATAGTCTTTGAGTATTTGGAATGCTTGTTGGCATCTGGTATCCCACTGAAAGCGGATGTTTTTGTGTAGCAGGTGTGTAAAGGGGTGACACTTATCTGCCAGTTGTGCAATGAATCTTCGGATGGATTGTAGGCGTCCTTGTAATGTCCTTAGCTGACTGATGCTCTTTGGAGGTGGCATGTCCATGATTGCTTTGACCTTTGCTGGATTGACCTTAATACCTTTGCTTGAGACAATGTATCCTAGAAGCTTCCCTGAGGTTACCCCAAAGACACATTTCTTTGGGTTGAGCTGAACATGATATCATTCCAGTCTGTCAAAGATTTTTGCTAATATGTGTAGATGTCCTTCTCTTATGAGTGATTTTGCCAATAAGTCATCAACATAATCTTCCATTATGGTATGCATCATGTCATGGAAGATGGTGGTCATTGCTCATTGATAGGTCGCTCCTGCTATAATGCCCCTACCCTAGTCGGCCTTGTAAAACCGGTTTGACCTTGGTTGACTTCCTATGTGGCATTCTTGAATGGTTGATTTACCATGATGTAATGTTGTAGATTAGATTATATGAATATTGTGCGTACCTGTTATTGTGCTTTCGCATCGATTCTTGTGTAAGTTTAATTGTTTCCCTAATTCTTGCTATAAATCTTGAGGTAACATTTTCACTGAATATATATATATGCTTGCGTAACTCATGGTTGCAGGAGATTTCAGGTACAACATCACCTAGGTGCGAGGTTCACCTCCATCAGGATTCGCAGGGTTGAGTATACCTCCTTCATCCTTAGAATTTGGATTAGGTGGTCATAAAACTCTCGTCTTGCCTTAGCCATGATCAGGTGAGCGTCGTGTGTGGTCTGTCAGGTTCCTTTTTCATTTGGGTTGTGTGTCGTGTGATTGGTGGACTTTCTTGGTTTGCATGCCTTGCGTGTGGTAAATGGAGTATTTTATCCTAAGTATTTAATTCAATTTAATGTGTTGGTTTATGCATTAGTAATTGAGAAATTAAAATAAATAGGTTTCTTTCATGAGATTAGTCATTCATTAAAAAGATCGCTTTATTTATGTTTGTAGCGAGTTTAATTTAATAGTTAATTTTAAATAACGAATTTAATTAGTTTATGCGTTTTAAAAAGGAAAGATTTAAAGTCATTTGGAAATAGAAATAATTTAATCCTTTTTGCATTTTGGAAAAGAAAGATTAATTTTTACTATTTAAGAAAATCATTTTATTAGAAAAGCAAGTTTAATTTATATAAATATATTTGATATAGTGTGAAAGATTGATTTCGGGAAATTAATTTAATTAAAATATTTTACCCTCATCAATATTGTGAAGTATAAATGTTAGTCTGTTAATATTGAGAAAAATTAAAATTAAATGAGATAGAAGCATTTTAATTTTAATTAGAAAATCAAGTTAAATTAATTGAATAGTTGAAAAGAATTATTATTTCCTTTTTATTTGAAAAGTGCTTAAATTTCGAAATGAGAAATTAGGTCAAAATGTGATTCATTTAACCTAGGTTGAAAAATATTTTGGGGGTTGTTAAATTCTTGGAGAAAAAATATGGGGATTGGGGGGATTTGGAGAGGAATGGATTTCTACAGCTGCAGGTTGGAGGCTCTTCTTCGAATCTTACCAGGAATGCTAAAGAGGTAGGATCCTGGTTTTCCCTTTTGTTTCTTTGCTAAATAAAAAAAAAATGGTATTTGGTTGTTCTTCATGAAATGTTGGTTTTAAAATATCCATGAATGCTTTTAAGATTTAAGTTTTAGTTTGAGAATATTAATTTGTTTTTGGGTCAAGATTGTTAAACAAAAAAAAAGATAGATGGGATTTTATCCATATGTGTATTGGAGAATCATGATCTTGTTGAGAAAATTTTCCCCATTTTATTGTTTTAAACATTCTGGAAAATAAAAATATGACTGTGGGGAAAAAAAAAATATGACTGTGGCTGTGAATGAGATTTGGGTTTTTTTTTTAGTTGGAGTTTATTTTAGTTTATATTTTATTTTTTTTATTTTAAATATAATCTAAGGTTTTTATTTTAATAAAAAAAAAAGAGAAAACAAAATTGAAAAAAAAAATTATATATTTTTGGGTTAGAGTTTGACGGCGGAGGAGCCGAAGCTCGGCTCGCGCCGCCGCCCCCTTCCCCTCCTCCCTCGTGGGTTCCACAACTACCTGCACCCGCAAGGGGCCGCAGGGAGCTGCGCCTGCAGCGGCCGCAGTGAGCGGCACCACAATGACCACAACCTCTCCCGTGATTTCTTTTATTAAAAGTTTTTGATTTTTTTTTTCTCTCCTTAAAGAAAATAAAACATTTATATATGTATAAAGTAAATTTTGTTTTAAAAAAAACGTTCATATTATTTTTAGAGTTAAATAATATTATTATATAGTTTATTAACAAGGGTTAATAAACATATACTATTTAATATTAAGCTGAAATCTATGATTTTATTCAATTCGTTTATATATATATATATATATATATTATGAGATTAATATATATATTTTAATAATAATAATTAAATAAAAATCACGTATTATTAAATTAGTAATTGATTATATTTTATTACCCAGGGGCAAATAATTATATAATGTTTAATATTGAAGTTGGGAACCTGTTTAAATGAGGAAATACTCTTTTGGGAATAGATAGAATAACTCTCTTTTATTGGAGATTAAGGAAATAAATCATATTTATTATTCGGAGATGTTTAAATATTATCCAAAGTGCATATTATTTTTTTAATTTAGATGTTATATGACATATGGGAAATTTAGAAAGGGATTACTAAAGTATAGGAGTAGTTGGAAAATGGGATATTTAACATTGGTCATTTTGAAAACTCAAATGATATGCTATTGGATTATCAGAAAATTAATAATGCATCGATTTGGAAATTGATAAGTTAATGATATCCTCATTTGTAAAAAAAATAAATGGTTTAGTTACGCCCTTCTTCGGTTTTGTGATATAGACAAAAGGAAATATGGCAAGTTCAAATTTATGTAATTATTGGTCGATGTGGTCGTTGCATAGTGGTTGTGTTCGTCTATAAGGCAGAGATGTAAATGACATGAACCTTATGTAAACTTGACTTAATTAATTGCCAGGGGGGTCTTGCAGTTGAGCAGACTCGAAGATGTAGCCCTCTAGGGGTGAACTCCGAGATCATATATGTGTTATGCGATGCTTTTGTCTCTCATGTTTCATACTTAGAGCTAACATATATGGTTGCATTTTGTAAGTGTATAATGGGGATTTAATGGAGTTATTTCTTGAATGCATGAATAAAGTCTTCTTGTTAAATGTAGTAATTAGGTTCATAAAAGATTGTAAATATGATTATGGAAAGTATTTTGTTAATGTTAATAAAAAGAAGTAAGCATGGAAAGAAACTCTCTAGGTTGCAATTATCGGATTAAATTGTCATAAAACTTGTAATTGGAATGTAACGAATGGATAACAAATATTGGATTAACTGTCATAATATCTAAATTGAAAATCTAATGGATGAACCTCATTTGGTTATTTACCTTTTATCATAATAAATGAACATCGTCATATTAGCTTTATTTCACTAAATTGGATGAATTCATTTAGTTATTTACGTTTTATTCTAGCTAAATAACCTTCACCAAATTAGCTTCATTCTAACTATAATTGGATGAACTCAATTGGTTATCCACATTATAACCTTAATAAATGAACTTCATCATAATAGCTATAATTGAACTAAAAAAAAAGAAACTCATTTAGTTATTTATATTTCAATCTTAATAAATGAGTTGCATCATATTAACTTTATCTTAGCTATAATGGGTGATCTCATCGAGTTAGTTATATTTTAACCCTAATGGATGATCTTCATTATGTGTTTACATTTTTAATCCTTAATGAATGACATTCATCTTATTAGCTATATTTTAATTAAATGGATGAACTCATGTGGTTATAATACATTTTCACCTTAATGAATGAACATCATCTCTTAGCAAAATTCTAACTACAATGGATGAACTCATTTGGCTAATTACAATCTAACCCTTATAAATGAACTTCGATATATTAGTTGCATTGTATCTAAAATGGATGGCTCACCAAGTTAACCTTATTTTAAACCTTAATGGGAGAATTCTTAAGTTGCCTACGTTTAAAATTTATTGGGTAAATATCCTCATGTTAGCCTCATCTTCAATCATAATAGATGAACGCTTCCTAAATTCTAAAATGTCAATTCCTTGAACATATTATATCCATGTCTTAAGTATTAACTTGTAATTAAGATATCCAGCTTAATTGGATCAAATGTCACGAGTTGACTTAGGTGTAAGGTTACGTAATCATGTTGGGAAACTCCTTAGGTTCGTTTAGTCTTCCGTTGTGTTATCTAAGCGTTAGATAACTCCAATGTATCTTAATGTTGTGTCTTATTATTAACATTCTCATTATTATTATATAAAAAAAATATATTTACACTCCATTTGAGTGTTTTAGCTTTAACCCTTCGGGGTTTCCTAGTGGGGCATTACACTTGGTATCAGAGCCCATGTTGCAACACTAGGATCTCTAGTTTCGCTTGTGCCCTTAGTTGGTGTGTGGTGTATTGACCTTATGTTGTATGCTTGTCCTCCTTGATGTGTGAGTGTGTTTGAACAAACCCTACTTGTGTGTAACGCGTGTGTTCACACCTTGTTTTCACCTTCTTGATGTGGGTGTTTTGGAATGATTATAGGTACTTTGTCTGCTTATTGAGGTCTTGGTCTACGATTTCTCTTATTCTAAAAGAGAGTTGTATGTACCTTCGTTCTTGGTTTGTTTTACTCTTTTGACTAATCCATCTGGGTTGGTTGGTATTATCTTGAATCTAAAAGTATGAAATGTGCTTGTTATGGTTATGATCTATCTTAGTGTTGTCCACTTGAAAGACTAGTATGGAAAATATTAATGCTTATTATGTAGTAAATTGAATGATCATGACTCTTCCTCCTCTCTCTCTCTAGAGATTAAAATGTTGTTGATATGGGTAATTATCTCTTATTTAAGTTTTCTTATTGCAAGAGAAAGGATGATATTTCTTGAGCCCTTGTGTGAGCCTTATAACGCTTATGTGTTTTAGATTGTGAAAGGGGTTTGGTTTGAAAGTTAATATTGGTTATTGAGAGAAAAATTGTATGTTTACATTAAGGTTTCTCCATGTGCTTTGTAAGAGTAATATAATTAAAGTCCATCTTAGGTAAGGTGCATTAATATGTGCATAGTTGATTTTGTGAAAATTGCTTTGTTGTGAAAGAAGTACCAAAAGAGAACATGTTATAGTAGCTTCAAGAGTGCATTAATGTGCTCCACGAAAGATTGTTTTATGTTCTTCTTCAAACCAGTTTTGATTTAGGACCTATTTTAGCAACGCTCCATTTAACTTGCCTTTGGATATAGATAATTGTCTTATTGTGTTTAGAAAGAGCAAATGAAAGACTTGTTAATTTGTATGCATTAATGTGTAATATTTGGTAGATAGCTCCTCATTTACCTTCTTGTCGTATTTTGAATTTTCAATGTTAGGTTTGATGTATTATTGTATTGTATTACGAATAGTGAGGGTTCTCAAGAGGACTTGTATTATCGGAAAAAAAAATTGTTTGTCTTGATTTCTTGTTCGGAAATTAGAACATTATATTGCAACAATAATAATTAGAAATGTCATGTTAGGTTGCTTTGGCACCCTCCTAAAGAGATAGCTAAATAAAAACCATGCAACTAAAATGATAGACTTATATCTGAGCCTATAGTGTGATCTTGTAGATCTTGTGTATTCGTAGGAAATAGTTGATTTTACAACTCTCTTCCTCCTCTTGCCTAAATTATAGGGTTTGTTGTGTTTGAAATACTATTAAGAATGCAGTGATTTAAGAAGAATTTTTATAACGCATATGAAATTGTATGTTTGCTTTGGCTTCTAATTGAATGAAGAAAGTTTTTCGCTTTGGAAGAGAAAATTGCATAGTTAGTAATGTGAATGAAAATGCTTAGTGGAATTTGAGAAAGATATCGGAATGACGTTATTTCCTTGTGTAAATTTGAATTGTTAAGAATTTCAGTACATGTATCTAGAGTAAACTTTATTTAGTGATTCATGTGAAAAGCATAATTAAAACTTCCCTTAAGTAGACGATAGCATATAAAAAAGTACTCCCCGTAAATGTGACTGAACCAGTAATGGTGCTATTCTTTGTGTGTTGTAAGAAACTCGTACTTTCTATGTGTCCCCATGGGATGGTGAAGTAATCAACCATGGGGGATATGTTTGCTTATGAGTATGGGAAACCATACTATTTATGTGATGATGCATATTTGTTCCCTTACTGAGTGCCAACCCACGAGTTGTCGATAAGTCAGTATGTGAAGGGGTAGTATTAGAAGTCACCATTCCTTGAATAGTATGAATAGCGTACGAGTAATGTCGATGCAAAGCGACTTTGGCTTCCCTATCTCGAGGAAAAATATAGTTATATAATGAAATTGTATTATAGGTGTACTCAATACTTTCCCTTGTGATGAATCGATTTATGAGGTTCATGTGTGCCAGCCTAATTCCTATCCTTTATTTTGAGCATATAGATGTTAGTTCTTGAGCATAATGATGGATTCTATTGGAGCATCTTTTGCCTTGTCTTCATGAGAGGCATGTTATTTTTCACATGAGCTGCCAATTGACTAGTGTTGGTAGACTTGTGGGTAGACCCTAGTCATGTATACCTCTGGCTTACGGCAAGTATCCTAGGAGGTACGTCGCTATGTGGGGTGTGACCTGCATGTGCCCTTTTCCACAAGGTCCATTTCCATGTGGGATACATCCATTGCATTCCCTTTCTGCTTGGAGTATTGCCATGTCGTGCTAAGACATGATGCGGGATGTAGTAGACATTGCCATGAGGCCTACTGACAGGTTTAGGGTAGAGCCATACTGCATGACGATGTGATGCGGGGTGATGTCGAGGTAAACACCACCATGCCATGCGTATGTGTGACTAGGCCACACCACATGTTGAGCTACTGCGATAGTTAGACGATTGTTCTTTCCTTCCTCGTTGGTGGCTAGCTGCTAGTCACATAGTAATGTAATGTGCACTTATGATTTTCTTTTATTATTTATTTATTTCCTTGTGGGCTAGCAATTTATTTTATTTTGACCTTGAAGGTTTATCCACGACCTTGCAATCTTGTTCTTGCTTGATTTGATGTTGCAATTCCAGAATTATTTTCTTGCCTTACTATTGGAATTGACGATTACTATCTTTATTCTTCTATACTTTGGTGGCTAAACTAGTTTATCCTTGTTGTTTTCGTATGCTGGTCTTGTGTTGCAATGTGAATTACTCTCCAAGATCATAGGAGACGGTCTTGGATGAGTGTATATGAGGAAGTAGACGTAGGGAACCTTGAGGATGGAGGTATGTGAGGTTGTGAGATAGCTAGGATCCACTACCTACCTATGAGTGGTAACCATCTCTTGGAGGCTAAACACCTTACGCAACAACGGATGTTCATGAGGGTCTTGTATGGAAGGTAGCACCACCATGGTGTGCCCTAGCACCATCAAGCCCTTGAGTGAGATGTTGGATATTTATGATCATGTTATTTGTTCTGAGATCAGGCATAGAGATGATGATCGTGCATGTTATCTTTGACCAAGCATTAGACATGCTCACATGTGGCCTTTTGTGTTGTGCAATTCCAGTTATGTGGATGGTTATTATGTGAAATTATGGATTAAATGGTGTTAACTTGTCACTATGTTATGAGACATAGTCATTGGAAAGGTTCTTATATGCCTGGAAAGTGTAAACAATTGATATGTGAAGGTTGTCTTATGTTGATCCTCTGGTGTGATCTTTATCTGATTGTATCCTGAAAAGCCATCCATGAGTAAAAGCATGGCATGTCCTATTGTTAGGTCCACTATGATGTCGATGTTTGGTAGGGGGAAGTCATCCTTAGGACATGCCTTATTCAGATCTCTAAAGTCAGTACAAATACGGATGACCCCATTTGGTTTGCCGACAGGCACAATATTGGATATCCAATTTGCATAATCAATTGGTCTAATGAAACCAACATCTAGGCGTTTCTTGAGTTCTGCTTTGACTAGTACTGCAATCTGAGGATGCATCTTACGAAGCTTCTGCTTGATAGGTTTGGCTCCTTCTGCTATGGTGAGGTGATGCATGACTAAATCAGGATCAAGCCCAGGCATGTCTGCATATGACCATGCAAAGTTGATCTGACGCTTTTGAAAGAACTCTACAAATTTAGGTTGTTCCTCTGGAGTTAGAAGAGATGCCAGATGTATGTGGTGAGGAGTTTCAGGGGTCCCCACATTGTATTCGTTTGTTTCCTCGATGAGAATCATTGATCATTCCTATTGTGTACTAGTAGGGAGAATGTCAAACCTTTCATGTGCCGATGCCTCAGAGAGGTTTTCACCATTGGATACGCTCTTTCTTTTTACTTTTGTTGGATCAAACAGTGCCACAATGTGGTTTTCACTGGAAGATCCATGTTTTATTGTTATATTTTTGCAGCTGAAAGGTTTGGCATTCACCCCGAAGTATGTTGTGCTATTAAGTTCAATGGTGAATCTGGCTTTGTGATCCCCGCTTGGTATGTTATCCCATAGTTCCAAAAAGTCAATGATTTCCTCATCATTTTAGAAAAGGTCAAGACATGGGGGATTAGGTTGGTTCCATTTGATGAGTTCTGGATGGATAATGGGCATTACCTCATCGATAAGGTTAGGTTTGTTAGATGTGTCAGTGGGGGTTAAGATGTTGTGGTGAAGGTCGTTGATGGTACTCTCCCTATCAGAATCGGGCATATGATGTGACATAGGGTCTGTGGAAGAAGTTTCCAGCTTAGGAACCCAAGAGGTCTTTATCTGTGCTTCTCTGTAAACAGGGATGTCTTTGGGAGGTGGAGGTAGTGATGTGTCTTCCTCATCTGAAGTATTAAGCTGGATGGAATCAAATTCCCATTCATGTGAGTCGGTCACTGAGTCACTTTCCAGTATCCGATTTCTATACCATACTGGGATGTCCTTTGAGTTAAACATTGTGGGTGTGACTGGTTGATGTACCATTGTAGATGAAATGATCAGTACTGTAGGAAGGATGATGGGGATCAATGAATTTGCTATGGGGAGTATCGGTAATGTTGACTCTGTTGCTTTTGCTGGAACTGCTGGTGTCGTAGATATTGTTGTGGGTTCTGATACAGTTGCTGTTGCTAATGGTGCTATTGATGTTATTGCCACTACTGATGGTGTTGCTGGTTCGATTAGTGGGATGATGGGTATTGTAGATGGTTGTGTTGGGATTTGTAGCCTCATTGGGGTAGTTGCGATGGTGTTTGATGTTGCTTTTATAATCAAAGGTGTCCTCTTTGCAATAGGATGATATAGTGGTTTGCTGGGTTTTCCTTTGAATCTGAGCTTAGGAAGGATCTCCTTTTGAAAGCCTAAGCCTTTATTATCCTTGGGCTTTATTTCCGGCTACGTCGGTTCATGTCTTCCTTGTTTGCAATGTCCCAGAGCACTCTGACCATCGTAACCCATTCTTTGCATAATGAGAGACCTTCGCCATATTGATCTATGGGAAGCTTAGCTTGTGGAATATCTACGGTGATGGGATCTTTATAGATCCATTCTGCTAAGTCCTCATCTCTGGTTTCTTCTTCTTGACTCTTTCCAAGGATGAAAGGCATCAAAGTACATGCTGGCTTGATCAATGGTTGTTGAAGTAACCACTGAGGTTTACCATGTGTTCTAGGAGAAGTGGGCATTTGTCCCACACAAAAGAGTTGACTCAAATTGTATTCCCCAGGACCTTCCTCTGCTATTTTCATCTTAAGCTTTTCTTGCTTGAGTATAGTGGTGTTTGAACTGGCAAGAGAGGCTGGACTTATGTATGATGTAGAGGAGATGGCTTCTCTATTGTTAGGAACGGTAATCTCTGGTTGATAACTAATATTATGACAATATGCAAAGGGATTTGCATTGCCCAGGATTGTGATCTCTACACCATTATGTGGGAACTTGATACACTGAAGGTAGGTGGATGGAACAACTTGCATGGCATGTATCCAAGGTCTTCCTAACAATAGATTGTATGGCAGAGGAAGGTCCAGAACTTGACAGATGATGTGCTTCACCATAGGGCCCACTCAGATTGGTAGTACCACAACTCCTTTGGATGAACGCTCTGCATCGTCATAGGCTTTGATTTTTATCTTCTTGTGGGGATCCACTGATTCTATTGCATATCCCTAAGCTATGACCAACTAGAGTGTACAAACATTCAAGCTGGCTCCATTATCAATCAAGACTCGCTTGATCCTATGCTGGTTGATAAATCCTTCAATGTGTAGTGAAGCGTTATGAGGTTGCTGGAAGGATGAGTTGTCACTTTTGGAAAAAGCAAGACAAGGTGATGACTTTAGAGTTCCAACCATGACTTGGAATTGATCTATATTTAGGTTTGCAGGGACTGACGCCTCTTGGAGAGCTTGATCCAAGATTGTTTTATGGGATGGAGATAGGCGCAATAGCTCTAAGATGGATATCAGTGCGGGCATTTTGTCTAACTGTTCCACAAGATTATATTGCTTTGGGATAGATGAGGTGCCTTGTGGAGCTACTTTTCTGGTAATCTTGTTGCGATGTGTAACAACATTGCGAGTGGAGCTGGGATTTTTGATGGTTATAGTTGCAATCTGTTCACTGGCATCGTATAGGTGATTCACAGTATCATTGTTTGTTGTCTTTGGGTCATGTCCTTCGATTTTGATTTCACCTCGGTCAATAAGATCCTGAATAAGATCTTTCAATCTGTGACAATTGCTTGTCTTATGTCCTCTCCCTTGATGGAAATCACAATGTTCAATATCCCTCCACCATGAAGGTTTGACTTGAGGTTCATAGTTTGATGTTTTGGGTAGGGTTACCAAATTTTGAGAAACCAGTTGTCGTAATACTATTTCGATGGGTTCCCTTAAGGGAGTGTATGTTTGCTTTGGTTTTTGTTGACACGGTCTGGGTTCATCATGAGATGTGATGCGGCCTTGATTTGGAGGAACAATTGTGTTAGTCTGAGGTGGGGGATTCTGTCCTACAAATCGAACTACAGGTTGTGCACTTTTGATAGTTCTTGCATCCACAACCCCGTCGTTGACAACATTTTTTTTTTTGTTCCAAAAGCTTGGTTTGTCACTATTGAAGCGTGGACGAGGGTCATCCTTTGGTTCATTGTAGATTTTGATAAGCCCTTTTTTGATGAGAGCCCCCTCTTTTTTAAACCTTTGGTGATCATGCCATTGAAAGAGTTTGTGTCTTTGACGTCCAGGTGAAACTCCATTTCTTCATTTAAGTTGGAAATAAATATTTCCACTAGTTCTTGTTCAGGCAACTGAAGAGAATGTCTGCTAGACATTTAACACCACCGTTGCAGGAAGACTGAGAATAGTTCACTTGGTTTTTGTTTAGTGTTACATAGATCAGCCATGGTGATATCACGTTCAATGTTATGTGAGTAATGTGCCAAGAACTTCTGAACTAGCTCTTCAAATGTCCTAATGCCACCTGGTAGTCGGGAAAACCATGATGTGGTTGTTCCTCCCAAGCTTTGGGGAAAAAGGCACATGAGGTACATATCTTCATATGCCACTTCGAGGCAAGCTGAATGGAATTCTCTGACATGATCACAAGGATCTTCTTTTCCTCTATACTTTTCGAACTTGGGTGTTTCAAACCCTCATGGAAAAGGTGGCATATGAAGATTCCTATCAAAGGGATAGGGACAAATATCATTGAGTGAAAATTGATTAGTTTTTATGCCACTACGAAGTTGTTGGGCGAGATTTGCAACTTGTTGCCGCAACATCTCTATGTCATTTGGAGGAGGAGGAGGTAGTGGGTTACCTTGAGGAATGTTATATCTGATGTGATCTCTACCTCTTTCTTCCTCATTATGACTTTGTCATTCTAATGCTTGTCCTAGTTGTGCAAGATCAAAGTCAGAGGGGAGTTTGGCTCCTTCTTGAGCAAGCTTTAAAAAGTGAGCATCCGCATTGCTCCTGAGTATTTCATCAAAAAGTCTGTTAAAGAGAGGGTTGTGTTGAGCCCTTTCTATTGTTGCAGGAGTAGGAGCACTTGGGTTTTTGTCATTCGCATTCCCTCCAAGTGCTTTTTGAAATTCATTGATATTTTCCTCCTCTTCTTCTTCAATTTCTATTTCTCGTTGCCTTGACTGTGATCGGGTATGAGCCATTTTGTTTACAAGTTTTTGTTGAAGTTGGGTGAAAATGATGATGAGTTGTTGACGAAATGAAAGATTTATGGTTGGTGTGGTATGTTACATATGGATCTCTAGCACTTAAAGGTGGATGTGACCAAAATTCTTTCTTTGAATTGCTTGTTTGTGTTTTGATAAGGTTTGATGTGATAAGGTTTAGAGAAATCTGAAATGTGTTATAGACTTAACTACCTAGTAATGAGAGGATTCACTCATAAACTAGTTTTAACCTGCGTAGATATGTCTCTTAGGATGAGCTTTTCCTAGATGTAGAAACAATCTAAAAGGTGATTTGTTGTGTTTGATTTCAAGCAATATCCAAAAGAGAATTTAGGACAAGAACCTCTTAATATTTTCAGAGTTGAAATAAAGTGATGACGTGAAGGTGAGAAATGGATGAAATGTTTAACTTCAATAAAAGCTTTGTGTCACAAATGGAACAAATTCTATCTTTTCTCTTTCGAGCGTTGGTGGCATTTCTCGAGCTACGTTGTATGTGATACAAATGTCTGGGAAGAAGTTGGGATTGATCTTGCCTCCTTGGTTTTTGTGATAACTCAAAGCTCTATATTGCATAAAATCTCTGAGGTTCAATGACTCTGGATCAAATTTGTTTGATTTGCATTGAAGGTATAGACGCATGTGACGTAGAAAAGCTCTATGAGAGACAAATATTTGTCTATTTAGATAGAAGAATTTCCTCCTTTTGATCAAAGCCTTTGAGCTCAATGGTCTTCTTTTCAAGTTGATGTGTTGATGAAGCTTATTCTTTCTCAAGATGTGAAGAATGGTCATATAGTTTGATACTCTTCTCTTTGTTTTTTGATCTTTTGGTTGGATGAATACTTGTTCTGATTTTTTGGATTTTATGATGTTTCTTTGACAAGAAAACAAAGCAAGCACACAAACACAAGAATGTTGCCTTAAAGGCACAAATGAATATGGGTCTAGATCAACCCAATCCTTGGACTTCTTATGACCCTTTCCTTTAAGTGTATTTTAGGTGTTTTCTTTCCAAAGCCTGAAGTCGGCTCAATTTGTACTTGGTCTTGACCAAAACAAAAACACTTCAAACACTTTGTATCCCTAAGGTCAAATGGCCAGTTGTGATAAATTCAGCCCACATCTTGATATTTCTTTGACTTTGGTACTACATACCTTATGAATCCCGCCATGGCAGGTAAGGATGTGATATACTAAGTCTTGCATGAGCATAACAAATAGATTATCCCTATGATGGGGGAGTCACCACTTTCATCAAGCCACAAGTGACTTTTCAAAAAGCTATGTTTCTACTCAAGGAAATATGTATGGTGAGTATCTTGGGAGAAAAACCATCTATGCTCTTGCACTGAATTATATCACAAATATCCTCAATCAATAGAACGGGTGGGCTACTACTTAAAGGTTTTTAGTAATTTTCTATGTCTTTGGACATAAGTTCTATATATGGTGAAAATGGATAACAATAATAACGATATTGAAAGGCTAAATGAATTCAACCACAAAACCCTAGCCTAACAACAACAAAGATCCACCATAACATATGAAGATTACCTAAGACAATGCAAATCAAATGAAATCATAAAGATTATACCATCACATGTCCAATAGGGTTTGAATCTCCATTGATCTTGCTTGATATATTTGCTCTCAGATTTTATGTGCACAAGAGTTCAACAAAGAACGGAATGTGGTTGCAAGTAGGATCGTAATGTAGTCAAATGTATAAAAGATGATTAGGGTTGATAATGAAGGAAGCATCTCCTTATATAGAAGACACAATAAGAAATGGAGGGATAAGATTGAGAGGTGTAAAAGGAGGTCGGCTATGATTAGAGGGTAGGTAAAAGAAATAATAAAATAATGAAAGGGGTAGGTAGTGTATGAATTAAGAGATGAATGACATGTGTCATGGGTAGAAAAGGTTAATGAATTAATTAAATAAATAAATATTATTTAATTAATAGGAGAAGTGGGATAATTAAGAGATGAATGATAGCCAAGGATAGACCTATGATCGAGGCTATGGGATTGAGACATGTGTTATATGTGCCTGAGTTTCAGGCAAACATGGGACTGTTGACTACGCTGGTAGAGAGATGGCACTCTGAGACATGTACATTCCATTTGCTGATGGGGGAGATGACAATCACCCTCGAGGATGTATATAGGATTTTGAGGATACCGATCAATGGAGAGCTGATTCCCTACGATCGAGATGGAGACAAGGAGGCCCTGAGATGAGTGTTCCAGGACCCAGGACTGGAGATGAGGGCAGGGCATGTGGCTTGGGACACTATGACTGCCATAGGATTGGCGTTGCCAGCAGTGATAGGAGGAGCAATCAGTGGGTTCCTGTGTCCAGATAGAGTGACATGAGGGTTGGCTGTGGGCTGGGGAGGAGCACTGGAGACACAAAACACTAGATATGCTTGGGGACCGTGTGTGCTAGCACACCTCTACTATGAGCTGCATCAATTTGTATACCACGGATCAGTGGGATTGGGTTGCGGGGTGACATTGTTGCAGGTGTGGGCTTATGAGCATCTTTTAGTGACGATATTGATACACTTCAGAGGCAGAGGTCACGGACACAGTTTTGTACATTTATATGACATGATCACGTCGCAGCCACGGATTGGCAGGCTAGAGCATTGGCGGTGGGTGATTGATGATATTGATGTGGTCATATGGAGGCCATATCTGGGATGTGAGTAGTGGGAGGACAATGTTGTAGAGCTTCCCTACACCTTCCAGAGTAGGTACCTGATTGGGTGGATGCCCTATGTGCTGGAGAGGCAGCTGGTGGATAGGGTTGGCAGGCAGTTCGGCAGGATTCAGCGGATGCCACGGGGCTCAGGCATGTATGCACGGACTGTGAGAGATCAGGCATAGTTTGGACCTCTGTTGTTATATGATCAGGCCATTACGTAGCTAGTAGAGATGATGCCCCTACCCTAGGACATGTGGCCAGAGATTGAGGATGCCTGCATGGATGCCAAGTACACGGCATACTGGGCCGAGCATCCCTTCCCATGTCTGACAGATCCAGGAGAGCTATTAGATGGAGACGGTGGTGGAGATGGAGATGATGATGGAGATGATGGTGGCAGAGGCCGACGGAGGAGGAGGGGAGCAGTTGGAGAGAGGAGGGTTGCACTATGGAGGGAGGGTGGAGAGGATAGGTAGGCTCAGGTGGTGAGGGGTTGCAGTGGATTGCCGCTACAGGTGCAGACAGGTGCAGGTACAGGGATAGGGACAGATACAGGGACAGGTACCAGTACAGGTACCAGTACAGGCATAGGCACAGGCACAGGGGCAAGCACCCATATAGCGGGAGCCACAGGTAGAGCCACAGGGGGTTGAGGCCGAGGAGGATGAGCTGACGGAGCTAAGAGAGATCTTCCAGGGACAGGCGGATGAGATCCAGGAGTTGGAGAGGGAGAGGGATAGGCTCAGGAGGTGGCTCTGAGATACTGACTGGGAGCGTGACCAGGCCATTCAGCGCTACACACAGGCTGAGACAACACTGAGGGCTGGGAGGCAGGCAGCAAAGGACACAAGGGCCGGATATGCTTACGTCCTACGGGTAGGGGAGGAGATCGGGTATTGGCGAGGTCTCTATTATGGTGCAGTGCCAGTGGATCAACGAACGAGGAGCTTCCATAGACCATCGCGGACAGCGATAACTACGGGAGGGAGCCAGAGGAGATAGGCATCTAGTGGTGGGGTTATGGGTCCTCCACCACCACCAGATAGAGGGGACAGAGGGGATGATCCTGGGGCGGGCCCTTCAGGGGCTCAGATTCCATCAAGGCCAAGTGGCTCCGAGGGAGGGAGTTCATCATAGCCATAGAGGGCTCCCTATGTATCAGTATTGTACCATTTTTGTATGATGATGTAGACACCTTCGGGTGATTGTAGCCATATGATTTTGACATCATTGTATCATGACACTTTATATATATATATATATGAGATGATTCATCTTTGCGGTAGCTATATGCATGTGTACCTATGCGATGAGATGTTCTTATGTGATGCTTATGATATGGATGCAAATATGTATATGATGCAATGCAATATTTTTGTTCTTTTATGTTTTATATGTGTTATGCCAATGTGAATGTATGATATGCAGATGAATATGATAATGCAAATAACTATTTACATGATGAGAATATAAAATGTTCTAACATGTGTTGTGTGCAGGATGTGATGCAATTGTGATATCTATATGTATGTATGGAATGCTTATATGTGATAATGCAGGTGCAACTACATGAAATGCAAATGTTTTTGGTGTGTCATTATACTCAGTCATGTGATAGCAGGCTACGCAGACTCGAGAAGGATGATGGAAGTC
Source organism: Cryptomeria japonica (assembly GCF_030272615.1). Lineage (NCBI taxonomy): Eukaryota > Viridiplantae > Streptophyta > Pinopsida > Cupressales > Cupressaceae > Cryptomeria > Cryptomeria japonica. The sequence goes on from NC_081408.1 coordinate 474,278,168, forward strand.
AATCAAGAAAGAGGGATGGAAGGTAGAAGATATGAAAGTGAAAGAGCTTCTTGTGCGTTATCATCATTGAGCTTTATTATGGCAAGATAGGTTATGACAATCGAGGCATATGTTCGACCCAGAAAGTCATTGTACCTGTTTGCATGGAGATAAGACAATCACAAACAAAGAATGCCCCAGTTCATACTAGACTCACAGTGTCCTCATATCCTTGGACAAGTCATAGCATTACTAAGAGACAATCCACAGACAGCAAATACAAATAGGTGATGATACCCCATCCTCGCCTTTCTAGTTAAAGACATCTTGGAGATAGAATCTCTAGTCATAGACATCCTGGAAAAGCTAAAAGACATGTCACCAAAAGATAAAATCAAAAGAAAACCAAGACTCGACACCAACATCCACTGTAGCCCTCAAGTTTAGTATCTCTTGTCACTTGTATAAGTCTTATTTGATTGTAGTCACAATGTTTACTTTCACAAAAAGGATAGATAGCACTGAACCATAATGTTGTCTGAGTCGGTTGAAAGATTTGATTTGTTGAAGCCCGTTGTTGTTGCTGTGTCTCATCTGAAACTGACTGAATCCATGAAACTAATACTTTATTACGGAGAAGATGAAACTCTATTGCAGATCTGTGATGCAAATGTTGCTTTATTGCAGATTGTGCGCGGATAGACTGAAGAAAACTGGAAGAAACTGTAGTCCTCGAAACATGTGATGTTGTCAATTCCACACCCATCACTAGACGTAGGATTTGCCTTAGCCACAGGTAGGATCTGATTTATTATGGATGGAAATGGAGGTTTATTATGAACGGCTAACCACTCTTGGGTAGATCAATAACAAGCCATGATGGGAATGGGTAAGTTTATTATGGATGAATTGGTCGTGAGTGTGTGCAAAGTGAAGTGATGAAAGAGAATCTTGAAGGAGGGAGGAGCAATGTCTCTATGCATGGCGTTGGTGACCCATTTTTCACCATGGTACTTGCCCAGGGTGCCACCAAAGTGGTTTTCACCGTTGGACGAAATTATTTCTCTTTAGTTTTTTCAATTTTTCAATGTTTTTTGTGTCACAAGGCGCCTGTTTGCCAGGTTTTCACCAAGTAACAATTTTTTATTTTTATGATTTTTTTGTATTTTTGAATTTTTTGATTTTTTTTGTATTTTTGAAATTAGGATACTCTGAAGAGCTATGTGTAGAACCTACGAAGGTGCATACTATTGATAGGATCCTCCAAAGGTTCACCTTCTGTAGTTGAGAGCTGATATGCACCAAAGCCATATGCTGTTGTAATGATGTAAGGACCAAGCCAATTTGGTTCAAACTTTCCCTTCTTCTCTCTGTCTTGCTAATTTTTGGGGTTTTATCTGAGGACAAAATCACCTACCTCAAATGTGCAAGGTTTGACCTTGTGATTGTAGCTACGACTCATTCGTTGTTGGTAAGCCTTGAGATGATTAAAAGCAGTTTGTCTTCGTTCATCCAGTAGTTCCAGTTCTTGTAAGCGAGAGACCCTATAGTCTTCATCACTGATGATGTTTTGCAAAGAGACCCGTAAAGAGCGTAACTCGACCTCAATAGGCAAGATGGCTTCAGTGCCGTAGACAAGTGAATAGTGTGTAGCTCCTGTAGGTGTGTGGACACTTGTGCGGTAGGCCCAAAGTGCAGGATTAAGTTGGATATGCCAATTATGGCCAGTGTCATCGACTGTCTTCTTTAGGATTTTAAGGATTGTTTTATTAGATGCCTTAGCTTGACCATTACCTTGGGGGTAATATGGTGTGGAGAAATGGTGGTAAATATGGAAGCGGTCATAGATTTCACAAACATCTTGATTTTTGAAGGGACGCCCGTTATCAGTGATAATGGAAACAGGAATACCATATCGGCAAATGATATAGTTGAGGATAAACGTAGCAATCTGTTTTCCAGTGACCTGTGTGAGAGGCACGACTTTGATCCATTTTGTGAAATATTCTGTGGTAGTGATAATGAATTTATGACCATTAGAAGGAGGGTGAATCTTGCCTATGAGATCAAGTCCCCACTGACAAAAGGGCCAAGGAGATGCAATTGGTTGAAGTTCTTGTGCTGGCGCATGTATGAGGTCTCCATGAATTTGACATTGCTTACATTTCTTGACAAACTGATATGAGTCCTTTTCCATATTGGGCCAGTAATATCCAGTCCTAATGAGTTTCTTGGCCAAGGTAGGACCACTAGCATGTGGACCACATATCCCTTCATGCACTTCACGTAACGCAATATGAGCTTCGTCACTTTCTAAACATCTAAGAAGAGTGCCATCTAGACCTCGTCGATATAGGATATTAGCTAAAATGATGTATCGAGAGGATTGGCGAATGAAAGTGCGACATTGGTTATTTGATAGATCAGGAGGTAGGGTATTGTCACGAAGGTATGTGAAAATGGGACCATATAACTGGGACTCAGGACCGACAAGACATATCATCTGAGTAGGAATAATTTCGTATGAAGGAACCAAAAGGTTATCCACCAAGAACTCATAGCGGGTCTCATTTGGAGGTAGATCGATCAGTGAAGCAATTGTAGCCATGGCATTTGCGGCGTGATTCTGTTCTCTTGGTATCTGCTCAAAGTCTATCTTTGTGAAGTGTTGTTTCAGGTCATCCACCATATGTTTGTAAGGCATTAATTTTTCATCTTTTGTTTGGTAATCATTAGTTGCTTGACAGATTACAAGTTGAGAGTCCCAAAAAACACAAAGTTCCTGGATCTTCCACTGAACTACAATTTGTAATCCAGTTGTTAATGCCTCATATTCCGCTATATTGTTAGTGCAAGGAAATGATAAGCGGTTTGATTTTGGTATAGAATCCCCTTGAGGAGTTATAAAGAGGATGCTAGCTCCTGTCCCATGTTGTGTGTATGAGTCGTCGAAGTACAGTTGCCATGGCTTTGCATGTGACATTGTTAAAATAGATTCATCTGGAAATTCTGAACTTAGAGGAGCATCATCTATCATGGGAGCATCTGCTAATTGATCTGTGATGGCTTGTCCTTTTATTGCTTTTCTATCCACATACTCGATGTCGAATTCACTCAGGATCATTACCCATTTGGCCAGTCACCTAGTAAGTGTTGCTTTATTGAGAAGGTATTTCAATGGGTCTATCCTTGCAACCAACTTGGTCTTATGAGTGATCATGTAATGTCATAATTTCTACAAAGCAAAGACCACAACGAGACATGTACGCTCAATTGGTGTGTAATTTAGCTCATATCCCACCAATGTGCGACTGATATAGTATACTACTTTTTCCTTGCCCTCAGCAATTTGTTGTGCTAAGAGTGCCCCCAGTGCTGTTGTAGTAGCTTATATGTATAGTAACAAAGGTTGATCTGGAACTAGTGGCATCAGAACTGGTAGATTTAGAAGATACTCTTTGAGTGTCTGGAAAGCCTGTTGACAGTTATCATCCCATTTGAATTTGATGTTTTTATGTAGCAGGTGCTGAAAAGGATTACACTTATCTGCAAGTTGCGCTATGAATCTTCGTATGGACTCGAGTCTGCCTTGTAAAGATCGAAGTTGGCTGATATTTCTTGGTGGTTGCATCTCCAAGATGGCCTTGACTTTTGCTGGATCAGCTTCAATTCCTCTTTTGGATACAATGAATCCTAGAAGCTTCCCGGAGGTTACTCCAAAGACACATTTCTTGGGGTTTAATCTTACTTTGTTTTTTTCCAACCGATCAAAGACGACTGAAAGAATGTCCAAATGTGTATTTCTGTCTATTGATTTTCCCAAGAGGTCATCGACATAATCTTCCACGGTTACATGCATGAGATCATGAAAGATAGTAGTCATGGCTCTTTGATATGTAGCACCTGCATTTTTTAGCTCGAAGGGATGACATTCCAGCAGAAAGTTCCCCAAGGACAAGTGAATGATGTTTTGTGTTGATCCTCGGGCGCGATCCTTATTTGATTATAACCAGAGAATCCATCCATCAACAATAACATTTCATGACCTGTTGTGAGATCAACAATCAAGTCAATATTTGGTAATGGGAAGTCATCCTTTGGACAAGCTTTGTTAATGTCTCTGAAATCTGTACATATTCTGATGCTGTGATCTAGTTTACTGACAGACACTAAGTTAGAGATCCATTCAGGATAATCAATTGGGCGTATGAATCCAACATCCAATAATTTCTCAAGTTCTGCTTTGACTAGTAATGCCACTTGTGGATGCATCTTTCTCAATTTCTGTTTCACTAGCTTTGCCCCCGGTTTGACTGTCAAATGATGCATTACCAAATCCGAATCCAATCCAGGCATATCAGCGTATGACCATGCAAAGTTGATTTGTTGTTCTTTGAAGAAACTTATGAATTTTGACCTTTCGGACTCTGTCAATGATTGAGCAAGGAATATGTTGTGTGGAACCTCTTCTGTACCAATGTTTGTTTTGATAGTCTCCTCTACCAACATGGATGACTTTTCCTCATATGATGATGGGAGAATGTCGAGCCTTCCATCTTCGGGTGCCTCAGAGAGGTTTTTGCCCTCAGATACGTCCTTTCTTTTTACTTTTTTCGGGTCAGACAGTGCCATAGTGTGGTTTTCACCACAAGGCCCTTGATTTGTTCTTATTTTCACATTTTTGCGACTCGAAGGTCCGACACCCTCACCAAAATATGCCACGCTATTGAGTTCTATAGTGTATCCCGCTTTATGGTCCCTAGGAGGAAGATCATCTCGTATGCCCAGATAGTCAATAAAAGCTTCATCATTTTGGAATGTGTCAAACTGTGCAGGTCCTTCATGATCCCAGTCAATGAGTTGGTGGTGAACAAGGGGAAGGCCTTCAATGTCTTCAAAGTTAGCGGGGCTAAGAGTGAAGATGCAGTTATATTCGAGTATGTCAAGGTAATTATCTAGGTCATCGATGGCACTCTCCTCATCAGTCTTGATCGTGAATGAATCCAAATTATCATCACTAGTAGCGCATTCTGGGACAGGTGTTCTCATCCTATGTGATTTCAACCTAGGACCTTGAGACAAGGACTACGTGGAATCTGTCTGGGTTGTTTCTTGACCAACTTTGAATTTTTTATAAAATTCCTCTTCTTCTGTGGGTTCATCTGGTTCTCTGAATATCTCGGTGAGCTCGTAGTCACTGGAAGACTTGTCTGAACCCCATTCCCATTCGTTGGAGTCTATGGAATAGCGATCCTCTTGTTGAATTTTGGCAGCTTTGATTTGTAAGGCTTCTTCTGTCCTTTGAGTGTGGACCTTGGAAGTCAAGAAACCAAGTCCTTTTGAGCGTTCCTTTTTAAATGTCAATTCAGGTTGTAAAGGTTCAATGATGCCTTCCTTTCGTAACCCAAGAGGGCCTTTTCCATCATACCCGAATTTTTTTAGAATTTTAAAGCCTTTGCCATATTTCTCACATGGTAGACTGATGTGATCTTGTGTGTCATCCTCAATGTCTTTGTAAAGCATTTTATACAAGTCTTCCTCTTCCAGTTCACCCCATCTTTGAAAGGTAGTAGGATCCCATTTGAGTACCATGATGGTTATTTGCTTGTTAGGATGTGGTCTTCCATATTCTTTTGGGGAACTCATGACTTGTCATAAGTACATGGTCTGATTTAAAGTGTATTCCCCCATGCCTTTGTCTTGAAACTTGCCTTTAAGCTCACCTTGTTTTGATGTCGAAGGTTTTAATGACTCAGGATCAATGTATGCCGAAGAAGGAATAGCTTCACGATTACTGGGAATGATGGTCTCAGTTTTTTATCTCAGGTTATTGCAGTATATGAACGGATTAGGATCACCGTTAACTATTACTTCTACTCCATTGTTAGGGAACTTAATGCATTGGTGATATGTAGATGGGACTGCCCTCATTTCATGAATCCAAGGACGTCCTAGCAATATGTTATAAGTGAGATCTAGATCTAGGACTTGACAAACCACATCCTTCGTAACTGGCCCAACTCTGAGAGGTAAGGTGACTGTGCCCTTGGATGAACGCTCTTCATCATCATATGCCTTGATGGTAATTTGATTTGTAGAATTCACATCTTTATCAGAATATCCCAATTGTTCAATTGTGCTCAATGTACAAATGTTTAGACCTGCTCCTCCATCTATCAGGACTCGTTTTATTCGATGTTTGTGTATGAAGGCCTCAATGTGTAAAGGTGCATTATGTGGCTGACTTATAGAGGTGTCATCGGCTTCTGTGAATGTAAGAGAGTGTGGAATGGAAAGGTATCCCACCATGGCTTGAAATTGGTCCACGTTCAGATCAATAGGAACGACAGTGTCTCTCAAGGTTTTGTCAAGAATAGCTTTATGTGCAGGGGATATGCGTAATAGCTCAAGGATGGAGATGAGCGCGGGTGTCTTCCCTAACTGTTCTACAAGGTCATACTTAGGTTTGGTTGATGAAGAAGTGGTGTTCTTGGCTGGAGCACCTTGCAAAGTGAATTTACCTCAGCGGGTTGTGACATTACATTCAGAGGTAGGTTCAGAAGAAGATCCAACACCTTTTAGGACAATCCTGGGTCTCTAGGTAGAATTCTCAGATGTTTTGTCCTTGATGACAATGGTAGAGACATAGTTATCCATCAAAATGTGATTGATGGTTGAATCATAGTTATAGGTTGCTCTGGTATAGTTGGTTTGATCCTCTGTGGCTTTAGCTTTTCCCTTGTCATGTTTTGGGAATGGTTCCTTAAACATCTCATGTTCTTGATTGGATGAGTATCCCTCAATCTCAATGTCACCTCTATCAATGAGTTCTTGTATGATGTTCTTCAGTCGATGACAATTTCCTATCTTATGACCCTTGCTCTTATGAAATTCACAATACTCATCATCGTTCCACCAATTTGGATTAACCTTTGGTTCATATAGAGGAAAATCTGGAATTGTGATTACCCTGTTTGCCACTAGCTTTTTGAAGACTGACTCAAGCAGTTCTCCCAATGGAGTGTACTTCCTTCGTGATCTGGAAGTTGTTTGAGTATTCACTTGAGTGTTTGTAGAACTTGATCCTGAAAAGATGAATTTGGGTCGCACTGTGTTGGCGTCAACAACAACATCATTGACTGTGTTCTTGTTTTTATTTCAAAATCTTGACTTATCTTTTCCTTTAAAGTCATCTTTGTTTTCCTTGAATATCTTAATGACTCCTTGTTCAATTAGGACCTTTTCTGTCGCTAAGCCTTTTTCAATGACATCCTTGAAGGTGGACAAATGAGCATTCCTTAAGTCATAACCAATCTCTTTGTTAACATTTTGGGTGAACATTTCTACCATTTGTTTTTGTGGAATTTCACAAGAGCATCTGCTGGCTAGATTTCTCCATCTTTGTAAAAACGATGCAAAAGATTCTCCATCCCTTTGCTTAGTGTTGCACAAAGTAGTGACTAATATGTTTGTCTCTATGTTGTAGGAGAAATGTTGAATAAATGCCTCTGCTAGATCACCCCATGACTTAATACCAGGTGGGAGTTGGGAGAACCATTCCATAGCTTGATCACCTAAGCTTTGTGGGAATAATCTCATCAAATATGTCTCTTCTGTTGCTACCTCAATGCAAGCTATGAAAAACTGTCTTATGTGTGCCTTAGGATCTCCTTTTCCTCTATACTTATCAAACTTAGGCGTCACAAAGTGTGTAGGAAATGGAGGCATTGGAATGCTTTTGTCAAATGGATAGGGACATATGCCTCTCATTGTGTATGTTGGCTTTGGTGTATTTATGTCCTCCATTTTCTTTTGTAAGTCCCTGACTTGTTGTTCCAAATTGCTCTTAGGTGGAGATCGACTTCTTGGACCATACCCCATGCTTGAGGCACCAATTGGAGGAGGAGCATGTTGCATATATGGATGATATTGATCATACACATCTTCATATGGAGGAGGTCTATAGTGATGCTGCATATATGGACCACTTGGTATAGATTCATGTTGAAGAATGCCATATCTATTTTGTCCATGTATACCATACTCTACAAGCATGTCATGTTCTAATGTGTTGCCCCCAAATTTGACACGGGGTTTCCTTGTGTCCAAATTTTGAGCATGCCTTTGAATATCCAATTGCTTTGGTGGTTGATCTTTAGCATTGATATGTGATTGAGCATATTTCTTTGCATAAGACTTCCATAATGGTCTGCGAAGGTGAGTATCATATGCTTGACCATGTGTATGTGGGACCTCTGGTTTTTGAAACAAAGATAATGGTGATTCAGGTACCATATGTGGTCCTCTATTGCCTCCACTATTAGGCCTTCTTTGATCCATGTTAGAGTGAGGTTGTTGCGAAGGCCGATTTTCCATTATTTGAGACATGTCAAAATCATGAGGTATCTTGGCTCCACTTTGTGCCATCATTTTTAAGAAATATTGTCTATCCCTCCTCATTATTTCCTCAACCAATCGATTGAAATGGGGATTCATAATGGATTCTTCCACATCTGCTAAATGTACGGAAAAGTTGTCCATGTTGTCATTATGTGTAGCATTGTTATTTGTAGTGTCCATGTTCTCAACATTTGGAATGTTTCTATAGGCATCCATGTCAGGTAATGTAGTATGATCAGAATTGAAAAAGATATCATTATCATACTCATAAGAACTCATGTTTGCGGACTCGTGAGCCTCTTTAGTTTCTCTCCTAGATTTTTGAAGACGGGTTTCAACCATGAATGAGGTATTTACCAAGATGTGTGAGACTAGATGAAAAATGGAAAAAGTATGGAAGACCAAGAGTTGGATGGAATGTAAATGAACCTAAGGTGTACTTGCAATGTCCAAAGTGTAAGACCAAGTATGTATGTAGTAGAGTAGGTGTGACTTCCAAAGAGAGGATAGTTTCTCTTGATGAGGTAAGTTGACCTTGACTCTAAGTAAGATCAAATGAGACCCAAAGGTAAGAAACCTTGATGAGGGACCACTTAGCAAAATGTTGTTGTATTTAGTGTGTTGACAAAGTATGATGAGGACAAGCAAGTGACCTTTTGACTCAAGTTTAGACAATTGTGAATGTAAAGTGAGGTGTAAAGAAATGATGGACTTTGTGAGACCCAAGGACAGGTTGACTGCTAAATGAAACCTTGGAGAAATGACCTGGGAAGCTCAAGAATTCTGAAACTGACTGTGGTTGTTTGCTGGACTGTAAAAGTTTTTCAATTCTGAACACAGACGCGCCTGTATACTTCACAGACGCGGTTTCCTGACACAGACGCGCTTTTGAGATTTTTTTTGCAAAGTGTAATGTTGATTTTGTAAACATAGACACGTTTCTGCCCTTCACAGACACGGATATAAAACACAGACGCTATTATGTCCAACATAGACGCGTTTCTGCAAATTTTGTGCAATTTTTTCCAATCTGTGAAGTCATTTTTGTTGTGACCAAATCTGATTGTTTGATTGTTTTTCATGACAAGAGGACATGGTGTTGATGAGGACTCAATGTTTGCAAGTGTTTAGACTCAAAATGACTCCAATTAAAAGTGTGTTGTTTGATGTAAAATTGTTTTGCATACACTTGAAGACACAAAAGACACAATGTTTTGCTGTTTGGTCTTGAATGTTTTGAATGTTTAAAATAAGTCAAGCACAATTCTTATGGCTGGCCAAGACAATAGTTGTTGATCCCAGATGGGGTTTTACCCCTGAGGCTACGCTATTCAGAGCGGATACTTAGATGCTTGACCTCACTGGCTCCACCCTCGACACTCACTTCTCGGGTCAACCAAGCATCAGTCCCCACAAAAACTCCCCGTGGCAAACTTTGTATCTCTACTAAGAACCATATGTGTGTGGGCCGCTACCAGAGGTCCGACCTCCTACCCCAACAACTAGAAGGATTTGGGCTTCTAAAACAAAAAGGTGCTAGTAAGGGCATCTGCTCGTGTGGCCATACATGCGGCACTTTCAGCTCTGTAAATATAGGAGGCTCCCAACCGGTAGGGGTTACGCCCTACAACTGATCAAATGAATTTGATCAAACGGGTTTATGGGGAGACATAGTGTCGGTATGAACTAATCAGCACACGTTATCCATAGTTTTCACCATGACTATAGTTGTTTATAGTGGTTCGAAAGAGGTGGGTTTTCCTCGCTACCACTTGGGTCATTCTCTTCTCACTAGTAGTCCTAATGACCACACGGGAAGACAGGCCTTCTTAAGATTAAACAAAAAGAGCCTATTGCTCAAGACACAAAAGACAATGATTCAATTTTAGTGCACCAATTGAAGTGTTTGCTAGTCTATGAAAACAAGGCACACAATAAAAATCCAAAAACCCTTGCCAAGGACCTGCAACAAAGATTTTTTAGTAGTTTGGATTGTTTCAAATAATCACCCCTTCCTGCAAGCACACAAGTTAGGTAAATTTTTAAACCCAAAAGACTTTGTGAAATAGGGGCCTTCGACCAAAGGATTTTGCTTTCAAGACAAGCTACACCAATTTCGTTAGCTAGATCTGAAAATGTTAGCGCAAAATAAACCAGATCTGAAACCCTAAATGCACAATCCAAAACTGATACAATAACTCAAAATTTGAAATCCGTAAACACATACGTGATTACCCTCGACATAGACGTGACTTTGTGATGCAGACATGGTTCTGTGAGACATAGACGCGGCTACAGAATGCAGATGCAACTTATGGACACAGACGCGACTTAATAACACAAATGTGCTTTCCCGGAACCTGCAAAATAAAATACTGCCAATAACACAGATGCAATTCCAGATACTCTTCTCTTTGTTTTTTGATCTTTTGGTTGGATGAATACTTGTTTTGATTTTTTAGATTTTATGATGTTTCTTTGACAAGAAAACAAAGCAAGCACACAAACACAAGAATGTTGCCTTAAAGGCACAAATGAATATGGGTCTAGATCAACCCAATCCTTGGACTTCTTATGACCCTTTCCTTTAAGTGTATTTTAGGTGTTTTCTTTCCAAAGCCTGAAGTTGGCTCAATTTGTACTTGGTCTTGACCAAAACAAAAACACTTCAAACACTTTGTATCCCTAAGGTCAAATGGCCAGTTGTGATAAATTCAGCCCACATCTTGATATTTCTTTGACTTTGGTACTACATACCTTATGAATCCCACCATGGCAGGTAAGGATGTGATATACTAAGTCTTGCATGAGCATAACAAATAGATGATCCCTATGATGGGGGAGTCACCACTTTCATCAAGCCACAAGTGACTTTTCAAAAAGCTATGTTTCTACTCAAGGAAATATGTATGGTGAGTATCTTGGGAGCAAAACCATCTATGCTCTTGCACTGAATTATATCACAAATATCCTCAATCAATAGAACGGGTGGGCTACTACTTAAAGGTGTTTAGTAATTTTCTATGTCTTTGGACATAAGTTCTGTATATGGTGAAAATGGATAACAATAATAACGATATTGAAAGGCTAAATGAATTCAACCGCAAAACCCTAGCCTAACAACAACAAAGATCCACCATAACATATGAAAATTACCTAAGACAATGCAAATCAAACGAAATCATAAAGATTATACCATCACATGTCCAATAGGGTTTGAATCTCCATTGATCTTGCTTGATACATTTGCTCTCAGATTTTATGTGCACAAGAGTTCAACAAAGAACGAAATGTGGTTGCAAGTAGGATCGTAATGTAGTCAAGTGTATAAAAGATGATTAGGGTTGATAATGAAGGAAGCATCTCCTTATATAGAAGACACAATAAGAAATGGAGGGATAAGATTTAGAGGTGTAAAAGGAGGTCGGCTATGATTAGAGGGTAGGTAAAAGAAATAATAAAATAATGAAAGGGGTAGGTAGTGTATAAATTAAGAGATGAATGACATGTGTCATGGGTAGAAAAGGTTAATGAATTAATTAAATAAATAAATATTATTTAATTAATAGGAGAAGTGGGATAATTAAATAAATAAAATATTTATTTAATTTAGAAAAAGGAAAATTTAAATAAATAAATGTATTTATTTAAATGAGAAATAAGGCTAGAAGAGGATAAATGAATTAATTAAATAAATAAAGATTTATTTAATTAATAGAAGAATTAAGCTTAGATAATTAAATAAATAAAATATTTATTTAATTAGACTGGACAATTTTGGGTGTCTACAAGTTCATTCTGCAGTGACTCACTTAAGAGCCTTATAACTTGTGGTGGGGCCCATTTGTCCTTTTGGCAAGTTACACTGTAGGAACAACTATACCCAAGGCTACAACTTTCGCTCTCACCTGATTTCTATAGCAGCTCGAAGGATTTACCACGCGAGGTTGTTCCCAAGAGTGATGTGTCTCTTGGCAGGCCTCTCTTAAAAAGATAAAAATTTGAGTGTTACTAACACTTTTCTCTTGCACCTAGGACCACGAAAGCCAAGGGAAAGGATAGTGTGTGTTAGAAGTAGGACCACTCAACCAACTTTTGCACAAGTGTGCCAATCACAAAAAACACTTGTTCTTTTTAACAGATTTTCATTGCAATGTGATCTAATCTATTTGGAGATGTTTCTCCAACAATCATGGTGTTCTTTTTAACTTTCAAAGGCAAAATGTGTTGTAACTAGGAACTTGAAATCCTGGTCAATTGAATTGAAAAACACATTTTTGCTTGAAGTAAAATCGCTTGCAAAATGAGACAAATGGATTGTGAAATTTTATTTGCACCAAAATGGAAGTGTTGATTGTGAATCTTTAGTTTGATGCAAGAAATAAATTTGCCTTGTTGATTTTAAGCACCAAAGAAAAATTAAGCCTAACTTGTAAGAAAACAAAGTTTGTTTTTTCTGAATTTTATAGCACCAAAAGGAAGTGATCCTAACTTGCGAGGAAATGAAAGTTTTTTTTTGTCCAATTTAATAGCACCAAAAACAAATTTGTCCTAACTTGCAAGAAATGAAAAATTGCTTTTGTTCAATTTTAGAGCACCAAAAACAATTTTTTGCTTTTTAAAGGAGTTAGTTTAGACCTGCACAAGGAACAAATAGTTAGTAAAATCCAAATCTAGGGGGCCTTCCACAAGCCTAAGAAAAAACACTTTTTTGGTTACAAGGTTTTTTTTACAATGTTCTGTTACAATAGCGCTAGTTTGTGTTCAAACAGAAGCACTATTTAACACAAACGCACTAATAAGAAGACAACAACGCTAGAAGAAAAACTTTGACAGCAAATGCAAAAGCACCAGAACAAGCACGAAAGTGCTATTTAAGCTACAAAAGTGCTAAATAAAGGTCAATAGTGCCAAACTTGAGACAATAGCGCTAGAATATCAAGTTGCAATAGCGCTAGAATATCAAGTTACAATAGCGCTACAACACGATCAAAAGTGCTAAAGCATGACCTGTGTGTCAAGTTCAACATCCAAACATGCCAGTTGGTTTTAAAAAAAATTGTTTTGGGTGCTTGGATTCACGTCGGGTTCACCAAATGATGCTCTGCAAAAGAGGGTTAGAATATCTATTCGAAGACAACACACACACAAGAGAAAAAATGTTAGTGTTAGCAACAAAAGATTATTCTAAACATGCATATCAAAAGAGATACTAAAAGCATGAGAGAATATTTAACTAGGAAAGTAAATATGATGAGGCATCTCCAAATGCCTCCTAACATGCTCTTAGCTCCTTCTCCTTTGTTCCTCTCCTCTCCAAGTTCCAAACTAGTGTAGCTCTCAACAACTTTTTGCACTATGGATGCTTATGGAGGTTTGAGATTAAAGTATTTTCTTTAAATGTGAATAAAAAGCTAATACTAGATGCTATGATGCTAAAATGATTTATTTTAAACCAAAGTGACAAGATATTAGTGATTTATGCTAAATACTCTCTAAAATTCTCTATAACTTAGATGCATACAAGTTTTCAGGATTATGACTATGAATGCAAAATCCTTGAGGATTTGAAAATGAGGAATGTGAGCTCTATTTATAGGTAAAATGGAGCAATGGATGGTTGAGATTGAGTAATCTCAACAAGGGTCAGGATTGAATGATTTGAGATCCATGTGAGGGCTTTCAACCCAATCCCAAGATGACAAGTGTCAATGTGAGTTAGGTTGAGAGGAGAGGGAATAAGCATTAAATGCTTGACATGACCTGGGAGTTAACTTGGGAGTTAAAGTCAAGGTTAGGTTGAATGAATAAATTCTTTATTCAAAGAATAAAACTTTTATCCAATGGATAAACTCTTGTGCAAAGGTAAAAGGGATAACCATGGTCAAAGCAATAAATGCTTGAGGAGACACATGAGTGCAAGTTGAAATAACCATAAATGGTTATGTAAGAGCCATAAATGGTCATGTAAGAGCCATTAGTAGTGGTCTTGGAAGACTTTGGAGGTTAAATTGTTGAACACACAAAGCATTTAATGCTTTTCAAAGACTTTGAAGTCTTTGAGAAGTGACTCCAAGTTGCTTAGGAATGTGACAATAATTAGGGGATGGATTAGGCTAATTAGGAAGGGTTTAGAAGAATCTAGAAGGGGGTTTAGGAATGCAAGTGGATTTATTTAGGAATGCAAAGATTATTGCTAAGCATGCTCACTCTATGGGGGTATAATTAAGCTCATAGCCGATCAGAGCCCTACTTATAAAATAAATGGCTCTTTCTTTTCCATTTTTGTCATGTTGTGCCAATAGAGCTCCTAGAGCTGAGTTCCTTGCTGATATGTATAACAATAGAGGTTGTCCCAGAGTAGGAGATATTAACACTAGTGTGTTCAAAAGATAATCTTTCGGAGCTTGGAAAGCTTCCTGGCATTGTTCTGTTCATTTAAAAGTATCTCCTTTCCTTAGTAAATGCTGGAATGGGTGACACTTATCTGCCAACTGTGCTATGAATTTCCTTATGGATTGCAATCTTCCTTGTAACCCTCTGAGCTATTTAAGTGTTGACGGAGGTTGCATATCAATGATTACCTTGACCTTGGCAGGGTCTATTTCAATTCCTCTATTTGATACTATAAACCCTAATAGTTTACCTATTGTTATGCCAAACACACACTTCTTCGGGTTTAATCTGACATTATACTGTTCCAACCAATCAAATATCTATGTAAGAACTACAAGGTGACTTTCTCTTGTTTGTGATTTAGCCAATATATCATCCACGTAATCTTCCATTATGTTATGGATCATCTCATGAAACAATGTTGTCATGGCTCTTTGGTATGTTGCTCTGGCATTTTTGAGACCAAATGGCATCACATTCCAACAGTATGTTCCCCATGGGCATGTAAAGGCCATTTTATGTTGATCTTCTAGTGCAATTCTAATCTGGTTGTATCCTGAAAAACCATCCATTAAGGATAACATCTCATTTCCAGCTGTTAGGTCAACTATCATGTTGATAATAGGTAGCAGGAAGTCATCCTTAGGACAAGTTTATTTAGATCCCGAAAATCAGTACAGATTCTTATGCCTCTTGTGGGCTTAGTCATAGGTACCAGGCTGGATATCCATTCCGCATAGTCAATAGGTCTAATAAAACCTACATCTAGCAACTTTTGTAGTTCTATTTTAACCAGTAATGCGATACTTGGATGCATTTTTCTTAATTTTTGCTTGTAAGCTTTAACTCCCGGTATCAAAGGTAAGTGATGCAACACTAATTCGGAGTCTAAACCTGGCATGTTTGAATAGGACCAAGAAAAGTTGATAGGTCTTTGTTTGAAAAAATGGATGAATCTGTCTTTTTCTTCCTTACTTAGTGATTTTGCCAGATGGATGTTATGTACAACCTCCCCTTCATCTATGTTTACTTCTTCTGTTTCCTCTGTAAGTAATGTTGGCCTTTCTCTTTCCATAGGAAGATTACCCAAGTCACTCTTGTCATTATGGGTAGTTTGATCCTTATCTTCTATTGCAGAAGTACTTTCTTCTCCAAAGTATGTCATTCTATTCAGGTCTATAACAAACCCTGCTTTATGATCACCTTGTGGAAATCCCTCTCTGACTCCTAGAAATTTTGAAATTGCTTCGTCGTTTTCAAACCAATCCAGTGTTGTTTTTCCTTCTTGCCCCCAATCAATCAAGTGTGAATGCACTAGGGGTAAATCATTACTCCCTTTTTTAGTAGACTCTGATACCATGAAGACTTAATTGTTTGACTAACTTTGTGTATCTTCATCATGTATAAGCCTTATTTGATTTCTTAATATTACACTTTCTGGTGGGCTAGAATCATGGAGTGATAAGAATTTGTAGTCATGAGAGTCTGTCTCACTTTCAATATATGTTTCATCATATGAGCTATCATCACTTATTTCTTCTTGTTCCTGTCCCTGATTCTGTTGTAGATTGACTAGTCTTCTTTGGACATTAGTTACCCTTCTTAAGCTTGGTATAAGCCTTTGCAATCTTTCTTCATTTCGTTAGGCTGAGCCTGAGTTGCTTCTCATGGTACAAGTAGTGACAATAACCATGGGTGGGATTCGGGTGGTGGTGGTGGTAAACCTGCATCTGTTGCCACATTAGCATGTACTATTGTGTCAATAACTACATCATTTTGTAACTTAGTGGTAGGTTCTTGCAAGAGTTGTCTCATGTCTTCTCCATCTAATTTTGTGCTAGGTGATGTAGGTACTTGATTACTTGTTTGAGATGAAGATGGAAGCACCTATGTGGAATAATTCCTTTGTGATATGTAATCTGATGGTTTTCTTGGTTGATTTAGTATATCAAGAGTATGTTGTCTTGCTTCGGTGATATGTTGTACATGCTTGTATCCCAATCCTTGATTCCCTGGATTATCATTAGGAACAATAGGTTCTAGTCTTCCTTGTTTCTGTAACCCAAGGCCTATGGTACCATCATATCCATGTCTTTGGAGTATTTTGAATCCATTACCATACTGAACTGTGTGTATTCTAGGTATTGTCATATGATCTTCTTCTCTATACATCCAATGGTTAACATCTTCATTCATGGATTCTTCTTTTAAGTCACCCCATCTAATGAAAGAGCACGAGTCTATATATTTGACAATTTCTTTTCCTTTGTCTTGCTTTTGCACTATAGTGTGAGGTTTCCCAAAGGACTTAGGAGAAAGAGATAATTGTTTCCCACTTAAACTATTTGCAATAGAGTAGTCTCCACAACCCATATCTTTTATTTGTAAGGAGGATGTTGTAGGCATTTCCTTTTTTGTTTCTGTGATCTTTAATGTTTCCAGCTGTATAGTGAGAGGTGTGGCCTGATTATCGACACTGTCTTTTAGATAATTGCAATGTTGGAATGGATTTGGATCACCCTTTATGGTGATTTCAATACCATTGTATGGGAATTTGACACATTGATGGAATGTGGATGGTACTTCTTGCATGGTGTGGATCCATGGGTGACCCAATAACATGTTATATCCCAACTCTCTGTCCAAGACTTGAAAAGTGACCTCTATCGTTATTGGTCCTATTTGTACAGGTAATGTTACAATGCCTTTAGATGGGCATTCTTCATCATCGTAAGCCTTGATATTTATCCTCTTGGAAGAATCAATGTGAAGTTCAGAATACCCTAGTGCTTTGACCAGTTTTAAAGTACAAATGTTGAGACCGGCTCCCCCATCTATGAGTACTCTTCTGATTCTTCTCTTATGAATATAAGCTTCCAGATGTAGTGGGTCGTTATGAAGTAGTCTATCATTAGGAATATCTTGTTCTGTGAATGCAATACGTGTGCCTTGTGTCAGATTTCCCACCATAGATTGGAAGCCATTTTCATCTATATCTTTGTTCACTATCGAATCTTGAAGTGCTTTGTCTAGTATAGCTCTATGAGTGGGTGAAATTCACAATAGTTCGAATAATGATATCTATGCAGGAGTTTTCTTAAGTTGGTCAACAACATTGTAAGTTCCTACTGCTAGTGGTTGATTTTGTGGTATTGTAAATATTGCACAATCTCTATCTTTGGGAGTTATGGTGATCGTAGAAATTGTATCATAGGCTATTTTATCAAGATTTATGTTAAATCCCTCTTCATAGTCTTTATGGGTATGTTTGACATCCATGATATGTTCTATGAGTTCATCTTCAAACCAACTTGAGTGAGATGGTTCATCATGCCCTCAGTCTCTGAGATAAATATTTCTATCATCATCGTACTTTGGTGCCTCTGATATCATGCAAATTTGGTTTTCCTCTGTGTGAGTGTCTTGATATTGGCTATCTTGATCAAGTGTTTCTTGTGAATCCGTGTTTGTTATATCTCCTGAGCTAATGGCATGAATAGTGTAGTCGTATGAGACCTTTGTGTAGTTAGTTGTATTGTCTTGGGTACTTGATGTGGTAGCTTTCCCTTTGTCATGCTTAACAAAAGGATCCTTAAAAATTGTATGATTTGTGTTGGCTGAGGTTTTATCGGTATCAATTGTGATGTCTCCTTGGTCTATCATATCTTGGACCAAGTTTTTCAATTTGTAGCAACTTGTCGTTTTGTGACCTTTAGTTCTATGATAATCGCAAAAATCATTATCATTCCACCATGTGGGTTTGAAAGGACCTGGTTCATACACTCTTACATCAGGTAAAGTGAACATGTTTGTCTGTATTAACTTTTTGAGCGCTGACTCAATAGGTTCTCCTAGAGGTGTGTAATTTATTCTCAGAGTATTTACCCTGGGGTATCTTGTGTTCATGTTCTGTGTAGCATTTACATTTGCTGATGTTGTGTTATTCCCTATATGTGGATTTGTTGATTGGCTCATTCCCAAAGATAAAACAGGTTGAGTTATGTTTATCGTTTTGGCGTCTACAATACCATCATTGGTCACATTTTTTTTTTTTGACCAAAACTTAGATTTGTCATTGTTGTTGGTATTTCCATACTTAATAAGACCTTGTTCTACTAGCCCCTTTTCACATTTGAGAGCCTTTTCCGTGATTTGTTTGAATGTGGTTAAACATTGCAGCTGTATTGGATATTTAATCTTAGGAATCAAATTTTCTGTGAACATATCCACTTGCTCTGTTTCTGGGATAACTGTCTTGCACCTCCTATAGAGAGCCCTCTATCATTGTATGAAGGATGCAAATGTTTCATTCTCATATTGTTTAGCGGCACACAAATCCATCAAAATAACCGGGGTGTCAATGTTGTGCGAGACGTTTGCAATAAATTATTCAGCTAATTCTCCCCATGATGTGATGGTTGGTGGTAAATGTGAAAACCACTCTAGAGATGGACCTCCCAGACTTTTAGGAAATAGTCTCATTAGATAAGTATCTTCTGAGGCACCCTCTATACATACCGTAAAAAATTCTCTGATATGATCTCTAGGATCACTCTTCCCTCGATATCTATCAAATCTAGGCATTTAAAAATGTTGTGGGAAAGGCGACATGTATAATGTGTGATCGAATGGATAAGGACGTAAGTCCTACATTGTATAGCTCTTTTTATCATTACCAGTTTGCATGGTCGTCATTTGTTGTTGTAAATTTTGTATTTGTTGTATCAGAATATCTGTTTGTGTCAAAGGTATACCTTGTGTTTGTGTATGTCCCACAAAAGGATTCGTGGTTGCATAACTAGGAGGTTGTTGGAAGGTACCGAGATTATAACCTTGTGTGTTGTACATTCCACTAGGTACTGTGAAATAGTTGATATGCGAACCCATGTTTGGTTGAGTTGTACTTATTGTATTGGAAATACCTAGATTTGCATTTTGTTGACTATATGTAGATCCCATAGAATAGGAAATTGGAGGGTGGGTTGCACATGTTGCTTGTGTTTGAATAGGTGTTGAGACACTTGATATTATTGGTACGTTCTGTGATGGTATACTAGCATTGATTGCCGAAGATGACACACTTGTTTTAAAGTTTTTATTTGTGTTGACATTTATTTGGATAGGTACGTTTTGAGGAAAACTAGAGTTCGTTGCTTGTATTTGTGTCAAGGGTGGTGTTTGACTGTTATCTTGACCTAAAGTTTTTCCTGGTGGTAAAATCTTTGTGACATAAAAATCCTCAGGTAGTTTTGCCCCATTTTGTATTAACAACAAAAGATACTTGTCCCTATCATTATGTATAAGTGCATCTGGGATCATGAGGACATGTGGGTCTTGCTGAGCGGACTGAATTTATTCCTTTTTCAAATGTTGTTGTAATTCATTTATGGTGGACATTGTCTATGTACCTAAGTATTGACCTGTTGACATGTCTAAATTCCAAGTAGGGTTTACAGACTGTGTGTTGTTTGGGTCCATTATTCCTTTCGCTTTCTGCGACCTTGTGATGGGCATCTAAAAGTGCTTATATGAGGGTGGTTCTATGCAAGATGATGACTTAACCCTAGACTATAGACGTAAATGCAAGGCTATACTAGACTCTCTATTGAGGATTTTGACGTGAGACCTTTTGAGCATTCCTAGATTTCTCTAATGCAAGTATTTCTATTTGTTGACGAAGTTGTTCAGCCTCAATCTCTCTATCAATTATACGGGAAATCCTAGACTCAATGTTTATCTCGTGTATGACTCCTATATATTGAGGTGTGATTCTTCTTAAATCCCAAGCTAAGTTAGCTAGACCATTAATGATTTCTCATTGACCATTGTTTGGAACTAAATTAGGTTGCTCGAAGGGGAGAAAACCATCACCTGGGAGACCCATGAATGCACATGCTATGAACCTATACCTGACAATGGACTTAGACGTATATGAGGTCTAGATGAAGACATATATGATAATGTAGGACTATGTAACTAATATGGATGATAATGCAAAAGACTTAGGATGATAATGAGGACGTGATTGGGACTATGCAAAAGATGTAGGATGATAATGAGGACGTAAGTGGGACTATGCAAAAGATGTAGGATGATAATGAGGATGTAAGTGGGACTATGTAAAAGACGTAGGATGATAATGAGGATGTGATTAGGACTATGCGAAAGACTATGTAAAAGACTACCTAGGGTCACAAGTATGTAAGGACTTTTGAGAATCAGTTTCAAAATGGACTTTACTTTCTGTAACTTCGTGTGTAGGACAATGTTTTGTAGTTTTCCAAATCTGAGAACAATTGCTGGTAGGTATGTATAGTTGACTGACATAATTTTCATACAAGCATGAAATACAATCTTAGGCTGGATAGTGGACACCATTCAGTGAGGCCCTTACGAAATACCAAGACAAAATGAATAGATAGAGAGTCTGGAAGCACTGGCTCCACTCCACGGCACACACTTCTCGGGCATGCCAGTCTCTCTTACCTCGAAGATCCAAGGATCTTATAGCTGAGGGATTCCTGTATCATAGTGTAAGGTACATGAAGGGTATCTATGGGGTACGATCCGCACTCCTGGAATCACTGAATGTAGGATTTTTGGCAACTAAATTGGTTCTTAGTATTAGGTTTCGAGGGGTCCCGATCCAACGATGGATTCTCAGAGCAAGCCACTTAAGGATTTAGTTGAGCTTATCGGTGTAGGGAAGGCCCCCACATATGTCGAATTCACTCAACACTCTAGCCACCTAACTAGTATATTTATATAACGGTTCAAAAAAGCCCCTCGAGAGTACGCTAGGAGAGATGATATCCCCAACACATCCCAATTCGAAGTACCTCTATGGGGTGATGAAATCCCCAATCAAAGATACCCCTCACTACGTAGAATAAAATAAAATTTGGATGTCGTTGTCACCTCCCTTCTTTCTCCCAAGACCCCGAAGGCGGGTGGAAAGTCGGTTAGTGCAATAGTAGGTCCACCCCAGACACAATAAAAAGTTATTTACCTCAAGAAAATGAAAAGTGATTTAATCTAATGTAGCCTAATTCACGTTCGTTTTATAGCCCAAATTTAGGTGTTAGATACGCATGTGCATGTCCATTTTAAACACCAAATCCAAGTATGAAGGCATACATGTCAATTTTAACCATTTGTTGATTTTAAGCAGCAAAGACCAAGTGTGAGATGCATGCTTGTCAATTTTAGCCCATGTTCATTTTAAGCACCAACAACGAAGTGTGAGATTATCCATGCATGTCTGTTTTAGCCCATGTTCATTTTAAGCACCAACAACGAAGTGTGAGATTATCCATGCATGCCAATTTTAACCCATGTTCATTTTTAGCACCAACAACGAAGTGTGAGATTATCCATGCATGTCCATTTTAACTGTTGTTGATTTTAAGCACTAAAAATGAAGTGTGAAGTGTGCATGGAAAAATACTAATATAATTCTCTCTGCAAATCCGCCACAAGCTGTAAACAAAAGATTAGTAATGAAACCAAATTAATAGAAAATAGAAACTCAAAATTTGACAGAGGCGAATGCGTAATTTTACCTGTACATTTGCGTAATACTTACAAACCGAATGCGTGAATCTGACAGAGCGAATGCGTAAATTTGACAGACTGAATGCGTGATGATATCTAGTTGATTGCATAGCACTAACAGGTCAATTGCATTGCAGAAGGAAGACAACAACAAAAAATAAAAAATAAAAAATAAAAGAAAGCTAAACTCGATCAGGAACCTGCAAAACCAATTGTGAAGCCCTCGCCAAATCCCTCATCACCCATTCAATATTGATTAGATCATATTTAACTGTATAAGAAAGAACTAGGCTATTATATCTGTCTAAGGCTAGTTGTTCTTCCGAATCCTGCATCAATTTTTCTGCCTGAAGAACCCTTTGATAGCGTTTGGCTTCTCTTCTTTGTTGTTTCATCCTTCTTGCACCTGAAATCTTGAACTGGCCTTTTCTTTCCATAAACTGTATTGATCAAATCATAAAATAAAATTTGGTTGATCCCGGATCAACCAAATTGAAGACAGAATTAAACAAAACAGATAACAGACAGAAGAAAAAATTAAACAACAAAGCTTCCTGCGAATGCGTGATTCAGAAAGGGCGATTGCATGATTTGGATAGGGCGATTGCATGAACCTGTCAGACCAAATGCGTGATCCTGTCTATGCGATTGCGTGATGATGAATGCTCAATTGCGTGACGGAAAAATCTTTTCTCGAAATTCATGCAACCTAAAAAAAAATGAAAAGTCCGCATAATCTGCAAAAATCACACAGAAAAAATAATGAAGGTTAAATTGCTTTTAGTTCATGTCAGGTTCACCAAAATATCGTACATGTAAAATTCATCTTAAAAAAAAGTAATCAATTAGAAGCAAGGGAAATCACGAATCCCTTCTAACCAAAGAATTTAACAAATAAGACAATGGAATAACACAATCAAGCAAATAGGAATTAAAATAATCAAATGAAATCAAAATTCCCCATCCCAAGATCGTGTATGGCTTCCATTGCTCTTCTCCTATTCGTGGTATGATGACTCTCAGATATTGCACTGGTAACCTACAAGTGACACAAAGATTCAAAGTTCGTGATTATTGAAAATGGAGATTGAATGTTCAATTTATAGAAAATTGGAGAAGATTGATTGAAAGGTGGAACAGATTGATCAAGAGGTGGAACTCAGGTGAGCTCACATGAAAATTGATAGTTCAACTGCTGATTGTAGGAGTGAAACTCAATATATTGAATAGATTAATTGAGTCAACTGATTGAGAAAAAGTTGATTGAAGGAAGAAAAAGAATGATTTGTGGAAATAAAGAGGATGACACAGAGAGCTTAATTTAGAAAAAGCTAACTGAAAGATGGAAATAGAAGTTGGAGAGATAAATGATTTAATTAATTAAGTTAGCATGTGCTTGCATTTAGATTTAGATTTTCAATTTAATCTTTGCATGAGATATTAATTTAAATTATTGAATTTATTAATTCAATTTAGTATTTGAATATATTTAGAACTTGACTTTGATTTTCAATTTGGTTTTTGAAATCATGCACATGTAATTGAATTTGGAAGAAATTAGAAGAATATGAAATTAAATGAAATTAGAATTTGGGGATTTATAAATGGAAGAATTAATTAGTTAATTTAATAATTTAAAGAAACTATTTAATTATGTAGAAATGGAATTTAATTAAATAATAAAGATTATTTAATTAAAGGAATTAAATTACAATTAATTAAATAATAAATATTTAATTAATATTTAGAAGAGAGTTGAATGATTAGATGATTGGAGATAGAAATTGAATAATTAGTAATTTGTTTAAATAATAAAGATTATTTAAATTGGGGAATTAATCATAATTAATTAAATAATAAATATTTAATTAACATTCAGAAAATGGTTAAAATGATTAAATGATGATAGAATAAGAAATAGAATAATGAGGAAATATGAATTTAGAAGAATATTAATAATTAACTTAATTAAATAATTAAAGAATTATTTAATCAATTAGAGGAATAATTAGTACATGATCAATGAGACATTTTTAGGTGTCTACAGCAAGCCCAAAGGAATTGCCAACAAAGCAACACGTCCATCACCGCCAGCATGGTCGAACGAGTCACCACCACATTGACATAGATCAAAGGGATATTCTCATGATTTGAATTATGAAACCAACACCTCCAAACGAGCCCAAGGGAAGAGAGGAGAGTAAGGAAAACACTTGGAAACAACTCAATCATTGATAGGAATTTTAGATTCTCTTCCTCAAGAAGGAAGTTAACATGGTCCGGGAGCGAATTATGGCTCCTCCAACATCTTAAACCTGAAAGATTTAGGCCAATGGCCGCCAGGGCATCCACAACTCTATTGTCTTCCTTGTAGACATGCATGATTTTAAATGAATCAAGCTCATAAAAGAGCCTCATGGTGTCCCTGATGGTTCCCTCAATGGCCCAATTAAGCCTATTCCACCCTTTGACAACATCAATGATGAGCTTGGAATCACCCTAAATGTCCATAATTTTGATTCCCATGGTGAGGGCAAGACAAATTCCCCAGGCTAAGGCCATAGCTTCGGCCTGATTAGAGGAGTGCCCATTCAGGTTACCCGAGTAAGCAGCAACAAGGGCCCCCAAATGGGTTCTGATAACCTCTCCACCATCAACCAGACCCCCCTAGCAGCCCCATTAAAATTGAGTTTGAAATATGTAGCCGGAGGGGACCAAACCATGCTTTGCCTTAGGAATCTCTTAGAGAAGTCAACAAGAGAGAACGAGGGGGGGATGTTCCAACATCTAGCAATTTCCCACTCCCAGGGAGAGAGGGGCTTGGAGGCCAGCTGGGTTTTAGAAATAGAGATATTCTCAAGAATCAACTTAAGGAATTGAGCAAACATAGTTTTTACAAAGGCCTCTTTGTCTTTGAATATCTTGTCATTCCTTTCCTTCTAGATGCTCCATCTCACATGACGGGGGATCTGTTTCAATAGTTGTTGGATAAGGGGGTTGCAAGAGAGGCCCCGAAACTCCTGGGACAAACTTAACAAATTGTCATTCATAATCCAACAGATATTGAGCTTGATGTAGACCATTCCCCAGAGCGGGAATGAGTTGGAGATTCCAGACCTCTTTCTAGATAGAGGTGTGATCAGGTTCTCTAAACAATTTGTTGTAGGCATTTCTGACAAAGAAGTCCCTAGAAGGGTCCCACTTCCAAATGAATCTATCTTCCCTAGGAAAAAGGGGGAGGAATGTGCCAACCAAAAGCTTCTAGAGATCTCTAGTAGTAGGGAGGAGGAAGAGAAGATCCATGCAGCAGTCCTCCAAAGCCCTCCAAGTGCTATTGCTGAAATAATCACTGACCCTTTCTCCAAAGAAGCTTTTGGCAACATCCTAGAGCCTTCTAAGGGAGGGGGAAGAAGCAAGGGGCTTCTCTCCCAACTAGCAATCCTCCCAGAACAGAATATTCCTTCCATTTCCAATGAGCCACCTCATACCAAGGGACAAAGGGTCCCTGCAGCTCAAGATGTTGTTCCAAATTTTGGAACCTCTGGGAAGGCCTTCCTCTTTCAGAATAGAGGAAAAGTCCCCATTATCCAGGTATTTAGCCCTGATGATCCTGCTCCAATCCACATCCTTATTCAAAAGATTCTAGACAATTTTGGTCATAAGGGCCTTATTAAACATGGAGATCTTGCGGGTTCCCAACCCACCCATGGCCTTCAGGAGAAAAACTTTGTCCTAGCCCACCAAGGCGAGTTTGTTATTTTCTTCCAATCTCATCCAAAGTAAAGTCTTTGGATATTCTTCATCTTAGTAGCCATACCCGTATAAATCTTAAAAAGGGAGAGGAAGTACACAAGGATCCCCTAGAGGGAGGAGGAGAGCAGCTGCAATTTCCCAGTACTCTTGAGGAATCTACCTTTCCAACTAGCCAACTTCTTCTGCATTATTTTGAGGATAGAGATCCAAAAGGAATTAGAGACATCTTTGACAGTCAAAGGGAGACCAAGGTAGGTGCCAAGGAGGGAGGCCCTTTGACAACCAAGGATTTTGCAAACTTTATCTTGGAGTTGGGCATGAGTGTGAAAGAAGTAAATATTGCTCTTCTCATAGTTAATGTGTTGGCCAGAGGCCAAAGCATAAGAGTTGAGCAAGGATTTCCAATCCTTAGCTTCCCACATATAGGAGATACCAAAGAGAATATCATCATCGATGAATTTCTGTAGAACATTAGGAGGCGCCATAGAGGTAGGTTTGATGCCCAGGAGAGCTCCCCTGCGAACCATGGAGTTCAAATTAGAAGCCAACACTTCAGCAAGGATGATGAAAAGGTAAGGGGAGAGAGGATACCCTTGTGGTAGACCTCTAGAGGCCCTGAACTTCTCCAGGGGGCTCCCGTTGAGAAGCACATAGTAGGTGACCGTAGATATGCATTCCCTAATAAGTTTGATGAGTTTATCCCCAAAACCCATTGTCTTGAGAACTTTGAAAAGGCAGTTCTAGTTGACTCTATCATAAGCCTTGGAGATGTCAAGCTTGAGCACCATCCCTAGCTGATGGCACTTGTCCATCGAGTGAATTATCTCATGATTAGAGATGCTCGCATCAAGAATCTGTCTACTTAGGACAAAACCTTTTTGGGAAGGGCTAATTAGAGAATCTGGGAAAGGTTTGAGCCTATTAACAAGAACTTTGCTGAAGATTTTATAAATAGTGTTGCAGAGACCGATAGGGTGGAAGTCCTTGAGAATGGACACCTCATGAATTTTAGGGACAAGGGCAATGAAGGTGTAGTTGAGCTTGTTGAGAATCCTTCCAAATCTAAAAAAATCCCTAGTGGTCAAAACAACATCAAGGCCCACTACATCCCATAAATCTTGGAAAAAAGCCAGGGGGAAACCATCATGACCCGGGGCTTTGAAGGAACCCATAGAAAAAAAAACTAACTTTACTTCATCCTCAGAAATAGGGGCCAAAAAGAGGTTGTTATATTCCACTGAGAGGGGTGGCAGGAGGCAATTGAGAAGATCCTCCCCAACAGGGGCCCCAGAGTCACCATCTTCCTTAAACAAAGTGGCAAAATAGTTAGTAGTCAGTCTGCTCAAACTATCCTCATCATTGACCTCTTGATTGTTATCATCCAAGAGGGAGGAGATGTGGTTTCTACGCCTGTGGATAATAGCAGATCTGTGAAAGAAAGTTGTATTCTTATCACCCTTTTTGAGCCATTGAACTCGAGATTTTTGTTTCCAGTAGAGTTCTTCTTTGTGGGAGTTTTCCTTCCATTTTTTGCGGAGAGCAGCCTCCTCCATATGGGTAGCTTCAAGGGAGTCACCTTGATCAATACACTCTTGGATAATAGTTAGTTTACTATTAAGCTCTTTTTTTTGCTTGAAGATGTCTCCAAAGGTATATTTATTCCAACCCCAGGCGTTCCTTTTGACCAAATCAAGCTTCTGGGCAATCTGAAACATAGATGTGACAGGGATGCAGGTGCTCCACCATCTTTTAATGCATTCCTTGAACTCTGGATGAGAGTTCCACATAATTTCATACCTAAAAGGATGAGTTTTCCTTACAACATTCATGGTATTCCAAAGGAGTAGGGGGTTGTGGTCAAAGACCATTCTAGAGAGGGGAGTGAGCTTCAAGGAGGGACCAATTCCCCAATTACCCGAGATGAGAAATTTGTCAAGTTTGACCTGAATGAGATCCTTTCCCTTCCAAAGATTGGACCAAGTGAATTTTTGCCTCGTTAGTACCACATCCATTAACCCATTCCTTCCAATGAAGTCGGCAAGATCAATCATACTGTCGGAGAACTCTGGGAGGCCCCTCAACTTCTCAGAGGGGATCAGAGGGGAGTTGAAATCACCCGCGATCAACCAGTGGGCATTGACATTATTTTGTATTAGAGCAGTTATGTAGTTCCAGAGATTTAGTCTACCTGATCTAACATTGGGGGCATAAACATTAATGAGAAGGCAGGAGTCCATCGGGGAAGAGAGTTCAAAGGCCAAAAGGTTGGCCGAGGAGGAGAGAAGACTTACAGAGAAATGGGAGGGGTCCCACATGGTGACCAAGCCACCGAAGGCTCCAATAGCATCATTGATAACAAACATAGCACCGAGCCAAATTTTTCCACCAATAAGGGAAAAGGAAGACATAGACATCTTAACTTCTTGGAGGAGGACCATAATTTTATTTTCAAAAATATAATTCTTAAGAGCATATTGCTTTTGGGGGTTGTTGAGGCCCCTCATATTCCATGATAGGACCTTCATTTCTTACCTTTTACGGACATCTCCAAGGTCCATTGCCTGCCATTGGCAATATCCCTTGTTGCTTCCTTTTGTCTCGAAAGTCTTTGTGATGGTCGTCCCACTTTAAGGTTTGTCCCCACATTAGGCTTTGCATTCCTAGTTTTGCATATTTGAGTAATCCAACCCTCGTCAATAGGAGTCATGCAATTGCTGGATGACACACCAGGAGCACCGAGGGAGGGGATACCCTGGTGCGGAGTGGGATGAGATAACACCAACGGGGAGTGAGCCATCTCTAGGGCTAGAATAGGGTCCCTCACAATCTTGCCATCTTCCAGTTGATCAACCGGTGAAACCGAGCTAGCTATCAGGGAGATGCATTGTTCCTTCAGGGCCGATTTAGAGGCCTCATCCACATACTTTGTAGGAGACTTGAGAAGGTTGATAATACTCTCAGCAAAGGGGTATTCTTCCATAACTAGGTCCTCAGCTACAGGGGGAGGCAGGTCCAGGCCAGAATTAGGAGCCAT
The DNA here is from genome assembly GCF_030272615.1 of Cryptomeria japonica. Taxonomy (NCBI): domain Eukaryota; kingdom Viridiplantae; phylum Streptophyta; class Pinopsida; order Cupressales; family Cupressaceae; genus Cryptomeria; species Cryptomeria japonica. Next base: position 474,307,284 of record NC_081408.1, read on the forward strand.
AACATGCCCCACAAACGTGCCTTGATGAATAGGAGGAACATTTGGCACAAGGCTTTCAACCAGGGCTGGGCCCTTGAGCTAAAGAGGCAAGGGAGTTGAAGCTTTGCATTGAGGAATATTATGCCCAGTTTTGTGGCATTTTTGGAAGAAAAGGGTGGCATTTTCATAAACAAGGGCCTGAGTCCAGCTACCAAGTGTAGATTTGAGGGTTATAAGGTTGGGGAGATTCATGCTCACAATAGCTTGAACACAAAAATGAGCATAGACTAGGCGCAATTTGGATCTGGTAATTTCATCAACACCAACAAAATGACCAAAGGAATTCCCAATCCATTTAAAGATGGACTCATCCCAATATTCAAGGGGGAGCTCCGAGAGCCGAACCCAAACCCAAACCGGAGTAGTTTTCTGCAAATCAGCTGCTAGGTAAAAGCCAGCCTTCCATTGAGAAACCAAAAGATTGTTTCGACCATAGGACCAACAACCAGAAAGGACAAGAGAAACATCCTCCTCAACAGTGAATTTGAAGATGAAGAGGGCTCCAGGCATGGCGCTAACAAAAACACTCCCTTTCAGTTTCCATTTGTCCTTGACCCATTTTCGAACCATCTCCACCGTGGGGCGTAGGGAGAAGAATTTTCCCACTAGAGTATTAGCCATGTTTTACAAAATACGGTCAAGAATAATGTCAGGGAGCTCTAAAGACGTTCCCTCCTCAGTTTGCGAGTAGATGGAGACGATGTTGGGGTCAACAGTCTCAATGTTTCCAACCAACACATTTTTCCAGCCTTTGAGATTCATGTTATCAGTAGGAGGTTCAATGATATTATGCTTATCATGAACAACCGACACATCGGGTATAGGATCAAAAACCACGGGCATGACCAGAGAGCTCTCCGAAGTAGAACTGTCAAGATGAATCACAGTTGGATTGGAAGGAGAATCCACCGTAGGACTAGGAGAGGATGTGACAGACAGTGTCATCATTGCATAGTCCAAAGAAGGGTCCGTAGGTGGTGGGGGAAGATCCCCACCAACAGAGTCCACCATGAACTCAAGGAGTTTGAAATTTGAAACTTGCAGAGTGGGAATTGAGGGTGTGAGGTTAATTTGTTGTATACTTTGGAATAGATTATTACGGATTTTATTTTGTATGTTTTATAGAAATCATCGTTTCTTATGTGTGCGAAGTTGCATAAAGACCACAATGATGTATACAATAGTAATCATGTCATTATAGTAATCATGTCATTAGAACAACATTTAAACATTAAAAAAAATGAAATTTTGTAAAATAAGGAAAATTATATAATTGAACATATAATTTAAAAAATAAAAATAAATAACAATTCAATTTAAGTACTCATTATTTTCAATTAACAAATAGAAAAAAGAAAAATTGCATTTTTAAGGGTCTGTCCCTAGTTTGAATGGTTGGTAAGGTTTTGCTAAGGTTTTGGGATCTTCTCATTTAGGTAAAGTTTAACTCTCATCAACTGAATTCACATGTAGCTCATCCTATCTTGAAAACTCCAAATCACTAGACTACCCATACCGACTCCCCTTGACAAATAAATAGATTATTTCTAACATATACATGAATTTTTCAAAAAATTTAAATAAAAATTAATCATGGCCTATAGATTGTTGTTAACAACTAACCTAATAAAAAAAGTTGCATGCAATAGATTGCATTAATGATAGCCCCAGTTATTCGTCTATATTCCTCCATAACTGTCCAGAAATCATATGTCGCCATTATCCACTTTGAAAAATCCATTTGGCTATTGAGGTAAGCAATCATTTTAAAACTATTTTAAACAATTTACCCCACCAATTCCTTTAACTTGTTTTAAACTACTAGAAATGAATAGATGTTATTTCATCACTATATTTGTCACCCTAAAAAGTTACATCAACTGAAACTATAAATAAGTAAGCTCCATCAACATTCCTTTCTATCTTTTTCTCGCAGAACTCATCATTTCCATGGATGCTTTAATACTAGAAAATGACTCATCTTTATAGAATTTTCCTCTATTTTCCTTACAATTATGAGTGTATACTGCAACTTAATTAATTGGTAGAGTATATGTGCCAGGTGACCATAAAAGACATTCTTTGTGCATGACAGGGTCTTCGAATCTAACACGTATTATTAACTTTTGGGGACCATTCTATTTGCTTGAAAATGTCTTTATCTATGTTATCTTTAGAAGAGTAGATATTTCTTGGGAGAGGTTTTAATGCATTGTTCGGAACCTCTTTTTTGAGATATCCATATCTCTTTTTGAGATATGCATCTAAATAAGGCATGAGGATGAGCTTGAATAACACTCAAGCAATCACAAATATTAAACAATGTTAATATTAATATTAATTAAAAAAATATATGTTAATAGCTTGTGAACGTAGTGATCGGAAATGGACAATAGAAGGCATTTGGGTTCATGGGCAGATGTGGGTTGGGAAGACCTGCCTCATGTTTTGCAGTAGGTCTACACAAATGACAGATGGAAGGACATGGAGATACAGGTAAACTAGAGCGGAAATAACAAGGTTTTTCGGTCAGTTTCAAAATACTTTCAAGGCTTCTTTCAAAACAGACACAATGTGGCATGGAGGCAGAATAACAATGGAAGGAGATTCACTCGAGGGTGTTTTAATAATGGTGTGAATCAAGGGAATTATGAGAAGTAATTGAAGGGTTTTTTGGGGAAATGGTCTTTGGATCTAGGCAATTAGCGAACGTTTGCTAGGGTTGTTGGCTTGGCAAATAAGGAGGCTATGGCTAGGTTTTCTATTTCTTCACAGCATGTGAGAAATAAGGTAAAAGTGAACCTCAAAGAAGCTAGTCCGGAAAAGGTAATTAAGATACGCACTGATCCTATTCTGTCAGGGGTTTCTTCATCACAGGTTTGGGCTCCTATCCCTTGTATCGATCTTCTGGGTTCCGATGTCGATAAGAAAGTGAATTGTTTGCATACAAATGCTATTTCTAGGGAAATCTGGGGTGAACAAATTAGTTTATTAAAGCTTTATCATAAATTGCAGAAAAGATGGGGGGATATGCATTATTTTCAATTATTGTCTATGAATGCTTTTATTATTGTCTTTGATTTTCCTTCTTTCAGAGATGAGGTATTAATAACTTCACATCATTGGTTTGGAAAACATTTAATTTCAATTACGGCTTGGAAACCTTTTTTTGTTCCTGCTAGTTCAAAACTTATTCCTTTCTGGTTTGATTTACCTAAAATTCCTTTTGAATTTATGGATCTGGATGTTCTTCAGAAAATTGGAAATACTATTGGAACTTTTTTAACATCTAAAATGGACTTTGTGGAGGGGGAGGTTCTGGTAAAAATTTGTGTTCTTATTAACTCTAACAATGTTTGCCCCCGTACTTGTAATATCAAGTCTCATGATGGTATTTGGCGCCAGTCAATTGAGAAATTAGATACGGAGCTTCTTAAGTCTCCTTTACTTTTGGATGCTCCATTACTTATGGATTTTAAGAAAAACCAGCAGGTTGTTGGCTTTGTCCCTAAATCCCTTAATAAAGATAGTTTGTCGGTGGGAGCTTCGGTTTAAGGATGTGGAAATGTCTCTTCGCATAAATTGGTAGAAACAGGTCACATTAATCTTAAAAATAATCCATTGTGTCATAGTTTTGGGAAACCAAATGATCACACTTCGGGTTCAGTCTCACTTTCATCTTTACTGAAGACATTTTCTAATAACGGGGGTATAGTGATGGATGGTAATCCCTTGATAAATGGAGTAGATCATCCATTGACAATAGATTTTCCTAAGATGCCAAATAATCACATAAAGGGTAAGGATGACAGTTTTTCTTCATGCACTCATAAGGAGGTTTTGGATTCTTCAAAGAATGTGAATTTAGATAAAAATGCAGTGGTTGATATGAAAACTGTTTCCATAGGTTTTCCTAATGATGCTTCTTTAGTTTAGGAAATTAAGAATTTGGTGTCTAATAATTCCCCTCTGAATGTTGAAATTAATATGGCTAATGAATCTTCCTTAGGGAATAGTAATCTGTCAGAGGTTGTCCTTGTTATTATGCCAGATGAGAATCTGGTTCGACAAGTAAATGATATTTTTAACAATCATGTGCATTAGATGGATGAGGGTATTACTGATAGAGTTGTTTGTGCAATTGATAATGATTTGGGGGGTATAAACTCGACCCTTCCAATTTCTACATCTGCTAATCCTTTTGTGGTTTTGGCTACAACAGAGTTGGGTTTTGAAGATAATCCAATTATCTTGGCTTCTCCAAAGTCATGCAAGAGTTTACCAATTGTCCAAACAACTCTGGTTTTTTCACCATCAGTGGTTTCTCCTAGGAGAGGTAGGCCTCCAAATAATCTTAAGACTCAAATGGAAATTGATGCTGGAATTCAAAAGACTTTGTCCCTTTCTCCTGCTAGTGGGCAAGGGAGGTGTTCGATCTCTCTTGGTAGGCCTATGAAAACATGCCTAACTCCTGTAAGTGTAAAAAGAAAGAGGAGTAAAAGATCTGTGACTAGTCCTCTTGTGACAAGATCAGGGGCTGTGAAATGTAATTTGCAAGGTTGCTTTGGGGAAAGCAAAAATTCTTCGATTAATGGGAAGAGGGGAGCTTCGGCCTCCCCTTGAGGACAATGAGAATTATTTCTTGGAATGTTAGGGGCTTAAATTCCCCTTGTAGTCACATAAATCTGTCCACTTAATTAAATGAATACTTAGTATTTATTTGATTATTTAACCATCAATTAATAATTAATTAAATTAATATTTAATTAATTCATCTTAACCCTCTTCTCCTATTAATTAAATAAATTATTCAATTTATTTGATTTAATTCACTTAACCAAATTCATACCATTAATTAAATAAATAAATCATATTTGTTTAATTAAATCTTCTCTCACATTTAAATAAATTAATATTTATTTAAATCCCCCAAAATCCCACCTCTCACATTTAAATAAATTAATATTTATTTAAATCCCCCAAAATCCCACCTCTCACATTTAAATAAATAAATCATTTATTTAAATCACCTTTATCCTCCACCCACTTGTATTTTCCTACAAAAGCAAGTTGCACAATTATTTTAAATAAATAATTTATTTAAATCACCTTTATCCTCCACCCACTTGTATTTTCCTACAAAAGCAAGTTGCACAACTATTTTAAATAAATTATTTATTTAAAATCCTATTTATCCTCACCCACTTGAAACCTTTAATGGTTTCCCTTAAAGTATTCAAACTTGATGGCTTTAAAGTCTTCAAACTTGATGGCTTCCTTCTATAGTCTTCTTAAGACTTTAATGGTTTTCCTTAAAGTCTTCAAGCCTTTAATGGTTCCCCTCAAAGTCTTCAAGCATTTTAATGCTTTATCTTCCTTTTTCTCATTTAAATAAATTAATATTTATTTGAATATTTATCCAAATACAACTTGCACACATTTATTGAAATAAATGAATTTTTATTTTAATAAAATCCTATTTTCCCTCACCCACCAAATCCACTTGCAAAATCTAATCCCCTTCTAGATTCTTCTAACCCCTTCCTAATTAACTTAATCCATCCTCTAATTATTGTCACATTCCTAAGCAAAATGGAGTCACTTCTCAAAGCCTAAAAGTCTTTAATAACCTTTGAAAGCTTCCAACCTTCAACCACTAAATGGCTCAAAGTCTTTGATAACCATTGAAGGCTTTCAACCTTCAACCACTTAATCCCCAAAGTCTCCAATAACCATTAATGGTTACCTCAAACCCTCCCACATGGTTAAAACATTTGTTTTGACTCAACCTCTACCCAACCCAAGGGTCTCATCAAGCCTTTAATGCTTTGACCATGATTATCTCTTAATCATTTGCACAAAGGTTTATCCTTGCATTAACTCCTAATCCAGTGGGTAATCCTAATTTAGGCTTGACCCTTACCTTCTAGATAACCATGAGGTCTCCTCAGGCATTTAATGCCTCCAACCTCTTCTCTCAACTCAATCTTATGTTGACACTTGTCACCATTTCATTGGTGCAAATTGTGCACATGGATCCCCAACTTTCAAGCTTGACCCTTGATTAAACCTTTCAATCCTGGCCATCCATTGCTCCATTTTTCCTATAAATAGAGCCCATTCCTTCATAATCCAGATCCTGAAAACTTGTATGCATTTAGGCTATAGACATTTTTAGAGAGCATTTAGCATAGCATAACTAAAATCTTGTCTTTTTGGTAAAATCAATCATTTTAGCATCAATAGCATAGTATTTAGCTTTTCATTTCATATTTGAAGCTTAATATTAAATCTCAATCCTCCATAAGCATCCATAGTGCAAAAAGCTGTTGAGAGCTACACTCATTTGGGACTTGGAGAGGAGAGGAACAAGGGAGGAGCAACTATGAGCATCTTGATTAGCTATTTCATTCTATGGTTATATGCTTTCTATTTTATGCTTAATATCTCTCTTGATATGCCTGTTTAGGATAATCTTTTGTTGCTAACACTAATGTTTGTTTCTTGTGCTCTTGTGTGTGTTGCCATCAAACAGATTTTCTAATCCTTTTTGCAGAGCATCACCCCTAACAAGAGACGCTTAATTAAGTCCCAGATGGACTTAATTTTGTGTGATATTTTTATGTTGCAAGAAATAAATTTGTCAAAGGAGTCTGTTGTTTTGGTTTTTTCATCTTGGAGAAGGTGGATTTTTTTTCTTCTCCTGCTTGTGGTGCTTCAAGAGGTTTGGCACTGCTTTTTAACATTTATGCTATGTCAGGAATTCAAGGGAAGAGTAAGTTACGGGGTGAATTAAAGAGGATTTCTTCTCCCTTAAGACATGGTTCCTTTATTATCTTCGGGGGTGATTTTAATGCTATCACTGATTTAGATGAGAAAAGAGGAGGTGTTTTCCCTAATAAAAGGATTATGGATGACTTTGGGGATTTCATTTCCGATATGAGCCTTTTTTATTGTAAGTCTCAGAATGGGGTTTTCACATGGACAAACATGAGAAGGGATTTTTCTCAGATTGTTGAGAGATTAGATCGTTTTTCTTATCTGAGAATTGGATTGATTCAGATTTTGAATTCTTTTCCTCTATTCTACCAGTCTTGGGTTCTGATCATTTTCCAATTTTTCTTTCAGTTATTGAGGATATGGCTTCTTTTAAGTCTCCATTTAAATTTGAGCCCATGTGGTTTGGGATTCTTCCTTTTTGCCTTTGCTTATGAAATGGTGGAATTCTGCTCCTTTTTGTTCTAGGTCTCGTATGTTTCAGATTGCTAAGAAGTTAAGTTATTTGAAATTGAATATTAGGGAATGGAATATCTCACATTTTAAGAACATTTTTCAGGAAAAACAAAGGATTCAAGATATGATTGAGTGTCTTAATACTCATGTCCTTCAACATGGTATGGTTCCACAAGTTTTTGATGAATTGAAGTCACTAAAATTACAGCTTGAGGAGGTGTTAGCTAGAGAGGAAATCTATTGGATACATAAATCTAGAGAGTTATGGCTTTCAGATGGTGACAGGAACACAATTTTTTTTCATTCTTCAACTAATATTAAAAGATGTAAGAATAGGATATCTTGTATTCAGTGTTAGAATGGGAAATTATTGACAGAGCGGGAGGACATTGCTTCAGAGACAGTTAGGTTTTTTAAGTCATTATTATCTTCGGAAAATGGAAATCCCAACAATGATATTATATCTAATATTCCTCCTTTAGTATCTTTGGAAGACAATAAGATGTTGATGTCTCCCTTTTCCTTAGAAGAAGTTAAGAGTGATGTCTTTTCCATGAATCTAGATAAAGCTCCGGGACCAGATGGTTTTACTCCTTTATTTTTTCAGAAATGTTGGGATTTTGTGGGAAATGATGTTTTATTAGCTCTCGAGGAAGCTAGGAGAAATAGGTCTATTTTAAAAGAACTTAATACTACAATGATTGCAATTATTCATAAAAAAGAGGATACTAAGACTTTTGTTGACTTCCGCCCCATTGCTTTATGTAACACTTTGTATAAGATATTTACGAAGGCAATTTCCCTTAGGTTGGAAAAAATACTACCTAGGATCATTTCATTGGAGCAAGGTGGTTTTGTTCCTAGAAGGGAGATGACAGAGGGTGCAATTGTAGCACATGAGGTGTTGCATTCTATTTCCACCCAAAGAACCCCGACCATGATACTTAAACTAGACATGATGAAGGCTTATGATAGAGTAGAGTGGGGGGCTTTATGTGTTGTTCTTGAGAAGTTAGGTTTTTCCAAGGCCTGGGTCAAATGGATTCATGCATGTATTTATTCTGCAAGATTCTCAGTTTTAATTAATGGTTCTCCTTGTGGTTTTTTCACTTCCTCCAAGGGTTTGAGACAGGGAGATCCCCTTTCTCCCTTTTTGTTTATTCTCCTAGCTGAAACCTTTAGTTGGGCTATTAGGGCTGCTAAAGTGGGGGGGGCTTTGGAAAGGTATAAGGATTCAAAATATTCCCCAAAATATTTCTCATTGTCTCTTTGCAGATGATACTCTGTTATTTGGACATGCTTCGTTAGTTGAGGCAAAAGTGATTAAAGGAATAATACAGAATTATGCATCGTTTTCTGGTCAGAAAGTGAATGGTGATAAATCAAAGATTTTCTTCCTTCATACATCACAACTGGTTCAACATAGGTTGCAATCCTTTTGGGGATTTGAGACTGGAAATCTTCCATGTACTTACCTTGGGATTCCTTTCTTTGTTAAACATGATAAGATTGGTTTTTGGGATAAGATTATTTCAGTCATTTCTATAAGAATTCTCTCATGGAATCATAGATGGTTAACTTTGGTGGGTAAAATTGTTCTCATCAAGTTTGTTTTGAATGTTGTTCCCATATATCTCATGTCTGTTTTGAAGTCTCCAAAAGTAGCTATTGTTAGTTTACAGGATACTCTTAGAGATTTTCTCTGGAACAATAATAAAGATGACAAGAATAAACTCCCTTTAGTTGCATGGGATAAGGTATGTTTGCCTAAGGAACTTGGGCGAACATGAATTCGAAGTCTAGAGAATCAGAATTTAGCCTTAGGTGCTAAGTTGGTTTGGAAATTATATGACAAGCCTAGCTCCTTATGGGCACAGATTATGTTTGCCAAATATTTAAATAATGGACAGAGAGAGTACATTTTTAAAGTCTCAAATTTGCCTTCGAGTTCTGCTATTTGGAATTTCCTTTGTAAATGTAGATCAATTATTTTGCCTCATCTCTCATGGATTGTTCATAATGGTAGAAAGGTCAGATTTTGGGATGAAGTATGGAATGGACACACACCTCTGGTGAATATTAGGGATTGGTCTCCTCTGAACACTATTCTTTCCTCCCTTTGGGGTGTTTTTGTAGCAGATTATTTTGAAATTGTGACTAGTGGAGCCCTTAAGCTAGCTAGATGGAAGTCGATTGATTTCTTAGATGTTGATCAAAGTATGAAATTAGATTTTGAGAAGATTTTGGGGGATAGAATTGTATTTCTTTCTGATTTTGAGGATGAACTTATTTGGACAAAGAATATTTCTGGTAAGTACGTTGTTAAAGATGGTTACAACTCTCTTATGGTTGCTAAAGATTTATCATCCTGGCCTTATAAGTTGTTTTGGCATTCATCTTGTCTTCCTAAAGCTGGAGCCTTTGCTTGGTTGGCAGTTCAGATAGAGTCCTTACAAGTATGAGACTGGACAGACTTGGTATTACTGTTGTTTTCCCTTGTGTCCTTTGTAACAAAAAAATGGAATAATCTTCACACCTGTTCCTACATTGTGATTATGCTTATGAATGTTGGCAGTGGTTGTTTGAGAAGTTAAATATATCCTTTGTTATTGGTAAGGATCTCATTTCCCATTTTAGATCTTGGCCCTTTATGTTTGCCTCATCTTTTTATGCATGCCTTTGGATCATATCTCCATCTATTGTGATTTGGAATGTTTGGCTAGAGAGAAACAACAAGATATTTAAAAAAACAAGTTCTCCTATGTCTGAGGTTTTATTAAAAATTGAGTCTTCAATCTTTGAGATTGCTTTGTCGTTTATTTATAAAAATTTGGAAAATCTTACTTCATTTTCGCACTGGGATAGTAGAGTTACTAGAGTTTGGAAGATGTTGTTGGTTTTACCCTTTCATGGTTCAATTTTAAAAAAGAATGATGCAATAGGTAAGAGATGCTCTGCTAGATGGAAACCTCCTTCGTAGGGGCACTTTAAATTGAATTTTGATGGGGCCTCTCATGGTAACCCTAGGACGGCTGGGGTAGCCATGGTAATTTATGATCACAATGCAAATTTTATTCGAGCTAAGTGTCATGCTATTGGTTTTAAAACTAACAATTATGCGAAATTTCATAAATTTGTCTTTTGGATTGGATATGGCAATCTCTTTGGGAATTAAGGACTTAATAATTGAAGGTGATTCTATGGTGATTATTCAATGTGTTATGAAAAAGAAATCGAATTGTTGGAATTTGCAGTATATACTTGATCTCATTTTACAAAAAATAGAATTGTTTGAATCTTTCTTGTTATCCCATTGTTACAGAGAAGTTAATAAGATTGCAGATTATTTGGAAAATTTAGCCATTGATAGCAATGCTAATCAGCGAGAGGTGGTTTTTGAGGAAATTCCTTCTAAGGTATGGGAAGGTTTGCAACAATAGTTATGTGATTTTCTTGAGTAATGTTGATGTAAATTTTTATGATGATAATTATTCTCGCTTTTCCCTTTCATTTCAAGTATTCACATTCGTTGTCTAGAGGAGAGTTCGAGCTCATGGTATTTGATACAATAGTGTTTTTCCAAAGGTTTTTTGATACTTTCTTTTTTGGTAGGAAGGTTTTTGGCTCATGGGATTTGGCACAAGGCTTTGGAAAATTATGTCTTCTTCCTTTGATAGCAGCTGTGGAGTCTACATTTGAAAATTATTTGATGGGCCATATGGGCTCTATGTAAAACTGATATTATATATGTTGTGACCGCATTTTGTATGTGGTTTTGGGCGGGGTGTATAAACTGATCTGTTAGATACTATAGTTTATTTTATGAGTTGTGACCGGAGGTTTTCTTCCCAGGGTTCTTTCCTCCGGTATGCTCTTTGAATCCTATGTAAGAAATAAAAAAATATTAATAAAAAAGTTTAGTAGAATAATCCACTTTTATTGAAAAAGAAAACATTCAAGCAATCATTCTTCTTAACAAGGGCTTCAAAAGAAAATTGTTCTATTAATTCTTAATAAATAAATAAAAATTAAATTTTTAAATTTTTATTTAATTATTTTGGTTTAGAATTTTAAAATATTGATCAAATTAGTTAGGATGTGAGGAAACAATCTCCTATAACATATTTTGGTCTTAGGATGTGAGGAAACAATATTCTATAACATATTTTGGTCTTTTGAATTATAGTAGATATTTATTATAGAAAATAGCCTATAGATGGAATAAAGTGTGAATTTTTTTTCTAAATAATCACTCTATTATCTCTTTCTCATTTTGAAAATTTCTCTAGTTTTTTTCATGTCATTGTGATTTTCCTATTTTTTCCTTCCTTCTTGTTTTTTATGGGACTCTAGGATTCATTAGAGCAACACATTGTGGCCAAAGAGTTTAACATTGGTATGGAAGCAATGGCTTTTATGTGATAGAATGAGATGAAAGTTTTTCAAAAATAAATTAGAAGGAGAATTGATAAAGGAGGAAAAATACCAATTAGAAGGAGTTATTTCATAAACAATACAATTTGAATACAATAGATGCACCTTAAGTTCTATTACAATAGAATTCAATATCTACGAAACCATATAATTTTCTTATGGTTTGTTTTGATTAAGTAAAAGAAGGTATTTGAAAGGTACCTGAACGTTGTACAAGCCAGGAGAATAGAACTACTAGAAAAAAGTGCCTAATCACTTCAAAAAGGCAAAATGATCACACCGAAAGGGATCAACTAACATAACATATCATTAAAAACCCAGAACAGACAACAAAAGGAAAGCACAGAGACAACAAAAAGATAGAACCTAGGACACCAACAAAGACCTAAATACTATTCATAATTTCCTCAGCATGAACAACCATTTGTTTCATGTTGTTCGCTGAGGTCTTTAGTTCCTCCAGCTCACGACCTTTGATGTCGCCCTTGATCTTTGTGTTAGCTCTGGTCCTCCTTTAATGACCCTTCTTGTCCAGCTGCTCTTTATCACCATCCTTCTCAACATTGTTCTCAAACCTGTTGATAAGGATGTTCATGTTGTCCACCGACGATTTGAGGATTTGGAAGTTTTGGTCTGCAATCTTCTTGATGTTGAGTTCCAACCTGTCAATTCTGCTGCCAAAGTCATTCATTTTATTTGCCATTTCCTTTCTATCTCCCATCTCATTGACCTTTTTTTCCGTGGCTATGATTTTTCCAACCATAAATTCAATAGCTTCCGCATTATGCAGAACGACAACCAATTCTTTAACATGTTCATCTAGGGGCTTATCACCAACCGTAACTCTTGGGATAGCCTGCGTATCTGTTTTCAAACTGTTGATATCCTTCACCATGGTAGCAATGGTCTCACAGAAGGCTTTAACAGTATCATTGTCACCACTACCACTTTTATCCCCTTTATCCTCCTTTTGTAGGCTTGTGGTATTCACGACCTCAATATTGCCCATCACCGGGTTACCCTCCCCTTCTTTATCTTGACCCTCAACCTTCTTGTTTTCTTCAGTCTCCTCCTCAGAATCAACCAGAATGTGGTTGATGTCTAAATTGTTACCCTTTTTAGTATTCTTCCTCTGAGTCTGCCTTCTAGTTGCTTTCCCTTTCTTTTTTTTAACAATTTTTTTCTCAAAGGATTCGATTTCAGAATCCGACATTTTTGATTCCATAATAATCCTTCTCTTCTTGGCTCTATTCTTCCCTTTTTTGCTAGTTTCTTTTGATTCTCCCTCAGTCTCCGATTCAAAGTTAAATCCGCTAGCTTCACTCTCTATTGTCTCATCTCTTGCATTTTTGCCTTTAATAGGCTTTTCAATGCACTTCCCCTTAAGCATTTTATAAACCAAGGCCATAAGCCCCTGGTGGAGGGCATGGTCACCTTTAGGGTCCTTCTGAACCTCCTTTATAGTATAATCCATTGAGCATGCTAGGTAATAGGTAAGCTCACCTTTTCCCCATGATAGAAGTGGTTGAGCAAAATAAAGTGATGCCTGTAGGCTCTGGTAAACCTGCCATCTAAGGTAATGTATGCAATAGAAGTGAATAAAACAAACTTCCATGGCCTGCAAATTCTCTTTGGAGCATGGTAGGAGTTGTCGATTTTAATCATCTTTCTCCTCTCTTCGTCCGTGATAGGAAACTTATCTGCTACTTTATCTGATATGCCTCAGTCCCTGTAAAATTTCATTCCCTCAGTAGTCATCCCCATGGCCTCTGTAATGACCTCTTCATCAACATTCATCATCTGGGATCCGATAAGGATTTTTCCATTTTTATAGTTCTTGATGAAATAGATAGTGATTGTGGGGTTTTTCCCACTTAGCCTCTCCATGAAAACATTCAGACCCCCCTGCTGAAGCATATCCCAGACTTCTTTGTTCTTTCTCCAGTCAGAGCAAGAAGTAGGTTCGAATCTTTTCTTGTTACCTCCCATTTTTCCAGCACCTTCCTTGCAATTCCTTCTCTCAATTTGATAACCTCTCCTCCAGTTTTTGTGGTTACTCTGTATGAATGTCCAGAATCCATGCCAGATAATAATGATAAGACACCTATATAAATGCTCATTATCTTCGATAAAACCCTACATCGAAAAAGGCGGAAGGGGCATTAGAAATAATGATTAAAAGTACCATGTTACCTTGTTTGGCTCTGATCCTGATTAAGAAAGGATTTCATATCACTTGCAATCTCCATTTCACCATAATTAGTAATGATTTCTCTCAATTGGCAAGCCAGGTTGGCTACCCAATCAGCGCAGGAGTTGGCCTCCCTATACACATGTAAAAACACACATTTCAAATTCTTCGCTGATTTTCCTACTTGCTTTAATAGCATTACTAATTGACCAAGAAGGCGGGAATTTCGTATTTAAACAATTGATTATGTTTAAAGAGTCTCCTTCACACCAAACTTTAGTGCATTTAGCTTCCTTGGCAAGGATCATCCCATGGTAAGTTGCCATGGCTTTGGCAACATGATTAGTCTGATTTCCTATGGGAATACATTTTATGATTTTGCATATTCCCCATTTGTCCCTTAGGACCACTCCACATCCTGCAGCACCCGGGTTACCCTTTGAGGCCCCATCAAAATTGATTTTCATCCATCCCTTGGGTGGACTAATCCATATCACACCCTCTCTAGGTTGATCTGAAAGCACTCTTGACCCTTTAATCTCCACTTTTTGTAGATAAATTGATCATCCTTATCTTGAGGATTATCAATACCACCTATGATATTCATATTTTCCACTATACTTCTTCTTATTTTTTCAAACACAATTTTAGCCTTAGTAGTCTTTTCTTTGAAAACTCTATCATTTCTGTCTTTCCATATGCCCCAACACATGTGAGGTAAAGCAATTTTCCATAATAAGGCTGTGGATTTATTTCTTGAAGGATGATGCCAAGAATTGAAAATCTCCCTAATCAACTTGGGAAAACTCCAACTGACTTTGAAGTGATCCAGACAACTTCCCCAGACATTAGCAGAGAAAGGGCAATGAAAGAGAATATGATTTATAGTATCCTCATTCTTCTTACAAAGAATACAAAAACTAGGCATACTAATACCTCTTTTTCTGATATTCTCAGTAGTAAGAATTTTATCTTGAAGGGTTGTCCAGAAGAAAATATTTATCTTAGGGGTGAGGCCTTTCACCCATGCTTTAGCCCAACATGGGCTTTCCATGTTGTAGAGTTGTTGATGATACAGAGAAGCCACATTGAAAGTACCACTAGCTGTGAATTTCCAAATTAAATGGTCTTCTTCTTCAACCCTCACCATAGAGTCCATGACTTTATTCAGACTACCCAAAGATTGGTCCACCTGAGATAAGTCCTTCCACTGTCCATCTTTCCAGTAATCCTCCACCTTGGTTCCAAATCTTTCCTTGCATTGGTTCTGAAATCTGTTCCACTCAGGGTTTTCATTCAAAGGGATTTCCAGAAGCCAAGGGTCATCCCAAAACTAGATAAAATTGCCTTTCCCCAATTTCCATTTTGCACCTTTAACAATTAAGTCTCTTGTTCTAGAGACATTTTTCCAAATATTGGATCCAATTGGGATAATCTTCGCTTTTAGGAAGCTTTGAAGTGTCGGACATTGACTTTATATTTGTTATCCATATCATTTTCCACTCTCCTTGATTTCTATATCCTCTCCAAATCTGCTTGGCCATAAGGAACTCATTTATGTCTCTGATTCTTCTAAGGCCCATACCTCCTTTATTTATAGGCTTGCAGACCCTCTCCCATGCAATCAAGTTCATTCTCTTCTTCTCCTCAACCCCTCTCCATAAAAAAGATCTTTGAATCTTTTCAATGGCCTCCGCATACTTAGTAGGAATCCTAAACAGACTGATGGCGTAGAGAGGAATACTTTGAAGAGTGGATTTCAATAGTTGAACCTTACCTTCTTGACTAAGAAGAGCACCCTTCCAGCCAGACAGCTTCTTGTAGAATTTATCCACCAAGGCTCCCCAAAAAGTATTTGGAGGATCATGGGATAAGGGGAGCCCCAAGTAAGAAGCAAGCAGACTACCAATTTGACAACCCAAAATATTACTAATTTTGATCCTCCTTCTCTCCAGGGTATTGATAAAATAAACAAATCTTTTAGACCAGTTTATAAGTTGACCAGTGGCATCTCCATAGTTATCCAAAGCCTTTTTTAATCTTCTAGAATCCTTCATTGTAGGTTTCCCCATTATTATAGATTCATCAACAAACTACTGATGGGAACATATTTGATCTACCGAAGAAGGATCCAAACCACAAAACTCCCTTTTCTCAACCATATATCCAATACATCTCCCCAGACATTCTGCCATAATGATAAAGATAACAGGGGATAGAGGGTCCCCCTGCCTGAGACCTCTAGAAGCTTTAAAGAAAGGAGAAGGAGATCCATTCATCAAAATAGAGAAAGAAGCCGAAGAGACAAGTTGCTTGATAAGGCTAACACTTCTGGAGTTGAAGCCAAAAGCAGAGAGAACATCCATCATAAAATCCCAATCCACTCTATCATAGGCTTTAGAGAGGTCAAGCTTCAGAAAAAAAACCTTGTTTTTTAGAGAAAGACAAAGAGTGGATATTTTCATGGACAGAGATGATTGAATCCAAAAAATTTCTACCTGGGACAAAACCGCTTTGCTAAGGCGAAATGATGGAGGGGAGAAACTTAAGAATTCTAGAGGTAAGAACCTTGGAGATTATCTTATAAAGAGAGTTGCATAGACTAATAGGCCTAAAGAGATCCATTGAGTTAGCCCCCATCTTTTTGGGGATAAGAGCAATAAAAGTACCATTAACTTCTTTCAAAAAAATTCTAGCACCAAAAAACTCTTTCATAGCTCTGGTAACATCATCTCCAATAATATGCCAGTACATTTGAAAGAAGAACATGAGAAAGTCGTCCGGACCTGGGGCCTTGTTGCCCTCAAAGGAGTTGACAACTATCAGAATTTCATCATGGGAAGGGATGGTAGTCAGGTGAGCATTCTGATCATCCCCTAAAATGGTAGGTATACTGTTCAGGAGGTCCCTTTGGGCCTGTATATCCAAATTATGATCCTTAGCAAGTAAATTGGAGAAAAAGTCCATAGCAGCCCTGCTCATGGAATCATCTTCTACAACACATATGTCATTCACTTTAATCTAAACAATTCTGTTAATGGCCTTATGTCTTAATGTGGACATATGGAATTATTTAGTATTCCTATCCCCTTCCTTCAACCAGACATTTCTTGATCTTTGTTTCCAGTAGGTTTCCTCTTTAGCTATAATATCATGATATCTCATAGGAATAGCATCTTCAGTATCTCTAGACGTATTAGTGTAGCCATTATTATGTATCTCATCCTAGATTTCGTTGAGCTCTAGGAGGGTTGTAGCTTTTGAGGTAAAGATATTCCCAAAGCATTCCTTATTCCACTTCTTAACATTATCTTTAACAATCTTCAGCTTTTTGATCACTTTGTACATGGCATTTCCTTCAATACTGACCTGCCACCAGTCCTTAATCTTACTTTCCAGATCCGGGTGTCTAGTCTACATCTTTTCAAATCTATAAGGGAAATGTCTCCTTCTATTCTTTGCTTCAGTTGTAAAGGTTATTGGGTAATGATTTGATCCTGCCCTTATGTGAGAAGATAAAGAGCAGTCATGAAGGTTAAACCAATCTAAGGAAAGGAGAGCTCTATCAAGTCTAACCTGAATCAAATTCTCATCACTTCTTCTATTAGTCCAAGTGTATTTGACTCCTTGCAGCTCCAAGTCATGAATGGCATTATTGTTTATAAAATCCATCAAGTACAATCTACTGTCCAGATTAGCTTGACTCCCTCCCTTTTTCTCATTTTCCTTCAAGGGGGTGTTGAAATCTCCCATAATAATCCAGCTGTCCTCAGCAAACCTGCTTCTTAACCCAGTAAGCTTTTTCCACATCTCACCTCTACCAGTCTTAGTGTTAGGAGCATATAAGTTAGTTAGGACCCAAGTGGTGCAATTCTTAAGGTGCTTAAATCTAATGCAGGCCAAGTTGTTGTCCTGAATCAGCACCTCACCTTCTACATTGTTTTTGTTCCAGAAGGTAACAATTCCTCCCGATGCACCTTTTGAACTCCCTCTGCTGACTCCTCCATTTTTGAACATATTCAGGCTTTCAACTTTATCTTTTGCCATCTTAGTTTCTTGAATCAAAAAAATATCAGGATTTTTATCTCTAATCATACTTTTAACTAAATCATGTTTGTGAGGGTTGTTCAATCCTCGAATATTCCAAGAGATGATTTTCATGGATTTTTAGAAATACCTGCCTCAAAGATGGTTCTTTGGGTACCATCTACTATATTCCTGCTTGTTTCCATTGATCTCTTTTTGGCATTTGAATGTCTTCCTGGAGAAGTGTGTTGCGCTCCCACATCCCCAAGCCTGCTTCTGGTGTTTCTAGTCAGCATACTATTGATGAGGTTATTGTTATTCTTTTTTTTTGCTTGTTCTTTCTTTTGTCCTCTGCTGCTTCTTCTTCCTTCTACTTTGTTTCATTCTTCCCCAGTGCCTTTTTGATGTCTTCCTCATCTCCCCATTTTGGATCTTGTTCCTCCAAAAAGGCCAACTTTACTTTTGCTGGGGAAGCTAATGAGATTTCCGATAGCCCTTGGCCCAGGATGTTATCAGGTTGGGCCTCCTGGAACCAGTCTAATTCTTTATCTAGATCTTGAGAGTTTGAAACGAGGTTAAAATTATCTCCTTCCTCTTTGTTATCTGTGGGCTTTTTATCTCCTTTACTCTCACATTTATCTGAGACTAACTCTGTCTTATCCTCTTCCAGTTCCTCTTTCTGATTGTTGTCTTTTTTTCCATGCTCTGAATCCTTATCACTCGGCTCCAACTCCTGATGATATATTTTTACGCTATCTACTTTCTTTAGTTCATTTCCCACTTCACTGGTGAGTTCTTCCTCCGTTCGTCCAATCTGAGACTGTTTCTCCTGATCTGGGTCATTGGAATCCAAGGCTTTTAGAGGCCTATCCACTTTTTTCCAAACCTTAGTTTGGAGGTAGGGTCTACCCTCGATACTTGGGCATTTTTTAGCCCAATGTCCAACTTTTTTGCAATGAAAGTAGGCAAAAGGGATTGTTTCATAAACAATATTTTGCCTCCACTTCCCCAATTTAGATTCTATCTCTATTACCTCTGGCATGTTCGTGTTAGGTCCAACTCCAACACAAATCCTAGCATAAATCAGCCTTCTTTTGGATGGCGTGACCTGGTCAATAGCGATAAGCTCCCCGAAGGTGTTGGCTATTCCTGCAAAAACATCTTCCTCCCAGAATTCCATTGGAAGCCCAGGGAGTTTAACCCACACCGGGACTTGGACCGAAAAATTCTTTCCTTTTGCCACGTTAGGGTACCACTTCTAGATGTACATGATGTGTTTGCCTATTGCCCATGACCCACCACAGAGAATGTTTCTTCTATCCTCATCACAAGAAAAAGCAAAGGATAGACAACCTTTGTTCATTGCAACCACATCAACCCGACCTTTCAAATTCCACTTTCTTTTGACAAATCCATGAACAATCTCTACATTAGGTCTAGACCCAAAAAAATTACCGATCAAAATATTTTCCATTCTAGCAATGTTTTGGTCTATGATTTGGTCTGGAACAGTGATAGTAAACTTGCCTTGAGACACATTCGAGGTGTTTTTAACAGGAGGCGATGAGGACTTACCTTTGGGTTTAACCCCGAACAGAGAGGACCACTTACGTAAATGTCCATTCAAACTGGGTCCCCCCTTAAGATCCTCGGGGGTTGACGAAAGAACCTTTTCCGGATGATCTTTTCCTTCCACTGTGTTCTCTGAACCACTAGTCGCTTGTTGTCCTTGAGCTCCTTCTGAGTTGTCGTCTTCTGTTTTTGAAGTTTGAACCTACCCGTTCCCGCTCTCATCTGCTAGCCGCTCTTCACGTGGTCTTGGTCCTCCCCCTGGGTCCCCCAAATTCAAGGGAGCATCGGGATCCTTACTATCTGAACCCCCTCCATCTGCAGGAATCTCTGAGTCATCTGCCTCATGTTGTCCTGACTTTAAACCAAAACTCCCACTCAAATTTGAATTCTGGATCCAAACGCGCTCCATTCTCGCTCCGTATGGTAATTGACCCATTCTTATGGTTTGTTGCATGTATTTGATGATGTCAATGTGAATATAATTTTACATCATCAAATACATGGTTTGTTGCATGTATTTGATGATGTAAAATTATATTCACAAAAATTGTGAGCTAGCATACCTCTAAGTAAAACTTAGTCTATAATGTGTTAGCATTAAAGATATTTGAAAGTTCTTTGGATAAAGTGCTTGGTGACATCATATATAAGCTAGAGAAAGATAATTTAAAAAAAAAAAGCCTTTCTTAAAGGGGTAAGTAGTAAGGCCACTTTAGAACCAAAATTTTAGTGTCATTATGTTTTTTTGTTGTCATAAGGTGAATTTAAATGTATAAAAATAGGTCATCAGAGTCAAGTATATCAAGTCAATGTAACATGATTTGTAAATTAATATAGAAGTTCTTAAGAAAGACTTACTCTATAAAGATAGATGTTTATAGTATGCATAGCCTAATAAGAAGATTAGATGAGAAGAAAACCCATGTTAAAGTGTATGCTAAAGTAATTCTATGATTATTACACTGTTTGCTAGAGATTCTTTTAATCATTATGTTCTCAGAATTATCGTATTTGTAGTAATGCTAGTCATTAGAATTATGACATAAGATTGTTGTTAATTGAATAATCTTATAAAAAAATTGCATGCAAATAGATGCAATTAATTTAAGAATGTAACTGAGATTCCTCGATAACTTTCAGAAATCATACGTCGCCGTTGTCCCATTCAGGCTTGTTCAAAAACTCTTGGAAACAATTAAGTCTTTGAAATCATCGTCCACTTACCCCACTGATTTCTTTAACTTATTTTGAACAACAAAGTACTGAAAATGAATGTATGTTGTCTCCATCAGACATTTGTCGCCCTAAAAAGTTACATCAACCGAAACTGTAAGGAAGCTCCGTGGACTGCCCTTTCTATCTTTTCTCTCAGAAGTTTATCGTTTTGTCGGGGATCCTCCATCGGATTCGACGCTTTAATACAACCATGACCATCATCATCATCTTCTATGCAGAATATGACATCAACCAGCCGACCGTGACATTTGAGCTTCTTTATCGAATGTTCCTTTGCTTTTCTTACAATTATGAGCTCATTCTGCAAATTAGTTGTCAGAATAAAGAAGAATAAAGAAGCAGAGGAAATTTTAATGTTCACGAGGTTAAAAATAATCTATGGGACCAGTCAAAAGCTCAAACTGATTTTTGCAGTTCCATCTTCTTTTTATACAAGGTAGTCACGAGTGCCCCATCTTCTCAACAAACCTCTCATTGAAAAAATTATACCAAGAGCCAGCTGATCATAAAAGATTCCTGTGTGCATGACAGGGCCATTGAATTCAACACTTATTATTAACTTTTGGGGGACCATTCAATCTGCCATAAAAATTTTCATCTCCGTTTTCTTTTGACTTTGGAAAGCATTCCACATAAGATTGAAAATACTTTGTCATAGCATCTCGCTTAGTCTAAGAAGATATGAAGATTTAGAAGAGTAGATATTTCTTGGGAGAGGTTTTGCATTGTTTGCAAGAACCTTTTTTTCTAGATATGCATCTAAATAAGGGGTGAGTTATCTTGGATTCAATCATATATTTTCTTCTGAAATTAGTCTAGGAAGTATCGAAGATTTGGAAGAGCACATATTCTTTAACTCTCCTTTGTTGCAACTAGTTTCATACATCGCTATCTAGTAGTAGAGATATTTTTTATCTTGAGCTTTGTATTGTTTAGAACCTCTCTTCTTAGATATGCACCCAAATAAGGAGTGAGTTCTATTGGATTCAATTGTTCATTTTATTTTAAAATCAGTCTAGGAAGATAGGAAGGGCACATATTTATGTTACTCTGCTTTGTTGCAACTAGTCCTCTACATCCCGATCTTTTTAGCATGTTATTTATGCTAACATTCTTTTAGCAGATTTCTCTTATCATCAAGATTATATCAATTCATCTTCATGTATTTATATTTGATTTGTTTGCTAAGTTGTTTTTAATGTCTCTTCTTTGTCTTTATTTAGTTCCTAGAATCATTCATGATCAATTGTTCGCAATAGATTTGCAAAAATGGTGCTATTCAACATCATCATAAATGCGAGACATCTTCAAATTTCCTTTAAACTTTTTGTCTTATCTCAAGTCTATTCTTAGAATGTCAAGATTTCATTGTATTAATTGTTGTTTGTAATTGGTAGTAAATTTATAATTTCAATGGTTAGCAAGTATTTAGTGAGATTTAAAATCCTTTTTAAAAACATTTCAATAAATGCAAGTCATCACTTAAATCAATGTAAACCTTCAAACAATCTAAATTTGTAAACACAAATATTGTACATTCAAAGAGACTGGGTTTGCTTAATTTTTTTTTTTGGATTTGTGTGACTATTCATAAAGGGTTGAAATGGATCTTCTCGGGATATCACTACACAAATTTTCATTGAGCATTCATGCACTGAAGACTAATATCGATTAATATTTCCATTTGTAGGGTGAAATTTCAACATTGTGCCATACCTAAGAAAATATATATGATTCAAAATTATTTTGGTCAAAAAGAGTTTAAAAAAAATTTAGTGTGGCATGACATGGTCCCTAGTGGATGATATATTTTTATCAAAATCTATTATGACCAAATTGAGTTTGGTCAAAAAAATTTGTTTTAATACCACATTTATAATTTTAATTGTACATGCAAGGTTTTACTAACACATTCTAGCAAAAACAATTTTGGATTGTTCTAAGGATAATGTCATGTTTACTAAACTTGATATGTCAAAAGGCTTATGGTGTTTTATTTTATCTTTTGGTATTGTCCTAGATAAAGCGAGTGTTTTACGAGTTGTGTAGAATCTTCTTCTTTATTTTTATTAATGTTACCCAATTTTCTCTTTTCTTGGCATCTAGAGGGCTATGATAAGGTGAATCCATTTCCCTCTATCTTTTCATGCTCATGGATAAGGTTTTGGGAAGGTTTCTAACTTATCAAAAAGTTATAGAAATATATTCAGGGGTGGAAGGTGGTTGGGGAATTTGATCTCTTTCTCATTTTCAATTTGTAAATGTTACCATCTTGATGGGTGTTGCTAAGGTTTTAGAAGTTGTTAGTTTTTACCATACTTTGGAAATTTATTTGGTAGCTTCAAGCTAGTAGATTAATGAGGATAAGTCATTTATCTTTTTATTTAATACACATTTTTCATTTAATGTAGAATTTTCATTATTTTGAGATTCAAAATAGGAAAAATTCATTTGGATTATCTTAGAATCTCACTATTTGTTAGTCCTCCTAATTGTCTTTAGGAAAATAATATTATTTACCAATTCAATATGTAGGTTAAACACTAGAATTCTATCAATTATCTTTTGTAAGTCATTTCACCCTCTTAATTTTTTTGAAAGCTCTTCTTGTTTATAATTTTTTTGGTTCTTTAAGCTCCTAAAATCTATTTTAAAGAGTTTGAATCTCCTTAAAGGAGTTTATTGTAAACACAATCTTTGGATACTAAAAAAATGAATTTTTATCAATTGGAGAGAAGTTTGTTAGCCTAAGAAAGTGGTGGTCTTGGTCTTGGTCTTAGGTAAGTTGAACTAATACTTTAAAAGCCTTGGTTGCTAACATTTGTGAGAGAGAGTGTACACATTGGTCTCAACAATGGCTTAAATTTCTTAGCTACAAATATTAATCTAGGATAATTATTGAAAACCTTCCAAGATATTAGTCGACAAGGAAAGGTTCTATAATCAATAATACCATCAAGAAAGGTGCTTCTCTCATTAAACATGATCTTTTTTGGATTATTAAATTTAGTGATTAAGCTCTTTTTTAGATAATTCATGGGATCTTCATTCACAACTTCTCTTTTCTTACCCTCTTCTCTACCCCTTGAGTAAGTTATTTTTCAATGTTGGTTGGTCTAATTTTATTTTAATTTAAAGATTTCTTAGTTGGAAGTGGTTTATTTGTAAAATAGACTCCATGATTTTAATTCCTCTTTTGAATAAAAGGGGTGCTCATGAATCTTCTTGGTGGTTAGTGAAGTTTGTGGATAAAATTCTTTACCTTTTAAATAAATTGATTCTATCTACTTCATTTGTATTCCATGTGAATGGAATGTTTTTACATACTAGTTAGCCAAATGGTTTGAATGAAATTTGGTGCAGGAGCACCTAGGCTACCATCAAGCCTCTATGAGGCAAATTTTGAATCTTTTGTATTTTGAAGTATGAAAGTTGTAATAAGGTCTTAAAAGGCCATATAAGATGTAATAAGTTCATTGAGACTAATGGTTTGTATGTTGAGTCCTAATGGGGGCCATGTTGGCACATATTGGCAAAATTGGCCTAATGTGGAAAATATGTCTCAATAGGTCAAGTATGATGTTTGATGTTATGTAAGGGTATTATGGACCTATTTGTGTCATTGTTGAGTCATTGAAGTCACTGGTTGGGTCTAGGATTAAATCTAGCCAAAGTTGCTTATGTTGTCCAAAAATTGCTCAAGCAACTTTTTGTGTTTAAAGTGGTGATTAGGTGTTGGTTAGTAGTAAAAGATCAAATGTTGGTTATAACCATTGGGGAGGGCATTAAGACCATTAAATAAGTCTTTCCACGACCTGATTAAGGGTTGATGTGTATTGGGGAAGAAGACAATCAATAAAAATTTTATTGTTTTCTGCACTTTTCCTGAGAACTACCACATGACAGTATGATAAGAGGAATTTTCATTGGGAAATTCATTCATTTTGTACTAATTGACCATTGGAGATGAGAGAGGAATGAACTACCTCTAATTTGGCTTTTGTATCATTCAGTTTCATTGAGTTTTTAGAAAGATATCTCAAATTTTATAAAATCAATCTAAACCCTTATCTAGGGTAAACCGAGATTGTTAAAACTAGCAGTTGCAGGGGAAGTGCCTGCAACAGGAGGCCGATAGGTCTAATTGTTAAGGTAATATGTTAGTAGATGTGATATAATTGTGATATTGAGAAGTATATTGTATTGTATAACTGAATAACAAAATTTTATTAAAGTAAAAAAGTTAATTGTATAGCAAGACAATTTTTGTGTACATAACCCAACCAATGGTTGTTCCCAAAGTTGAAAATTTTCCACCCACCATCCCCCATGCTGGTGTATGCAGCATGATGTACTTGAAGAAAATGTCATGAATATTGTTTTACATTTTTTTTTTGTAAGCAATATTATTCCCAACCAATTTTTTTTGTTGGACCCAAAGTATTGTTGTTATCCACCCTCCATCCCCCATGCTGGTAAGAGCAGCATGTTATATAGCCTTCTGTTGAATTCCATGTGATATATATGTTGAAAGACCTACAACATTGTTTCAATAGTATAAGTTAGATTTGGGCAACATGTAAGTTTGGTGAAGTTAAATACTTTGAAAACCTTGAAAAATTGAAAGTTAGTATTTTTTAGTAATATAATACCTTATGGATGTGTAATTGCAGAATTGGAATCTCTTGTATGACTCATGTCAGTATTTGTTTGTTGTGAGAGAGGTTTTATGTAGATAAGTCAATGAAAACAATAATCAAATTTGGTTTAAGAAGTGAAAACAAGTTAATTTTTGCAAGTGGTTATGATATAGTTATCTACCTAAGACTATTTTGTAATCTGAAAAGATTTACTTGTTGTTCTTTATGGAAAGCTGAATTGTTCAGTGAAGAGAACTTGAAAGCATGAAGGGTTGTTAAACAAAGAAGGCAGTTAATGTTGAATTAAATAATAGGTACAAATTCAAAACCTTGAGCAAGCATAAGACGTGTAAAAGTTAACTTGTGCATGGATAGTTGAACAATGTAAACAAAGTAAGAAGCTTGCAAGCAGACATTGGAAAATTAATATATTGAAAAAGTGAGTAAGGTTTACATACCGTTAAAGTGATGACCTTGCTGCATTTGATGCTATTTAGTAATGATATAGTTATCTACCTAAGATTATTTTGTAATCTGAAAAGATTTACCTGTTGGTCTTCATGGAAAGCTGAATTGTTCAGTGAAGAGAATCTGAAAGCGTGAAGGGGTGTTAAAGAGAGAAGGCGGGTAATTTTGAGAAGGTAGGTAATGATAAATAGTATAATACTTACTAATTTTAAAGAGTGGCACAGGGAGGAAACATCATCAAAAATAGAAACATAAACAAAGCCACAATCTGCAAGCACACGGGAGGAGAAAATTAGCATATAAAAAAAATGCATTAGAAAACAAAATTTATTTTAAATAAAATGAGAGCTATATGCAAAACTTTGCACAACAGATTACCCAAAAATGGATTAAAAAATGAGAAAGAATATAAATATAACTAGAATTTACCTTGAAAATTGAAATCATCCATGGCTTGAAACTGACAGGGCACCATCGAAAATTCCTTGCAAACTGGAAGTAGCCACCTCCACAAACAACTAAAAAACAGATTGAAGAGTGTTACATACCTTCAAATTAATGAGCTTGGTGTTTTGGATGTTGTTGTTTTTGAAAGCTAACCTTCACAAACTATAATATCTGCGAAAGGGAAGAGGTGCAGTTAAAGAAAATAAACAGAGGAAGAATCTTGTATTAGTATATCATTAGGAAGGAATGTTAATGAGAAAAGGTAGGTAATGATAAATAGTATAATACTTACCAATTGTAAAGAGCAATACAGTGAGTAAATAGCATAAAAAACCATTATATGTGTGAAAGTGAACAGGTGCCTTGTAGAGTGAAAGTGTATTGGAAGCTGTGATAAATAAGAATGTATGTGAAACAATTGTTGGGCAAATAGGAGGGGAAAAATTTGTTGAAAGTTACAAAATAGTTGATACATTGAATAGAAGATATACAATACATGAAAACATAATGAAGATGTGATTTGTATACCTGATTGTGCTCGTTCTGTAGGTATGTTTGTTTTTGTGTTGTGCAAAAGCTGCAGCTAGTGGGTTTCCTCTGCCTTTCGTAGTATGTAAAAGGGTTGTTCACTTCCACAGACATTAGTTGTGTTGTTGATCCTGAAAAGTTGAAATATTGTTTTGTGTTGATACATTGAATAGAAGATACACAATACATGAAAACATAATGAAGATGTGATTTGTATACCTGATGTTGCTTGTTCTGTAGGTATGTTTGTTTTGTGTTGAGCGATAGCTGCAGCAAGTGGGCTTCCTCTGCCTTTCATAGTACTGCTGATGCTGCACCTTTCAATCGGGAGTACCTTTGGTAGGTGAAGGCTGGTTGTATACGTAGGTGTTCAATTGCTTTTACTCTTGACAGTCATGTGAATGTTAGGCCTTGTTTCTCTGTTTTGCCAATGTCAACTGTGGCAAAGTCTAATGTCAGGCCTTGTGATTTGTGAATAGTAATGCCCCAAGCCATTGCTAGTGGAATTTATGTGCAGTTTCCTATAGTGATTGGTGGAATTGGGACATGTTTTGGATTTTGTGGATCCCATGAAGGCCCAATATAATGTTCAAAAAGAACAACAACATATTTTGGCAAATCAGGTGGTTTGGAAGCTGCATCATAGACAATTTGTTTGATTTGACCCAAAGCACAATTTACAAGGCCAACTTCTATCCATAAATTTGCAATAAGCATAATTTCCTGGTTTATAGAAAGAAGAATTTCAAATGCTAGTTGTTCTTCTTGGTGTGCCTGCTTATCTCTTTGATGTGCAATGATCGTTGTTGCACGTGCAATGGGTGAGTGCAATTGTGTTAACATTTTTATGTTGTATGCACTTGAAGCTGCATTTGTTGCAAACAAATGCTTCTATTGGCTGAAGTGATTATTCTCATTATGTGTCAAAGAATGGGTAGACCGCGACTGCAGGGATTCCCAGTCTGTTTGCAATGGTGTTGAGTTATGGATATTAAGCAATATTTCATGGAATCTTATCTATGAAGAACTTGTCCCTTGTTGACGAAATGGAATATCCAAGGTCACAACAGTATTGAATGTGTGCCATAGAGCTAGTATCATTGAGTGAGATGCATATAATGGCCTATCCATAACTGGGGGAAGTTGTGCAAGATCACTAACCAAAATAACTGAGATACCTGCAAATGATTCATGTTGTTTGCTGGGAAAAGCTTCTCGCAATCTTTTATCAATCTTAATAAGTAATTGAGGGCCAACAAAGCTCATTTCATCTATTAAAATGTAATGTAAGTGTTTGCATTGCTCTTGAAACATTAATAGGGAATGACCTGTTAAGGGTTTGTACTCTTGAATGGGTATATAGAGGGCAGCATGGATTGTGGTTGCTTGGATATTATATGCAGAGACACCTGTTGGTGCTAGTACAAGCAAAGGGTATTGTGCATGTTTTGAATTTAAATTTAATTATCTACGTATGCAGTCAATAAGAAATGATTTTCCAGTGCCTGTTGTGCCTTGAATGATTAATCGTAATGGTGAAGAATGGAGGTTCTGTTCAACATGAGTTTTAACAATATCAAGTGCAATATTTTGGTTTCGTGCAAGCTCATAGTTAGTAGGTGCATTTAAATGCGGGTTGGCAAGATTGTGGGGTGCTTGGCTTTTCTCTGTAAAAATAAGGTGAGATTCTTTTGAATGGAGTGGTTCATCAGGTATAGAAGCAATCCAATCAAATTGTAGATCAAAATCACATTTGCCAAGCATTTGAAGAGCAGCAACATCAAAGTTGTTTGATGCTCCCATTTGTGACAAGAATTCCCATTCGTACAGATCTTCATGAGTTGATTGACATATATCTTCTGGTTGTAGCTCTTCACCATTTTCTATGGTAATGTGTTCTTCAAAACCATTTACATGCCACCGAATGTAAGTTGTACTTTGAAGATCTTTCCAATTTATGATAATTTCTTCAGCTAAGTTCCCTATATGTAGAGGAATGATTCGAAATGGTTTGTAAAGAAGCAATTCACTCCAACAAAAACTTTCAAAACTGTTGTCCTCTTCTAAAGGTAAAGATTTGTGTTGCGGGTAGACATTTACAATTGCGGGTACCTTTCTTTTCATCCATTTACATGATTTACGTTGGTCAGAGTATGTATATAGCTGGGCTGAACGAAGCAGAGTCAGGTTTGCTAATTCTAATGGTCGTTTCATGTAGTTTGAGATGTAGGATATTGAGGTTTGAGATTCTTCATCACAATTAGCTATGCGTTGAAAGATTTTTTGACCAACATTGAGTGTTACAAATTGGCGTGTGCAAGATATCAATGTGAGTTTAAGCAACATGTGACAAGTTTCTTGTGCACTAATGTCCCTATTAGCAAAAATTCCCATGAGGAGCCTTTGGTATGCTAAGATAATTGTATCATCTTAATTTGTTGATTCAACTATACGTTTCAAGATATCAATATAACTTTCTGACTTTTGTTCAGTTTTGGATGCGTACTTTGAGATATATTGTAGAACTATTTTTTTGGAGCAGACAGGTTGACAGTCAACATTAGCCCTCCATATGGCGAGCATTGTTGGGTTGTGTACATTCAGATGATCATCATTCCTTGCTAGTTTGTATGATGGGTTATTGTTGTGGTCTAACATCAATGAGGATTCGGGTTGTTCAGCCCAAGGAGCTTTGTAGCGGCATTGAAGGGTTGTGTTTTTTTTCCTCAAGTAGGTATACTCTGAACACTTTGTATGTCATTGAACAACATTCAGTAACTCAATATAATTAGTGCAAGGATCTGACTTGGATATGATCTCTGTATCTGCAAGACATGGATATGAAATTGCAAGCATATATTGCCTGTTCAAGCGAGAATCTTCAGGACGTGGGTTCCAGGATGTGATGTACTGGTCAAAGAAGTGTTTAACTGATTGGATACTTGCATGATTTGACCAGTCAAGGTTATCAACATTTGGTGCTTCTGCCAACCAAAGAAATCCATGTATATGTGCAGATCCTTGGTGTTGCCATTCATATCTATACTAGTGGTCAATGCTTTTTAGTTCTTTGACAATGACTTCATCATGAAAGATTTGAAATCTTAAGTGTAAGTATAAAGCTGTAATGTGGGGATTATTGACTAAATTTTTAGTAAATTGTCTTTTGGTGTTGGGAATAGCAGGTGACTTTTTTTTTGGCAATAACTTATGCAAGTCTGGCCATTTTGTATCAGCTGAACTTAAGGTGAAGAATAGTGTAGGTGCACCTAACTGTTCTATCATTGATGTAAGGTCACGCCAGGACTTGCTCCAAAATGCTCGTGTACCACGCAATGAGGCTGCATATCGCATGATATGATTTGGTAATTCACTTGACAGTGTCTTTTGTAAGTGTTCCTTTAGACCATGAAGATTCCGTGGAAGATTATCTTGTAGATTAGTCTTAATGAAGACATCAGCTGATTGTTGGGATCGATGTCTCATCATAAGATTGTGGATATAATATCTAAAGTGAACATGTTGCCCAAATCTTTGATCAGAATATTTGATCAGGTGCAAAACATATTCATGTAAATGTACTTGCCTTGTTCTTTGTTGTAGTGGTAAAGCTATTCCAGAAGGGAATAGTGTTGGGAATGCCATGGAAAGGAGGCCCTCGGTATTGTACTCATTGATAGGTGATCAACTAATTTGTGGCCAAGGAGCAACGTTGTTGTTGATGTTATCTAGATGGAGGATGTTTTTGATTGCATCAAGTTCTGGTATTGATGATGGTAGTTGTGGGATAAATGAGGAACTATTCTCCCTAATTTGTTCTTCATTGTTAATATTCACCAGAGTGGAAGTATCTTGAACAACATCTTCTTCCAGGGAATGCACTGAATGCAGTAGTTCTGTAATGTCAGTAGTTTGCTCTGGCAATAGATGCACTGCATCTGGATCAATGACTGCATCCTTGTAGTATTGATCATGTTTCATTTTGTAAGCCAATGCAATCATGACGTGAAATCTATTCATGTAACAGTCATATGTTAATCCTTTCAAATTGGTTCTATGGACAATTAGAATTTCTAATTGCTTAACATGGCGAGGTAATGTTATTGCAATTTTAGAAATATCTTGTGGGAAGTTTATTGTATGACCAGAATATTTGTATTGCCCTCCCCTTGCATGTGTTACTTGTAAAATAGGAGCAATTCTCGATATGAGCATTTCTTCTACTTGAGAGAGACACTTTAAAATAGAAGGTTGCTCACCTGGGTCCATATTGTTTGATAATGAGAAGCGGTGCAGGCCTTTTTCATCATAACATCTCATGCACATAAGTACGTGATTGACTTTTTTAATAGTCATGCCCACATACATTTCTTTGCAAACAGAATAGGGGTGTGTGACCTCCAACATATCAATCTTTTTGCGGAAATTAGACAACGTATTTTGAAATGAAGCAGTCTTGATAGCAAGTTCAGGAGCAGTAGAAGATGTTTGATTGAGATTAATTTGCTCAAGATCATTCTTTTCTATTTCTAATAACTTTCCTGAGTTATTGCAAGGTCTATGTAGTGCATGACGTCTCAGTTGTCATTTCTTGGAGATATCGGCTCTGTTCTTTGCATAGTAATTTTATTGGTCTGACTTCTCTTCAATTTGATTGCACCAATTTCTTGAGGGCAAGGCTAGATAGATATCTAATATTTGAAAGAGAGCACAGGGATGTCAGAATTTTCATGATTGAAGGTAGTTAACTTTGAACTATGTATCAAGAATGTATGAGAATTGAAAATTGCTGCATCTATGGTAATGTGATTTTAGAGGATTTGTTCTGTATGTAAAGTAATTTTATTGTGTTTATTTGTATGTCTAGTGATCCGTTTTGTTGTTTTGTTGCTCTCGTTCAATCAACTTATATGTACACATATTTATATACTTGTAAATGACTTTACTTGAAATGTATGGGTTCTGGAAAGTCATAAATTGACTTTGTAGTGTTGTTCTACGTACACTTGTTGTTGTTAGCAACTTGGTTTTTCAAAAGTACCATTGTAATATAGGTGAACATATGCACACATATAACTACATATGTGTATATCAAAAAAGACTATAACTATGAATACTTATATATAGTTATGTATATATATAAGTAAAGTTGTATATCTACGGAATTCTATAAGTATGAATAATTCTGGTGTTGTATAGTTATATAAATAGATATTAGACCAGGAAAAAAATGATATACATGCATATATGTATAAATTTTTTGGAAACAACATAGAGTTCAACACATTTAAAAGTAATGAGTATGAGTGCAAATAACTTATGTTAGGAGGGAAAACTTTCAAAGAGATAAGAGGTAGATGTAAGAAATGTACATATAGATATTTATAGAAGCAGCCTTGTGTTCGTAAAACGTAATTGTTTGTATATGTAAAACTATTAAATATGTAAATTAGCTAATGGTATAATTGTATTGTAAACTAAAAGTTTAATAATCCAAAAAGATGCATTATAATTCTAAGCCTGTGTACTTAGGCTGCTAATTTCTGCAAGTAGTGCATGACACTCAGCTTTGAAGTCAACAAGAGCGACTTTATTGACTGTCACTTTCATCTTTGTTTTTGAATCATATGTCTCAATGGAAATCGACAGTGTGAATGAATATTGATGTGATAGTAGTCTCTTAATCATTGAGGAAGCTATCTCTGTTGTTGTTACATCATTTTGTAGTGCACAAAGCTGTTTTGCAGTTTTGTGTAGCAAGTGAATGCTACCCTCGTCAAATGCAGTGGCCCATAGAGTACCTGTGGCATCTTGTAACTTTAGTGGCTAGAGGTAACTATAATTATAGTCTTGCATAGTCATTTGACATCTAGAGAAGAACCAAGAATCATCAACTTGTTGTGTACACTTTTTCTTGCAAGGCCTTCCATTGACCATTAGTGGACAAGCTGCGTAATAGAAATTTTGGTCAGTTACGTTTACAAAGCGCAAAACGGCTAGCAAAGTTGTCTGAATTGTTTCTGGTTTGATGCTCATCCGCTCACGGATTGAAGAAATAGTCATTCTACTATATTTACCATCTATGTGGATAGTTTCTGCAACAAAGGGTACAACAAGCAAAGGGCCATTTCCTCTTAACGTTAGAAGCTCTGCTTCTGGAAAAGTTGGGTTGATATATAATGAGGTTGCAGTTGTTATGTTTATAAGCTTCCCATTGAAATAGCCAACACGAGCATTACGTAAAGCAAGGATAACCACACTATCATTGCTCAGCATATTTTTTAATTCTAGGCCTTTTTGTTCTATCATTGGACCCCATAGGTTGATGTCAATTATGGAATTAGATAGATCACTAATTTTCACAACACGTTTGTGTGTTTGACTGCCATCTTTCCTATGTATTGGAATGATATCTCCAACATATAGAAAAAGGCCAATTATGTCAACCAACGTGTTATTTGTTAGATGAAACAATTCATTAATGGGTGTGAAAGGAGGACCTTGTTGATTTGCTTGTTCTTCATTGGTGCAGCGTTTCAGTATGGATGCATCAGACAAGGTGATTTCTAAATGACTGTTTAGTTTGTTGTACCTTGCATTTGCCTCCTTAATAGATCCCTTTTAAATAAGATAATGTGAACCTATGTCCACACGGTTAGAGTTTAACTTAGCTATCTCATCAAAACATGTAATTCTAATTTCAGAACCTTCACAATCAACAATGTCAAAGCTAAACACATGGCCATTTTTAGTAACTCTCCCTTTGTTTGTCCATTTGTTTGTCCATTTATTTTGGTATGGATTCAAAGTTTTATATGCCTTAATAGGCCGTTTTTTAGTAACTCTCCCTTTGTTTGTCTATTTATTTTGGTATGGATTCAAAGTTTTGATAGGGCTTATATTTTCAGAAGTTGTTGTTTGCGAGGATGGCAATTCAGTGGCAAATTGAAGAGATCATTTAGACGTTGATGGTCTATCCTCATACATCATTTCTGGTTCTTGTTCTTTGAACAGGTATACTGGTTTACCAAAGAATGGGCAATCACTTTGTTTCACTTCCAGACTAAGTATTACAATAGTCCTATGAAAACAAATGTCTTCTTTTTGAATTACTGTTGATTATACATAAACAAAATTAAAAAAAGATGAAACATATTGTATTTAATAACCATAGTTGATTTCCTACCTTGTGTTCCATATGTATCGGCATGTATAACTCGATAACTGGACTATTGTGCCTATTTTTAGAATATTTGAATCTATCAGAGTAGCATATTTAGAAGGCAAGATTGCCAACTGCATGTATGTGCCATCAGATAACACTAATTTATGTCTGTCAGTATCATCTATGTTGTTCTGCATTTTTTGAAATGACAAAACTTGTAGCAATGCTGAAGGAAGGTCATCCCCAGCATTGATAGATTGAATTGCAAAAGGGGTAGGGACATACTCTTTGGTTTTTGCCTACAAAAAATAGTATGAATATAGAGGATTTAATTTTAACGGCAAGCAACTTATATATTTCGTAACTTGTTAATGTAAAGCTTGTGTTAGTAAAGTATGTAATCAAGCTATGTTATCTATACAGTATGCATTTACTTTTGCACTATTCTATGAAAAAGGGATGCATGTAGTAATGAAAAGGATGGTATGGAAAAGAGAGATGAATTGTCCCAAAAAAGAGCATAAAAGCTTTGTATTTTGGAAAGCTTTGATAATTTACCTTACCAAATTATCAATGGTGGAGTGATCTATCGATTCAGAGGTGGTTGCTAAAGATGCCATTGTGCATATATACCTTTTGAGAATTAAAAGTAAATTATAAGCATGATGAATTGTAGTTCTTATATCAGAATACAATTGCAACATGATGTAAGCTTATCAAAGGTATATATGGACACGCAGAGCAAAATTAACTAAGTTTAGAGTAACGTTGTTACAGTTTATTTTTTGTTTCAAATGGTAGTGAATTGATCATAATGTGATTAAAACATGCATTGAAAATGATAATTGGGCATATGCTGATAAGCTTAAAAAATATAAAGTATGACATCATGATTTACATATTTGAGAGCATATTAAAAAAATATGAGTGCATCTCATCAAAGATCTTTGAAAATATGGGATGCTTCAATCTGTTTCGAATGTTCACCAAAATATGAATGTAACTTTTCAAACATTGAATAATTACAACAACACATGATCAAGCCAAGCAACCCATCCAAGCTTGTTATCAGTCCATTTAAATACTTTGTCCCCTAACATGAAAACAATCGTTGGATCATCTAATTGTTCAGTACTTGGTATTGGTAAAGGTGCTAATTCAATACTGTGTATGGTTGTTATAGCACTATAATATGTAGAGAGGTCGATTGTTGTTTGGTTTGGTGATTTATGTTCGTAATGGGCAATTATCTTTCTGAGGTTGCTCTTTAACTTGTTGCTTTCTTGCAACATGATTTCAATTACATTGTTGATGTTCTCTGTTGCTTTCAATATTCTATCCATTTAGAAATTTGATTGTGTTAGTGTGGTTGTTTTCTATTGGAATGACAGAGTGGAAATGCATTACTAAAAAAAGTGAACATTCAAGAATAATACAACAAATCTTTAAGTAGATCACATTTTTTTTTTTGTGAATCATAATGAATTTACTATTAAATGATTATAAAAACTTGTAATAATTAGGTTAATACTTTAAGTTTTGTAAATTGACCAATGAGTCAAGTTACAAAGCTTTCACTCTGCAAGACAAGTCCTTAGTTGCAGCTATTTTAGAGTATGTGTATATATATATATATATATATATATATATATATATCAATGTACATACACATATACATATAGATCTGATATATATACATCTATATCAATATAAATACATGGATATATATTTAAGTATGGGCATGAATGCCTTCACTCTGCAAGGTAACTATTCAAGTTTACAGTTTGAACGGTCTGTGACATGAATACAATAACAAAATTAAATACACTTGTGGATTTGGATGGCAAGGAAAACATTAAAGAGAGCATCACTTCAAAAATGAGAATTTATTATTAGTAAACTAAAGAACGTACCTATGTTATATAATAAGGTGGCAACAAAAGTAGAATTATAGACATCAATTGCAATATATTAATGTTCTAAATATGCAACATTTGCTAGTAGTTATTTATCTTGGCGATTAAAAGCCTTCATGTGCACAAAGTCAGTTATCTGATTTGTGTGAGTCTGGCCATATATTTTGTCAAGGAACGTTGTGTTTAATGTTTTCCTATGCGAGATGTATAATCCTGCTATGAAAACATTTTTGATTTGTGTGTATTCTATTGTAGGTTACTTTGTGCTGACATGTGCCTCGGTTGCGGTCGTCTCCATGCGTGCACTCTATTTCCAAAGAGACGTTGTCTTTAATGATTTTGTCCCCAAGGCTGTGCACGAATGTTGACGTTCTTTATGGTTGTTTGCAACCCTAAAATCTAATTTGTTTTGTTGTTGTCAACAATATTTCAGTCTGCAATTTTTGCTCTGGAAACTTTTGCACAAGGTTGTTAGGTTTTGTTCTCGTTGTGACTGTTTTACTGGGCTTCTTTGTGAGTTTAACAACATGAATGGTTTCAATTTGAAAGGTAAGGTTTCATTTTATTTAAATGTGTCTGTCTGCTTGAAGAGTTATTGCTTTGTTTCTGTTGTTTAACTGTTTGTGTGGGTGGGTACTTCCAGTTTGCAAGGCATTTTCGAGGGTACTCTCTCAGTTTCAAGCTGTGAATGGTTTGAATTTGCAAGGTAAATACTGGTTATATTTATATTCGTTTTTCTTTTGTAATGCATTTTTTTGGAATCTGTTGTGCAAATTTTTGGAAATAGCTTTCATTTTATTTATTTATTTTTGTTTTGTAATGCATTTTTTTTTATATTGTGCTTATTTTCTCCTCCCGTGTGCTTGCAGGGTTGTGGCTTTGTTTATGTTGTTTAAGTGTTTGTGGGCGTGGCTACTTCAATTTTAATTGTTGTAGGCAATATTTCCCTCTGCAAATTTTTGGATGAGGTTGTATATAGTCGTGGAGTTAGGTTTTGTTCTGGTTGCAACTGTTTTATTGGGTTTCTTTGTGAGCTTCACGCCATGAATGGTTTCAATTTGCAACATAAGCTTTGGTTTTATTTAAATTCTTTTCTGTTTTGTAATGCATCTTTTTTATAGTCTGCTTATTTTCTCCTTCCGTGTCCTTGTAGGGTTGTCACTTCGTTTAACTATTTGTGCACGTATACTGTGCTTTTTTTTTTTGCATGCTACACTTGCAGGGTTCTAAGTTTCTTATGGGCGTTTGAAACTATAAAATGTAATGTCTTTTGTTGTTGTTGTAAGTATTTCACTCTGTAAATTTTCTTGTAACATTCGATTTAGTTGTCAAGTTAGGTTTTTGTTTGGCTGTGAGTGTTTACTTGATGGGGTTTGTAAGCTTCTCACT
This sequence comes from Cryptomeria japonica, assembly GCF_030272615.1. Taxonomy (NCBI): domain Eukaryota; kingdom Viridiplantae; phylum Streptophyta; class Pinopsida; order Cupressales; family Cupressaceae; genus Cryptomeria; species Cryptomeria japonica. Next base: position 474,344,568 of record NC_081408.1, read on the forward strand.
ACAACATAACTGTTTTCTTGTTGTTGTAAATATTTTACTCTACAAGGTAATTATTTACTAACGTTAATGTTGCAGTGGTGTTAATTTACAAGGGTATATATGTGATTACTATTGTGTGCACACGAAGGCTTTTATTCACTAAGATAAATTGATATATATATGTACATCATATATATATATATATATATATATAAAAGCGTTGGCACTGTAAAAATTGCTTGATGCTTGCAGGCTTGCTACTTTGTTTATGTTATTTAACTATTTGTGCACGTGACTACTTTCAGACTACAAGACAAAGTACCCTATGTATATATACATACGCACATGTCTATATATATATATGTGTGTGTGTGTGTGTGTACATGTGTGTATTTATATACATGTATACATGCCTATACATACATGTATATATATATGTGTGTGTGTGTGTGTGTGTGTGTGTGTGTGTGTGTGTGTACATATGTGTATGTACATATACATATATCAACACTAGAAAGAATTCTAACAAAAAAAAATTATATATATAGTTTGTTTATGTTATTTAATTGTTTGTGGACGTGACTACTTTCAGACTACAATGCAGACTTGTATCAACAAATCCTACACACTGTAGAATGGAGTTATTAAAATAAAGATTTAATAAAACCTTGTATATATATCAGCACTACAAAGTATTCTAAGGAAAACAATTATAGAAATACTTTGTTTATGTTATTTAACTGTTTGTGGACATGACTACTTTGAGACAACAATGCAGACTTGTATCAATAAATCCTATAGACTTTAGAACATAGTTATTAAAACAGAGATTTAATAAAACCCTATATACATATACACACACACATGTGCATATATACATACATGCATATATATATATATGCGTACATGTGTATATTTATATACATGTATACATGCATATAAAGACATGTATATATATATGTACATATGTGTATGTACATATACATATATCAACACACATATATCAGCACTACAATGCATTCTAAGGAAAACTATTACATATATATATGTACATCATGTATATATATATATATATATATCTATATATATATATATATATATATATATATATATATATATATCTATATATATATATATATAATTTGTTAATCTTTGCACACATAAAGAACGTCGACATTCATGCACAGCCTCAGGGAGGAAATCATTAAAGACAACGTTGTTTTAGAAACAGAGCACATGCATGGAGACGACCACAAACAAGGCACACGTCACCACGCGGGCAAGGTAATGAACATGGACATACTGGAGGGACAACAAACAGTTAAATAACATAGACAAAGTCACAACCCTACAAGTACACCACACAAAAAAAATAAACACCGTATAAAATAAAGCACTACAAATTTGAAAAACTTGAAATTCAATACTAAACGTTCGGTGAAAATTTTCACAGCAAAATATTCTTGAGAACAGCAAAAGAAATTACATTGTAGGGTTGCAAGCACCCTTAAAGAATGTTGGCATTAGTGCAGACAATAAAAATATCTACAAAATCCAAAACCAAACTAAAATTCTTTTAACCTAGACCAAAATTTAATCGCCAACAAAATGCTCAAAACCTAAATACCTGTCAAAGTGAACAGAGACGTCGTAGACTCAAAGTAATCACATCCACAAACAATTAAATAACATAACCAAAGTAACAACCCTGCAACCACACCACAGCCAAAAATAAGGACAGTATCAAATAATGCATTATGAATTTTGAAAACTTAAAAAATAAACTAAACAAGTACTTGGCAACGTAAAATCATTAATGACGAGAACCTCAGAAACAAGCCGAACAAAATAGTCTGCATTCGTGCACATCACCAAGGATGAAAAGATTATAAAAACCCAACTAAAACCCTTTTAACCTACAACTACACGAAACCTTGCAACTATGCCAAACCGCGAAATAAGAAGGCTATAAAAAAATGCATTACAAAACAAAAAAGAATCTAACTAAAACCAGAACTTACCTTGCAAATTCAAACCATTCAGTCAGAGCCAGAACAAAACCTAACTCGACAACTATATCCAAAGTTATGCAAAAGCGCCTTGGAAACTAGAAGTAGTCATGCCCACAAATAGTTAAATAACATAGATAAAGTAACAACCCTGCAAGCAAATGCAACAAGAAAATAAGCACACTATAAAAAAATGCACTACAAAACCAAAGCTTACCTTAAAAATTTAAACCATTCACGGCGGGAAGGTCACAAAGGAGCCCAATAAAACAATCACAACTAGAACAAAACCTAACTCGACGCCTATATGCAACCTTATGCAAAAATTTGTAGACCGAAATATTGCCGACAACAACAAAACAAATTAGATTTTAGGGTTCCAAGTGGCCATAAAGAATCTAAATAAAACGCGAACTTACCTTGCAAATTAAAACAGTTAAAGAACATAAACAAATAAACAACCCTGCAAGCACATGGAAGCAGAAAATAACCAGAGTATAGATTTAATCCATTACAAAAGCAAAACAAATTTAAATAAAGTTCCTACATTGAAAATTCAAACCATTCAAGCCGTGAAGCTCACAAAGGAGCCTAATAAAACAAACACAACCAGAACAAAACCTAAGTCAACAACTCTAAATTGAGAGAGCACCATCGAAAATTCCTTGCAAACTAGAAGTAGCCACCCCCACAAACAGTTAAACAACAGAGACAAAGAAACAACCCTACAAGCAGACGAAAGGAGAAATAAGTAGACTATAAACAAAATGCATTACAAAAGAAAAACACATTTAAATAAAATGAAACCTTACCTTCAAATTCAAACCATTCATGTTGTCAAACTCACAAAGAAGCCTAGTAAAACAGTCACACCGAGAACAAAACCTAAGCAGTAAAACAGTGACAACGAGAACAAAACCTAACAACCTTATGCGAAAATTTCCAGAGCGCAAAAAATGGGAACTTACCTTGCAAATTCAAATAGTTAAAGAACATAAACAAACAACCCTGCAACCACACAGAAGCAGAAAATAAGCAGAGTATAGATTTAATCCATTACAAAACCCAAACAAATTTAAATAAAGTTCCTACATTGCAAATTCAAACCATTCAAGCCGTGAAGCTCACAAAGGAGCCGAATAAAACAGCGGTCGAACTTACCTTGCAAATTCAAAGCATGCACGACGTGAAACTCACAAAGCTATTAGCATTTGGAATTATAACAGACAATGGGAGATTGTTGGTATTTCAATAAGGATATTGAGAAGGTTGTTGACAATTATGGATATAACTGATTAAGGATGTTTACTGTCTTGATATTATTATTTTGTCATTGATGTCAAGAAATTGATTTTCTAATTTAGTATGATGTGGCCATATCTTGAGAAGTATGATTTAAAAAGTATAAAGATGTCGGTAAAAGAAACATAAAGAATATGATGAATAAGTGGATGAATAAGGTATTCAATGGGCAACTATTACCGAGTCAGACAATGATGAGATCATGATGTTTAGATTGTTTTAACATCATACATATGTTGTAAATTGTAAGGTTAATACTATACTATGTTACCAAGCAAAGAAACTAGTCGGTAAACCCTAAGGAACCTAGTTGACAAACCCTAAGGTTATCACTATCAGTTAATGAAGGCAGAATGTCTATCGAGTGAAGTTTAGTATTCACCGAGTTATTATCGAGTTGTAACCGAGCTGTAACAAAATACATTAAATGGTTACATGCGTTATTTAATGAAGGAAGCTGATGAGCTGGAACTGATTAGATGATTGGTATGCCATGCATGAAGTTTGTTAATGAATATATGGCAAAGGAAAATCAGCATGAAAATCTACAGCTCAGATTGAACCGCAATACCCTAGCACAAGTTCCAAGAAATGTATGCAAGTTCCAAGGCAGGGTAAAATGTTTTCAGATCGAAGGATACATTGAACCTGGTCAAAGTTTGAAGATCTGATGGCTATGATTGATCATGGGAAATGTGATCAAGGAGATTAAGCGGTTGGCGAATTGTTTATAAATAGGGAACTATTAATAAACAATGTATGTGGGCAAATGTATGCATAGGGATGCTACATAGTGATTACCGAGCACAGAAGCTTGAAGACCTATTTGAATAACAGAGTATAAAAGCCCAGCAGATAGACAAGATTAGTTCTATGTCTAGATTGTATTGAGCAAATAAGAATCTGCTTCAGCATTTTAGATGTGAAGTTGCAGATAGATTTTTATTACTGTTATTTGGTGAAGTGACAGAAAATCTCTTAACCGAGTGGACTTAACAATCTTATTTGTAAAACCCTCTAGCAAGGTGACATTCTGATTGAGTGTTTGAAATCCTTTAACAAGGTCACTTCTAACAAGGTGAAGATCCTAGCAGATCTGAGGGAAATCCCTTAACCGGGTCACATCTAGCAATGTGGTTTGTAATCTTTAACAGGATTTACTTTTAACCGAGCATACTCTAGAAGAGTATATTTCTTAGTGGGTCCGAAATCCCACAGTGGTTTTTCCCTCTTTGGGTTTCAACGTTAAATCTGGTGTTATGAGGTTTATGATGTTTATATGCTTTTGAGTTTGCATGTTTAGCAGTTTTGGTCATATTACTGAAGTATATGTTACCGAGGTTGAATCTGATGTTTTTATGGAAGATTAAGTTTGTATGATTCACCCCCCCCCCCCCCTCTCATCTTGTTGGCTATTGGATCTGTACTTACATTAAGTATCAGAACTATCAATTGGTATCAGAGCTTTGGACTTGGGAAGAAAAGTTTAAAGGTACTTGAGGCAAAGATCCAAAGATGTATAAGAGGGATGCGTCAAAGCTGAAAAAGTCAAGTTTCTCTACATGGTAGAAAAGGATGAAGCTGCACCTATCAGGAGTTGGAGAATATGCTGTATATTATCTGGAGAATGATTTCATCACACCGACCACCTATCCATTGACAATGGAAGAGATAAAGGCAAAGCAAGAACATATCCAAGAAATGATTGAAATAACATTTGCATTGATCGACTCAGAGTTTAATGATCTAAAAGGTTGCAATGATGCAAAGGCTATGTGGGATAAGCTCATATCAGTATATGGAGGAGATGAACATGTTCAAAGAGCAAAAGTAGATAGTCTAAGAGGACAACTTGAATCTATGAGGATGAATGAAGGTGAGAACATAACTCAGTACAGTACAAGACTAAAGGAGATTGTCAATCAAATCAAAGGAGCAGGTGGAACTATTGAAGAAAAGGATATAACAAGTAAGTTGTTAAGAACCCTTCTACCGGCTTATGCAATCTGAGTCTCTGCAATCAATGAATTGAGGTCTGTACCTAATATGCCAGTTTCTTTAGATGCTAATATTGGTAAGCTACATGCATTTGAGCTAAGTAACTTTGATAATAGTGGTCTTCGGTAAATAAAGTTGAATCTGCATTTAGTTCTTTTCATCTTGATGAATCTAATGATTACAATGAAAGAAAGTACAAGTACTCTGAAGGAGATCATAGTGGAGCAAGTGAAAGATTTCGTAAGAACATGGAAGAAGTACACAAACTGTATGAGGAAATCAGAAAGCAGGAAGAGTTTGAAGCACTATTAGCCAGAAGGTTACCGAGAGGCAAAGGTAAGTATAAAGGAAACTTACCTCTGAAATGTTTCAATTGTGATAAGATAGGACATATGGCTTCTAACTGTCCTGACAAAGATTCTACTAAAAAGAGAGATTACTGAGATGACAGACAGAAAGACAATCATTACAGGAGGACACTGAGACTTCAGAAGAAGAGATAGAAAGACATGCTTAATAGCTGATGAGGAATCCAATGATGATAAATAAGATGAAACTGATATAGAGGAAGTAGTTTATGTGGCTATCAAAGATGGTTCAAATGAAGAAAGGTATGAAGAAAAAGCCCTAATATCTCACATAAACACTAATGATTCTTGGATCATAGATAGTGGATGCTCACATCATATGACAGGTGAAACACAAGTTTGTTATGTTAGAAGATTATGATGGAGGCTATGTTAGATCTGGTAATGATGCACCATGTCCAATGAAAGGTAAAAGATCTATAACACTTCTTGACAATGCAAGATGCAATGATGTTTATTGGGTTGAAGGTTTGAAATACAATTTGTTGAGTGTAGCATAGCTAAACTATACATGTTACCGAATAGAATTTCAGAAAGGAATTGTCAAAGTTCATGACAAAAATGGAAAGTTGGCTACTACCGGGACACAAACAAAAGGTAACACATTTCACCTTGACTCAACTCGGAACAAGTGTCTATATGCAAAGATAGATGATACCTGTTATGGCATAAAAGGTTTTGTCATGTAAATTTTGATAATCTGATCAAAATAAGTAAGAAACACCGAGTAAGAGGTCTACCGAGTCTTGAAAAACCTGAGAATGCTATGTGTCGAGGATGCCAGATGGGTAAGATGACAAGATCAAGCTTTACAAGTAAGTCTTACACTTCTAAGGGAATTTTAGATCTTGTGCACACTGATCTTTGTGGTCCTATGAAAGTTCAAAGTTATTATGGTGATAAATATTTCATATTATTTGTGGATGACTATTCAAGGATGATGTCAGTTATGTTTTTAAAAGAAAAATCAGAAGCTTTTCAAATGTTTAAATGGTACAAGGCAAGAGTTGAAAATGAAACAGGAAGACAACTGAAATGTCTTAGATCAGATAGAGGAGGAGAGTTCACATCTGATGAGTTCAACTTATTCTACAATGATCATGGTATTAAAAGACAAGTCTCTACACCAAGAACTCCACAACAGAATGGAATAGTTGATAGAAGAAACAGATCTATTGTGGATTGTGCTAGAACCCTAATGATTGAAAAGAAAGTGCCACAAACATTTTGGAGAGAAGCAATAAGCACAACAGTTTACACCTTGAACCGAGTACAACTGAAGAAAGGTACTTTGAAGACACCATATGAAATCTGGTATGATAAGAAATCTAATGTAAGTTATTTTAAAATCTTTGGAAGTAGATGCCATGTACACAAAGATGATAGAAATGGCAAATTTGATCAGAAAAGTGAAGAAGGAACATTTCTAGGTTATTCTTCTAGAAGCAAAGCATTTAAATGTCTGATCAAATCATCTAACAAAATGGTAGAAAGTGAAAATGTGAAAATTGATGAATTTGCAGAAAGAAATGATGAAGGAAATTCCAAAGAACCAGAAGATTATGATGAATTTGTCTATGTTCAACCGACAAGTTTTACCGAGAAAACTGTTGAAGAAAATGAAGAGAATATCCAGTTACCGAGTGATGAAGAAGATCATATAGAGCCTAACAAGCCTGTATTAGCCAAGTATGTCAGAAGACATCATGCACCAAGTCAGATTATGGGAGATAAGGATGATCCAGTGATGACAAGGAACAAACTGAGACAGAACACATGTCTGATATCTGAATTTGAACCGAGAATAGTGAAAGAGGCATTTAACAATGAAGATTGGATAAATTCTATGACAAAAGAGATTGATCAAATCAAGAAGAATGACACATGGAAACTGGTCCCAAGACCGAAGGACAAAAATGTAATCGGTACAAAGTGGATTTTCAGAAACAAGCTAAATGAAAAAGGTGAGGTCATTCGAAATAAAGCAAGACTAGTTTGCAAAGGTTATGCCCAAGAAGAAGGAATTGATTATGGTGAGACTTTTGCACCTATAGCAAGACTTGAAGGAGTAAGAACATTGTTGGCATATGCTGCTTACAAAAATTTCAAGGTATATCAAATGGACGTCAAATTTGCATTTCTGAATGAAATATTAGAAGAAGAAGTTTTTATTGAACAACCTGAAGGATTTGTTGAAGACAATAATAAAGATTAGGTATGTAAATTGAACAAAGCATTATATGGTCTGAAACAAGCACCTAGAGCATGGTATGAAAGATTGCACTCTTATTTTATTAAGATTGGTTTTATAAGGACAAGTGAGAATAGCAATATGTACATGAAGAATGATAAAAATGGAATACTGATCTCAGCCATATTTGTTGATGATATTATATTTTGTGGAAATGACTCTCTATGTAAGAACTTTGGAAATGAAATGAGCAAAGAATTTGAGATGTCATTAATCGGTGAGATAAAGTATTTTATAGGTTTACAGATACTGCAAATGAAAAATGAGATTTTCATTACTCAATCCAAGTACATAAAGGAAATCTTGAAGAAATTTGGAATGGAGGATTCAAAACCAGTAAGTACTCCTATGACTACCAACTATAAATTATGAAAGAATGATGAATCTGCATCTGTTGATGAGACACTTTACTGATCCATGATTGGAAAGCTACAATATGTTGTTCACAACAAACCAGACATAACACATGCAGTAGGTATAGTTGCAAGATTCTCTACAGATCCTAAGGAAACACACATGACAACAATCAAAAGAATTTTTAGATACTTGAAAGGCACAAAGGATTATGGCTTAGTATATCAGAAAGGAAATGATTTTTATTTAAAAGTTTATACTGATGCTGATTGGGCAGGAAACATTGATGACAGAAAAAGCACAAGTGGAGGAGCTTTCTTCTTAGGAGAAAGACTAGTGAGTTGGCTTAGCAAGAAACAAGGATGTGTTTCACAGTCAATAGAAGAAGCTGAATAAGTTGTTGCAACATTGAATTGTACCAACATTGCATGGATCAAACAACTGTTGGAAGGTATAAATGAGAAAGTTACCGAGCCAATAACTATATTCTGTGACAATACTAGTGCCATTAATATTTCAAAGAAGCTCGTTATGCACTCTAAGACAAATCACATCTCTATCAAATATCATTATATTAGAGAAGAAGCTCAAGAGAAGAAAGTGGTGTTGGAGTATGTTAGCACAAAGGAACAAATAGTAGATATCTTCACCAAGCCACTACCAAGGGACACTTTTGAATATCTCAGAAGTAAGCTAGGGGTCCTACCCCTATCTTCTACTCACTGACCGAGTTCGGTGAAAGCATCAATTCGATGACTCTACAAAATATCCTTTTAGGAGTTGATGTTGATTTACACATTTTAGGATGTTTTCTAAAGGTGTGCAGGAAACAATACAAGAAATAATACAGGGAACATGAATTGAAGACATAAATGCTCTGACCAAGACTAAGTTGACACATAACAGCAGGAAATCACTTCATACAAGAAGAAATTATGTTTTAGTTCTTTACTTTTTGGCATTGTTGTCAAAGGGGGAGAAGACTAATATAAGGGGGAGAAGACTGATTGAAAAGACTGAAACTGCTGATTAAAAAAAAAGGAGGGAGAAGACTGAAGAAAATAGGAGAAGTCTGTTGACAGTAAGAGAGCATTTCACCATTTCAGAATCATAGCAATCTGAATCTTTTTAAGGTCAAATCAATTGGTTTTGCCATCAATGCCAAAGGGGGAGATTGTTAGCATTTGGCATTATAACAGACAATGGGAGATTGTTGGTATTTCAATAAGGATATTGAGAAGGTTGTTGACGATTATGGATATAACTGATTAAGGATGTTTACTGTCTTGATATTATTATTTTGTCATTGATGTCAAAAAATTGATTTTCTAATTCAGTATGATATTGCCATATCTTGAGAAGTATGATTTAAAAAGTATAAAGATGTTGGTAAAAGACATAGAAAGAATATGATGAATAAGTGGATGAATAAGGTATTCAATGGGCAACTATTACCGAGTCAGACAATGATGAGATCATGATGTTTAGATTGTTTTAACATCATACATATGTTGTAAATTATAAGGTTAATACTATACTATGTTACCGAGCAAAGAACCTAGTCAGTAAACCCTAAGGAACATAGTCGACAAACCCTAAGGTTATCACTATCAGTTAATGAAGGCAGAATGTCTACCGAGTGAAGTTTAGTATTCACCGAGTTATTATCGAGTTGTAACCGAGCTGTAACAAAATACATTAAATGGTTACATGCGTTATTTAATGAAGGAAGCTGATGAGCTGAAACTGATTAGATGATTGGTATGTCGTGCATGAAGTTTGTTAATGAATCTATGGCAAAGGAAAATCGGCATGAAGATCTACAGCTCAGATTGAACCGCAATACCCTAGCACAAGTTCCAAGAAATGTATGCAAGTTCCAAGGCAGGGTAAAACGTTTTCAGATTGAAGGATACATTGAACGTGGTCAAAGTTTGAAGATCTAATGGCTATGATTGATCATGGGAAATGTGATCAAGGAGATTAAGTAGTTGGCGAATTGTTTATAAATAGGGAGCTATTGATAAATAATATATGCAGGCAAATGTATGCACAAGGATGCTACATAGTGATTACTGAGCAGAGAAGCTTGAAGACCTCTTTGAATAACAGAGTATAGAAGCCCAACAGATGGACAAGATTAGTTCTATGTCTAGATTGTATTGAACAAATAAGAATTTTCTTCAGCATTTTAGATGTGAAGTTGCACATAGATTTTTATTGCTGTTATTTTGTGAAGTGACAGAAAATCTCTTAACCGAGTGGACTTAACAGTCTTATTTGTAAAACCCTCTAGCAAGGTGACATTCTGATTGAGTGTTTGAAATCCTTTAACAAGGTCACTTCTAACAAGGTGAAGATCCTAACAGCTCTGAGGGAAATCCCTTAACCGAGTCACATCTAGCAATGTGGTTTGTAATCTTTAACAGGATTTGTTTTTAACCGAGCATACTCTAGAAGAGTATATTTCTTAGTGGGTCTGAAATCCCACAGTGGTTTTTCCCTATTCGGGTTTCCACATTAAATATGGTGTTATGAGGTTTATGATGTTTATATGCTTTTGAGTTTGCATGTTTAGCAGTTTTGGTTATATTACTAAAGTATATGTTACCGAGGTTGAATTTGATGTTTTTATGGAAGATTAAGTTTGTATGATTCACCCCCCCCCCCTCTCATCTTGTTGGCTATTGGATCTATACTTACATTAAGTATCAGAACTATCAAAAGTAGCCTCAAAAATGTCTGCCAAACTGGAAGTAGCCACGCCCACAAACAGTTAAACAACATAAACAAAGACACAACCCTGCAAGCACACGGGAGGAGAAAATAAGCATATAAAAAAAATGCATTATAAAACAAAAATAAATTTAAATAAAACGAAAGCTATTTCCAAAAAAATGCATTACAAAATGAGAAAGAATATACATATAACTAGAATTTACCTTGCAAATGCTAACCATTCACGGCTTGAAACTGACAGAGCACCGTTGAAAATTCCTTGCAAACTAGAAGTAGCCACCCCCACAAACAGTTAAACAACAGAGACAAAGCAACAACCCTGCAAGCAGACGAAAGGAGAAAATAAGCAGACTATAAACAAAATGCATTACAAAAGAAAAAAACATTGAAATAAAACGAAACCTTACCTTCAAATTCAAACCATTCACACTCTCAAACTCACAAAGAAGCCCAGTAAAACAGTCACAAGGAGAACAAAACCTAACCAGAAAGTAGCCACACCCACAAACAGTTAAACAACATAAACAAAGCCACAACCCTGCAAGCACACGGGAGGAGAAAATAAGCATATAAAAAAAAATGTATTACAAAACAAAACTAATTTTAAATAAATCGAAAGCTATTTCCAAAAAAATGCATTACAAAATGAGAAAGAATATACATATAACCAGAATTTACCTTGCAAATGCCAACCATTCATGTTGAAACTGATAGAGCACTGTCGAAAATTCCTTGCAAATTGGAAGTAGCCACCTCCACAAATAGTTAAACAACAGAGACAAAGCAACAACCCTGCAAGCAAACGGAAGAAGAAAATAAGCAAACTATAAACAAAATGCATTACAAAAGAAAAACATATTTAAATAAAACGAAACCTTACCTTCAAATTCAAACCATTCACGCTGTCAAACTCACAAAGAAGCCCAGTAAAACAATCACAACGAGAAGAAAACCTAAGAACCTTATGAGAAAATTTCAAGAGCGAAAATTGCAGACCGAAATATTGCCGACAACAACAAAACAAATTAGATTTTAGGGTTGCAAGAAGCCATAAAGAACATCGACATTCATGCACAACCTCACGGATGAAATCATTAAAAGCGTCGCTTTGGAAACAGAGCACACACACGGAGACAACCACAACGGATGCACACGTCAGCAAGCGGGCCGGACAATCAACACGCGCGCACCAGAGGGAGAATGCCAACGGCCGGAGGGAGAACGCCGGCGGGAAGAAATTCTGGCTGCTGCCGGAATGTCTTGCAATTTTTCGGGTGCTTTTGCCCACTAAAAGCCTATCAGCTTAAAAATGATTGTGTTTTCCTTTCACGTCAAATAAGCTACTCCAATGGGTGGAAATGCTTTGTACATATCTATTTTCTATTTTCTATGTTTTGCAGGGTACCATGAAGCATTAGGCACATGTAATCATGACGATAAAGGACTAAAATTTTGTGTCTCAGTCTGAGAACACGGTGGTTCAATGAAGTTGAATGATGTAAGGGCATCAAAAGTGGTTTGGTAAGTTGGTGAGAGAGTTGGAAGGTGTAAGGAGGTGTACCAAACAAAAACCAAGTAGTGACCACCAAAAGAACCAATTCAAAAGACCACAACCTGTGACTGTCCTAAGTCTCATGATGACCATCACAGTTTGACAGTACTTTGTAACCACTGCACTTTACATGTTTAAGAGTGAACTTGGTGTTTAATTGGATATCAGAGGGTAGTAGGGTGTATTCTCATCTTCACCACTTGCATTTGAGGGGTTGAGAACACTTGGTGTAATAATGACTGTCCCAAAGAACGTGACTGTCATAAAGCATGTCAAGACTGTCCTAATGAGCAATGTACTGATTGCAAATGAAGAGTAACCATGTTGGGTTGGTTGGGTAGGTATAGAGTCAAGAGTAGGAGTATTGTCAAGTCCTTGAAGGGATTTCCAAGAGTATATGTGGTTAGAGTAGCCATTGTATGTTGGAATGGAGTCTGGAGTTCTAATTGAGCATGTACTAGGGTAAGTGACTAGTAGAAGGTCTTATGGTGTTGGAGGACTTGGGGTTTGGATTCATACATGTTGGGAAATTCTATGTGAGCATGTTCCAATGAGTGGATGAGGGCTAAGAAGCATGAGTGTAATTTTCATGTATTGTACCTTGTGAGTACTAATAACCTTGTGAGGGGTCCTATGAGGTTTTAGAGGGTTATCACCTTATTGCATAGGTGAGTTGGGAGAAAGATCTCCCCCTATTGATTGAGTTCCTAGGATGCTCTACATCAAAATGATTCTAAATGTGAATCCCTATCCGTTGATCAATCTTCATAGTTTCTCAAAATTCTTCAAGATGATTTGGATTGATCTTTGTTACTTTTTATTTAGAATTGTTTGTTTTTTGAGATTTGTATTAAGAGATTACTTTAGTGGCGAATATTCGCCAATGGTGAATTTTTCACGTCGGCGACCTAGGAAATGGTGAATATTTTGTACTGACTGGGGGTGGCCATGTCGCCAGAACATTATCAATTTTTTGTCAAATTCACGGCCTAATCGCCATATGTTGTATGTAATTAAATATTTCTATGTGAGTATTTCGCCAATACAATATACGATGGACACGGTAAATTTAATTTTTTCGTCTACACTCTCCGAGGTTGCCTTAATAGACGACCATAATTCGCCTATAGGCATATGAAGATTTGTTAGCCAGGAGGACCCAATTCGCCCAACATTTTGCCGACGCGTGTCTCCATTCACCCCAACTTTTGCCAACTATATTCTATTTGCCAATTATTTGGACGACCCATAATCACCTCAAAAATTACATAAGTCATGTTATAGTTACTCGAGATTTGCGAAATATTTGTATACCATATAAAATTCCCACAGAATTCGCCATATAAGGATTGGTATAAATATATTCAAAGATCAGATCTATCTCTACACAATCTGGTGGGTTCTAGGCTTTGAATTCTAATCAATAGCAAAGTTTTTGACCAAGGAAAATCATTGGTGTTGACTGCATTGGCGACTGCTAGTGACCTAAAGGTAAGCGATCATATTTTTGATGTGTTATAATATTATTCTGAATTTATCTATATTTATTTTCACTGTTGAGTTCATTCTTATTCAATGGGGACCTGTCAGTGCCAATTGGTTAGCTGAGAGATTTAGACCTCAGACATCTAGATTGTAGGTCGTAGGGAAAATGAAACATATCTTATACTTTATAGTTTATTATTACTTCTTCAACAAATCGATATTTTTTTGGCAGCCTTTATTTCGTTGAAGATGTCGAATAGGAAGAAGGGTAGGAAACCTGGATGTGGGGAAGGCCATGAGAGGCCAACTAAAAGAAGAATGTTGTCTTTGTACTTTGGATTTGGAAAAGATTGTGGTGAAAATAAGGAAGGTACATCATCACAAGTACAAGTACAAAATTCACAATCTACATCGCATGTTGAAGACGACTATGAACCTGATATCTCACATGAGGATGATATTGAAGAAGATTATCTGGTAGATGCCCAAGTTAGCCAGAATGATATAATCAATTTGGGTGATAATGCACGAAAGGGGAAAAGAAAAGCCAGATCAAAAAAGGATCAACCACAATCAAAAAAGGATTGGGAGTGGGATATGTCAGTGAGGGATTTTCAAATTAATTGGGCATCAAAGTATCCATTCATTGAACCAGTGAAGAATCCAATTGAAGGTGGGCCTCCAATAGAATGCAGGTGTAAGATTTGCACTTGGAAACATAACAAGGAAATTAGGTTGCAGCTAAAATTTGACACCATAGAAAAGAATATGGGTAAAGTTTATGAAAAAAAATGATAGACGGAGTTGAAAAATTAATGATAAGATGGAAAACAAAGGAGGAATGTAAGCATGTGAGGAATGCCAAAGAGTATTATTTTCATGAGAAAATACAAACGAAGCCTACTGAAGCTAAAGGTTCTATTGAAGCTAGTTTTGGAAAAGCAATGCAAATAGAACAACTAGGAAAAGTTGTTTAGTTAAGCATCATTTTTTATATTTTGAGCAGAGGGCGTGCTATGATAGATTTCCCATCAATTAGTGGTTTGTTATACATTTTGAAAGTTCCTAACTATCATAATAGACATTGGTCAGTAAACAGTGGATGGGAATGGGCAAGTTGTCTTGCTGAGGTTGAAAAAGAAGATGTAAAGGAAAAAATAAGAGAGTCAAACTTTATTGCATTTTCTTTAGATGAAGTTACAGCAATAGACAATACTTCATGGGTATGCATGCATGTTTATACTGTAGAGATTCATGCCCGCCAACGTCATCTACTATCTATTACTAAAATGAAGGAGAGTGCAACAACGAAAAATTTATTTCAACTAGTAAAGAGAAGTTTAATTGAATATGGAGGTATGGATGACATGCAGTTGCCAAAAAATTGGTTTGTGTTGGAGCAGATGGAGCTTCAGTAATGCAAGGTCACAGGAATGGTGTTTGTACAAAGATTGAAACTTCATTTGCACCGTACATTACTGCAATTCACTGCATGGCTCACATAATGAATCTAGCTTTTGGAATTGTGAGCAAGTATGCTTCAGTAAAAAAATTTAAAATTTTAATCAGAAAGATCTACTCATACTTTTTTCGAAGTCCCAAGCGATTTATGGAATTTCAACACTTTGTTGATGGAATAACTTATGGGAACAAGCTTCTCAAAGATAATGATATCAGATGGATCTCTTTAGATGGTCCGGGGCATTGAGTTTTTTCAGAATATCCATCCTTGATTGGACCATTTCACACAACTCGTGATGAATAAGATCAACCAAAATTTCTTGACCTTCTTTGGAGGTTAAGTAATCTAGAGACACTGTTAACTTTAGCAACTCTTCTTCCCATGCTAGAGGAAATAAGGAATATTATGAAGGTTGCCCAAAAAAGAGCTCTGTATATTGCAGAATATGCTACGCTGCGTAAGATGACATGCATGACCCTCAACAATCTATATCAAAATCAACCAACACTATCTGATGAAAAATTTGTTAAGTGGCAGACACTCACAGATTTGAACAATCCTGATAACTTTTTACAAATCGGTGCAGACGGGAAGGTATGTGCCAATGTATGGGGAGTTGAGATACCAATGAACTTATATGCCACGGTCAACCCCCAGGAACCAGGAAAGCACCCCAGGAAGCAACTAGCAAGAGTTACAAGGGAAGATTTCGATAAGATTGTTGATTTTATAACTACTTCTGTGAAGAAAATTGCCTATGATCTTTCCTCACAAATTAGAAGAAAATTCCCTCCTGACAACCTACTCGAAGCCATGTCTATTGCGTTTCCTCAATATTGGAGCCTCAACAATGCAACTATTTTTTGAAGTAAGCTACTGACTTTGATAAAACAATTTTCCATATCCAGAGAATTGAATGGAGTAACTATAAATGGAATATTAGATGAAACTCTTCTTAGAGATAAATCATCTCATTTTGCATACACTATGAGGGAACAATATGACACAATGGAGAACCCCCACAAAGAGGAATCAATGACAAGGCTTTGGAAATATATAGTTGAGAACGCAATGTTGCGTGATTCAATACCAGAATATTTGAAGCTTGTTGATTTATGTCTTACCATGATATTGGGTTCGGTGGAAGATGAGAGAGGTTTTAGTGATTTAGGGTTCCTAAAATCAAAGCTAAGAAACAAACTAGACAAAAATTTGGAAAATTGCTTGAGGCTGTATACATCTAGGTATGATGTCCACACTTTTCCTTACGATAGGGCACTGCAAATCTGGAGGTCCAAATGTGAAAGAAGAGGTTTGAGAAACACTTCAAACCAAAGTGCCAGTGGGACTATTGACTCATGTACTGGACCTACTGGTAGTATTGAGATGCAGTTCAACGATGGTATGTAGACTCAGAGTGAAGAAAACACAAACAAGAATCAAGAAAGCTTTGAATTTGATGAGGATGAATGGCAAATGTAAGAGATTGGTATTTATTAATCTTATTACTATATCTCATCATTCATATTACAAAAGCATATTATTATGGCTGATAACTTGATGATATTTTATGAGTCTCAACTTTTTGCAATTAGAATTTAATATTGATTTTTAATTGTATTTTTCAACTTTCTATTTCCAGATTTAAAATAGCATAATAAAAGACCATAATGTGTTTATTGATATAGAGATGTTTATTTAGACATGTTTGAGAACTTAGATTTTTATTAATTCTTTCAAAATATAGCCATATGATACATTTCTTTCAATACACCACTCTGTGTGATTCTCCATGCAAAAGTCAATACAAAGTTTTAGAACCCTTTGCAATGACCCTGAATTCCCTTTTATAGAAACAAGGGAGCAACAATAGCTTTAGGTCAATTTGCAACATGTGAAGACTCAACATCAAAATCACAAACTCGGGCTTCAACACAAATTTAGTTTTACATGGTCATCACAGGCCGGATTAGCAATTTAACAACTGCTACATGTCTGATGTCTCTTGTTCAAAAAGAAGAGTTAAAAAATAAATATTAATTCAATCCATGACAAATTAAATATAGATAATAGCAGTGCCCAAAACCTAGTAATCAGAAATAGAGAAATGCAGAAATGTTAAAACTTGGGAGAATTTGAGAATACAAATTTATAGGTTGAAGATTCGCACTGTGCATCATAGATTCATAAGCTGGATTAGTAATAGCGAGTGCTGGTTTTTTCCTATTCACAAAACAAATTTATTTCAAGCAATGCCAAATTCCAAATAGAAAAAAACATAAAACCTTGAAATTAAGAGTAAAAGTAGAAAATTGTGCAATACATACTATGATTCTTAAGATTTATGTGCCAGTTTTTGTAGGGTGCTTCACTCTTCATTTGATGGAAGGTCAATATTCTTTAAACTATGGAAAGTCAATGGCAACTTTGTCAACAATCCATATTTAGAAGAGTGACTTGACATCACTGTTTCACCCAATACTGCATTCAGAGTTGTAAATGGTTTGATGAATTTCATAAAGCTTTGGGGAGTTGTGTTCTTAGGAAGCAAGTCTAAATCAGACTTCATTTTTACCTCCATGTTTTATTTGTAAGCTTTTTTTCCAATGAATTTATTTGATGGGTCAATGGTCTTAGGCAAACCAAGTTTAATCAGAGTAGTTATCTTTTCTTGTAGCTTCAATATCTTTTTGCCACATTTATCCACAACTTCTTATGTTTCCCTTAGTTTCTGACATTTTTGAAGGATAGATGATGTCTTAACTGTGGCATCAATACGACTCTTAATTCTCTGGGATGTTAAATAACTGTCCCTGGTACTGTAGACTACTTGCAAAATCTATTTTGCCATATCCTCTTTTGAATAAACATGTATGCTCTTCTCAATGTGCCCTTGGATTTTCATATAAATTATTCTTAGACTTTCATTCAATTCAAACCATTCACACAACTTGTCACTCCTCTGCATTATTTGCCCCCAAATGTTTTCTTGTATATACTTCGTTGTATTTTTCATATTATCTTTCAATCTATCCTCCGAAGTTTTAATTTTATCATTTGCATTGTGCAGGTCTTCTTTCATTTGTGCACATTTTTTCCTTTCTTCTTCTACTACTCCTCTTCCAAATCTTTTGATTTTTCCTTCTCATGATCCAATAGGTCCTGTATTTTTCTTATTTCGGCAGCAGCAGAATCATAAATTTTGTATAATTTTTGAAAACTGTCTCTTTCCTCATCAATTTTTTTACTGCTTTTAGCCAGTTTTTCTCTCAGGTCCTTGAATTTTGCATCCATCTTTTCCTGCTCTGCAATTTCTACTGCAGAGCCCTATTTTTTTATCCTTTTTTGTAAATCATTGCACTTGTTATCAACTGCTTTCCTCTTTGATTTTTCATTTGCCGAGTCTACCTGTAACTTTCCTATTTGTTTCTCAAGTTTATTTTTTTCTCTCTCCAACTTTAGGAGTGAAGTGTAGACCACTTCGTTAGTCCTTTTTGACACACTAATTTTGTCAAACATTATGTACTCTGGAATAATCCATTTGGAGGGTGCTAACTTGAAATTCAAAGGGATCTATATGACTGTGTAGTGGATTTTTATCTTTAGTTGGTGGCATAACAACCATGAACTCCATCATATCTTTGTGTGGGTCATATGTTGGAAATACCTTGTTCCTTGCAGGTTGTTCATCTAAAACTTCTGTCAGGGCAACCCTATGAAATGCTCTCTTTTTTTCTTTATTTGCATTTGTTGTGTGTTCAGATTTATCATAGTAATCACAAATTTGAAAATCTGGGCTTGCTAAAGCTATTGAATGTTTGAAAGGTGAAATAGGAATAGCAGAGGCTCTAGTTCCACCTATGGTTGTGGTTTTAACTAATGCATTACTAGGATTACCAACAACCATTTCTGATCCTTTCCCACTGTCACTTTCATGTGTAGTTTTTATAATCTTTTGAGGGGTCTGATATGAAGCTGTAAATGATAGATTTGTAGTGTTAGTGGGACTTGATATAGGATTTTGAATAGTATGAGTATCTACCACTAGTGGCCTCTTGCAAGAGATATTTTATTGTTGCCCTTGTCCAACACCAAGACAACTAGTATCAGTAGTAGTGCCCATGCCAACCCCACCAATCGTGGTGGCACTTGACTGAACACTAATAGGAATACTGTCCTTAGATCCCCCACCAGTGGCAGTGGCACTTGACTCACCACCAATGGGAATACCATGATGTGGTGGTGGTTGTGGATTTGAACCTGAAACAAATGTAGGTGGACCCTGAGGGTAATGAGTAGTACCTTTCCGTGATTAATTTGATGAATCAAGTCCAATGACTGGTTTAACAAGAGCTTTTGATTTTGAATTTGATGGAAGTTATACTTCAAGTGGATACCAAATGCCTTCTCCTCTGGGACCTATACCACCACCTTCAAAACCCATTTTTTCCACAATGTTTGCCCCTTTCCTATATTTTTCTTTTATGGACTCATTGACTCCACCTAATATTTTAGGGACTGTAGTAGTTGTTGGAGTGGGGTTAACCTCATACTCATTATCATCTTCACTCTTTTCATATGTTGTTGTGGGATGCTTCATATTCCACAATTTGCTAAACTCTTCATCCTCGTCGATGGACTCAAATTCTGCACTAGTCTTTGGTTCACCGAGATTCTTCCTCATAGTCCAAAAATCATTTATTTTGGTTTGAGTCCAATAAATTTCTTTACATTCTTACAAATTGTTTGAGGAATAGATTTGTTAGATGGATTAGCATATTTTTGGTAGAAATTGTAGGACCTCCTATTTTGGATGCCCTGACCCTCCTCTGTTGTCCTCTGTGTGTGCAATGCCATAATTTGTGATGGCATTTCTTATGTTGGAATGTTATTGTCAGTGACAATTTTCTCCATCTCTTTTTTTTGTTACTACTTATCAAGTTGCCATTAGTTTTATGTTCAAAGTTATTCTATATACTCTAGTCGGTTACTACTACCGAGATATTCAGTCAGTATGCACAGTCTAGTCGATTATAGAAGAAAGTGGTCTCAGAGCGTAGTATACACTAAGTTGTCTACCGAGTATCATTCCATGTCTACCAAGAAGCAAAGATGACACACCGAGTTGATATACACCAAGTGAAACGTGTTACCAAATTCATTGAACCTGGACATACATATGAAAATGTGTTACAAGATCGAGGAACATCTAACCGTTATCACATTGGAAATTGCACTTAAAGATTGTGTATGATTTTGAGGTCATCTAACCAATGAAATATTTTGCATGGTTATTCATTTGATAAAACATGTTTGTAAGATCAAAGCAATGAATGGATCACCGTCATAAGAGATCTATTTATACAACATGGATTAAGATCAGAAATATACATGTAGCATGACAGAAAGGAAGATATAGAGATATATGAAGCAAGACATGTAAAAGCACTAAGTGTTATGACTGTTATAGAGACACAGAGGTCACCGAGAAGGATTTCAAAGAACAGTCAAAGAACAGAGTAAACAGAAGGGTTTACTGAGTTACTATATGGGTTACTAAGGTATGCTATAAGCAAGGTAATCTATTCTGAGCACATAGAATCTGCTATAACATTCTAGATGTAAAGTTGCAGATATTTGTAATGATTTATTGTAATATTTTGAAGTTGTAAGAAAAACCTTTAATAGGGTAAAAGACTCTAATCAAGTCTATAAATTGTAAAGCCTCTAACCAAGTGCAACATTTAGATTAAGTGTTGTAAAATCCTTTAGCAAGGTAGATCTAATAGATCTTGTTACTCCTAATAGGGTAAGCTATCAGAAATAGCTAAACATGTAGCTCTAACTGAGCAACCTTTATTATTGCAGTAGTGAAGTTGTGGGTGCCATCCCCACCGCAAATTTTCTCTCTAACCAAGAGTTTCTGCGTAACCAAAATATATGTGTTATGGAGTGAATCATGTATGATTGTTATCTATTTGTTTTAGCTTTATATTATGTTACTGCACTATTCGGTTTATGCATAACAGTAAAGTTATTATTGAAGAAAAGTTTTGAAGTACTGATTCACCCCTCCCCTCTCAGTACATTAGCTTTCCATATTGGGCCTAACATTTTTACCTCATCCCAAGAGTCCATGTTTTTAAGCTTTTCTAGCAATGGTTTACTTTCATGTTGACATAACGCTAAAGAGTTCCCATTTTTCTTAAGCCTTGCTTGAACTACACTGATTGGATCATACTGCCAGAGATGCTCATCACCAAAGCTAAAAACTGTCAAAAAATCATGTGTCACATTCAATGCTTTTCTCTCAAATGTGAACCCTCCACATGAGAAAGGTAAGGAAGGAAATATGCTCTTCTTTTGCTGACCATGGAAGTGCCTATCTGTGCTCTCCAATTGTCATACATATTCCAATGCAAATACCCTCTTTGTCACATGTATTGGAAGTTTGTATAGTTTTACTGCTGATCCGTAAAACCTTAACACAATGTATTCTTCCATGAAGAACCAGTCAGCCAATTATATTTGACTTCTGAGTTGAATGCATTCTCTACAAGACACAGACAATCTAGGCATTGGAGTGTTGGTAATTTCATTATACATTGGTGCCAAAAAGAAGTCTACAAAATGGTTGTAGTTCTTTCTGTTATCATGCATCCTTATCTTTGGTGTCCATTCATATATTGGACACTTTGTTTTGTTATGAGTCTTTTCATCAATCTTATAGTTCACAATTTGAAGATTGTTGGTCTCGAATATTGCACTATACTTGGATAGAAGGAGATAGCACAAGTAGGATGAGAACCTAAATGTCTTACATGAACCTTTCTTGATCATTAGTAATTCTTTTTGCATGATTGAACAATGTGCTCAAAAAAAAATATCTTACTAGCTGAGTTACAAAATGGATATTAAAAATCATTTCAAGAAGGCTAGCACCCACTTCCCTATCATTTTCCAATCTGAGGCAAAATGTCAGCAAGGAAATAGTATCCCGAACCCATGGAACAAAAATGTTAGAATCATAAGGAGGCTTATGATTCTGATCCAATGGAGTACTAGTACCAATACCATGCATTATTAGAGCTTTGATAAATGAATCTCTGCGACTTGGATCCAGACTCATAATTCTTTGCCAACTTTCCTAGGTCAATGTGGACGTTTGAGTTTTGTGCTTCAAACCCTAGGTTCAACAAACGAGCAAATTCTCCCACGTTTATGGATATAATTTTCTCTTTTGTATTTTTATTGACAATTGCTTTTTTATCTTCATCATAATTTTTGGCGCAGACCATAACAAAATCAGGGCAATGGAATACTTCAAGTAACACCATGCTTCCCAATCCAGCATCCCACAATGCAATGTTATTTGTTCTTTGTTTTAACATTGTGTTGAAAATATTAAATTTTGCCCTGGTTGGATCTGTCGCCTTGCTAGACAATGCATATCTAATATCTATGATACGATTTTCACCATGGATAGTAGGGTCATAAATATCATGGTATTCATCAGTGAAACCTAGTGTTTTAACCAGTTTGGTTAGGTAATTTTTTTTTTCACTTGGCTTCCTGTTGAACTACTACTTCCCATTTTCCCCATCACTGTTATTGTTAATAATTCAAAATAATGCTAGATTCAAGTTTGAAAATGCTAACCCTCAAATTGAACCATGAGATTTAAAAAAAGTAAAAAAGGCGGGATGTAGGTGCTCTAGATTTTACCCGAAATTTCTATTTCACTAGATTGGTGCAGACAGTCTCTATTGCAACTTGCATTCCTCAATCTAGCAGCCATTTCTGAATCTTCCTTGATTTACTGGTTTCAGGTTTGTCCATGAAATGAAATACAATTATAATTTATGATTTATGAGTCACTTATTTTGAAAACACTGAAAAGTACAAAAGTAATACCTAAAGGGAAAAATATCTAGAAGTGTGTTGTAATTTTATTAATTACTATTAATATCTATTCGCCGCCGAAGGAAAAAACATTCATTTCTTCAGTATAAATTCTGAGGATATTAAATGTAAAATGTTCAATTCCGGGTGAAGTTCTCACAAATGTGTTCACTTCCCACATTTGGGTCGAAATCCACCCTAAGTCATTGATCTATGCTCATCCAACGGACGATGGTATCTGTTGTTAGTTGTCGTGGGTCCCATGATTTTTTCCATTTTTCGAGCACATCACCACACTCGAGTCACTTTTTCAGACTGCTTTTTAAGTCTTTTTAATCCTTCAAGTTCTGCCAGAAATAGAGCTTTATCAACTTAATTATATTTAATTAAATGTAAAACATTCAATTCTGGGCTAAGTTCTCAGAAATGTGTTCACTTCCCACATTTGGGCTGAAATCCACCCTAAGCCGTTGATCTGTGCTCATCCAATGGACGATGATATAAGTTGTCAGTTGTCGTGGGTCCCATGACTTTTGCCATTTTTTGGGCACGTCACCACACTCGAGTCACTTTTTCGGACTATTTCTTAAGTCTTTTTAATCATTTTCTACTTCCGCTCGAAATAGAGCTTTATAGACTTAATTAATAATTATATTTAATTAAATGTAAAATGTTCAATTCTGGGGGAAGTTCTCACAAATGTGTTTACTTCCCACATTCGGGTCAAAATCCACCCTAAGCCATTGATCTGTGCTCATCCAACGGACGATGGTATATGTTGTCAGTTATCGTGGGTCCCATGACTTTTGCCATTTTTTGGGCACGTCACCACACTCGAGTCACTTTTCCGAACTATTTTTTAAGTCTGTTTAATCATTTTCAACTTCCACCCGAAATAGAGCTTTGTAGATTTAGTTTATTTAATTAAATGTAAAATGTTCAATTCTGGGCGAAGTTCTCACAAATGTGTTTACTTCCCACATTCAGGCCGAAATCCACCCAAAGTCGTTGATCTGTGCTCATCCAACAGACGATGGTATCTGTTGTCAGTTATCATGAGTCCCATGACTTTTTCCATTTTTCGAGCACGTCATCACACTCGAGTCACTTTTCCGAACTGTTTTTAAAGTTTGTTTAATCATTTTCAACTTCGGCCCGAAATAGAGCTTTATAGTCTTTATTATATTTAATTAAATGTAAAACGTTCAATTTCTAAAATTTCATCATTTTGAATATAGAAAAAAAGAAAAAAACATTGTAATTGCTGGAAAAAACAAGCCCACCAAAGGGACTAAAAAAGAGGGTAAGCTGTTGATTATCATATCAAAAGTATATTAAATAGTCTTTATAATATACTTTAAATTAAAAGATATACAAAAGATAGAATAACTTTGATATTAAATTCAAAGATAGATTATAAGATCAAATGAGTGATAAAACCAAATAAGCAAACATGCCTTTCTTCGTAAAATACCTAATTCATTGGGTGTTTTGTAAAGTAATTAATTACTTTAATTTGTTTGATACAAAACAAATGGGACCAATTACCACATTGTATATTGATACTTATAAATGATAAAATATATCTGCTTCTCAATTCTATTTTTTGAAACTGTTCTAATAATATATTCACATCATTGGTTCTCTTCCATGAACGTGATCCCATGTACTGTTCATAAATGTCTCAAATTTCTTCATAATGACAAAATCTTAACTATAAATCATAGCATGTACCAACCCACGTATGCACTAGTTCAAAACTTCATCAACAAGTAAGTTGGACTTTTAATTCACTTATTTTTCATGAGATAAACATCTTTTTTTTATATATTTATAAAATTATAATCAACCATAATCAATGTACAAATAATTAATGGAACAAACTAGATTATATATATATATATATATATATATATATATATATATATATATATATATATATATATATATATATATATATATATAAAATAAAGAGGAAGAAGCATTACATAAAAAAGATCACAATATTAAATTTATTTCCATTGTTTAACAAAATATTGAAATACCGTAGCTCATAGACAAAAAGCATTTGCAAAACTATCATTAATAAAATGAAATAGAAAGCATTTTTATATCCATAAGAGGCAAACTGAAATGAAATGGAATTTGCAAAAGTATCATTAATATTTATGTTTCAAAAATTTACAATTTTAACATTTCTGAGAATTGAGTCCCTCAAAAAATTTAAAGCCAAAAAGTGAGCCACTAAGCCTGTGAGGTTCAGGTTACGAGGACATACCCAAAAAAAAAACTACTAGGGGGTCGGGGCTAGGGCACAAGTAGTGGATGGTCTATCCTAAGAATCTGGCTCTCCCTCCATGTAGAATTCTTCAGACGACATAAGCTAAGAGAATTATTCAAGCCAACTGTAGTTTGGAAAGTCGTTCAGGAACAACCATTTTCGGAGAAAGTCTCTGCCAATCCACGCCCATTTCCTATGACGCATCAACTGCTCCGCATTTGGGTTCAAAAGAAACGGTTGCCTAGCCACTGACACTGTTTGGTCAGGAAGGAGAAGCTTTGTTAATTCACTCACCCAAGGGATCCCCACCCCTACTTTTGCAAGGATGACAACAGTAACGTCGTCTCCAAGGAAGTCTTCCTTAAAAACCTTCCTTATCAACATCAACATATCCACCTTGTCTCCTCTGAGGTCCAGAAGAGAGGCCAAGAACCGTGATGTAATGTCTGTGTTAACACACTATCTATTTTCGTTACTTAGAAAGTCTCTACCCAGGACCATCCTCACAGCCTCATTGGTGAACATCCCAACCTCCTTGCAGACTCATTGGAGGGTTGGATCTTTAACGGAGCCCCAAAAAGGCCCTCTGGTCCTTCGCAGAAATGCTTTTCAAGTGGATAGGAGTGTCCATCTTGACAAATCAGATTACCAAATTAAACAACCTGAGCCTATAGACCTAAACCAGAGGCAAAATTTAAATACCGTGCAGTGTGAGCTCCAACGATTTATCTACCAAATAGCATAAGCTAATTGGAGATGAAAGAAGCAAAGATCGTATATAAATAGTTGAAGTTCTTGATTGTAATAATACCTTCTCTAACTGTATTAATTGCTTTAAATTTTTTTAAAATCTTTCGTATATCTCTGCAAATCTTTCCCATAAATGCACTAGTATGCGAAATTGGAAACAACTATAAACCAGTACCAAGTTGGCAAGTACCACATTGGAAGTTGTGGGGACAAAGTGGATTGCAGTTAGTGACTAGACATATATTAAATGACCAACATTATCGATCGTGACATTTGATACGGGTCTATTGAATCCAATTCCATTTCGGGCACTTTCTGGTGAACTATGTTCTCTTTAGAAAATTGGGCCAAAAAAAAACTTCAACCATTGATCTACGATCATCAAACGCTTTAAAATCATTGATGGATTTCAGGTACGTGTCACCCTTCACGTGTCAAAGAGGCTGCGCTTTTCGATACATCGTGCAAAGTCCAAACTCAATGTGATGTACTGATGTGATGTGATGTGCCTTGTCTATTAATGGCAATGAATTCATGAAATCGCCAATAAAATTTTTTTTTTCCATAAATAACAAAATATTAGCCAAACAAATTAAATAATTTTCAAGCGGTGGATAAAAATCGCCAATACATTTAAATAATTTTTCCTTCGGACTAAAAAATTTCGCCCATACAATTATATATTTGTTCCTTTAAACGAAAAAAATATGCCTCCTACAATATATATTTTCCCCACATAACAAGGTATTATTCGCTAGAATGTTTTGTACCCTAGAAAAAAATCGGCAATACAAAATAATTTTTTTCCTATTTTAAAAAAAAATTCGCCATCAATATGAAAATTTCCCCCCAAAAATAATGTCTAATTCGCTAGGATTTTACAATTTTGCTCGGGGGGTGGTTTCTTAAAGTTCTCCCTGTTTGTATTTCCCTTTGTGTTTTGAAGGTGGTGCTTATGTGGAAAATCTCTTTGGATTTTTATTCTAAAGACTTTATTAATATTTGTTGTTATTTGGAAATCCATTTGTAATGTTTTTGGTTTTATTGATTAATACAATTTAGCCTTTTTCCCAAGAAAAAGGTTAACAAAATGGATTAAAATTGGTATATAAAAAATAGAAACTAGCCACTCATTTTTGAAACTTTTTTCAATAATCAAATTATACTATCAATTTTTTT
This sequence comes from Cryptomeria japonica, assembly GCF_030272615.1. Taxonomy (NCBI): domain Eukaryota; kingdom Viridiplantae; phylum Streptophyta; class Pinopsida; order Cupressales; family Cupressaceae; genus Cryptomeria; species Cryptomeria japonica. The sequence goes on from NC_081408.1 coordinate 474,372,179, forward strand.
CAGAAAATATATCTATATAATTTAAAGAATAAAAAGTAAATGCAAACATAAACAACATTGTTTTTTCTATATTTTATTAGTTAATATAGCATTATAAAATTTAAAACATGCCTTATTTTCAATTCAAATTGAAATGAATTTGTATTTCTCATTTCCTTTATAAAAGTATGATACACCATTGAAATTTCACCCTTAGAAAAACATAACATTCAACCTCAAAAGGAATATTAAGTTTTACCATTGTAAATTGCATTTTGTCTTTTTATGAAATGTGTGTGTGTGGCATTGCCTTTGCTATTGCCTATGTTATTCCTTAGACATCATTTTAAGTGTCGTAATTTTATATTGGCAATTTTATATTGTTCAAGAACATCTTATCACTCTCGGCCTATTTCATAAAAATCCTTTTCAATTCCTCCTTTTTGCCTTAAAATCAATTAAATGTGTAATTATCTTAAGGAGGGCATACATGTTATGCAAATGCACATACATAGTAGCTTGTGACCCTAAATATGGAGAGTTTCTTGGATTTTCCCACTCTCATTGGGATTTTCTAGCTACAAAGAACACTAGTACATGGGTAATTCCTAATATTATATTTGGATATGAGTCACCTAGCAGCAAATTATGCTACTGCATGTAACTTGTATTGGGTACTTTCTATACTCTTTTTGGATCATCTGGGAAGAGAATTATGCTAGCACATTTGATGGATGGAATTGAAATTGTCTTTTTATCTGGATGATGAGGATTTATTGTGATAGAGATGTGCAAGCATACTCCGACCCCAAGCATACACTCTCCTGTGTCTCTCCATCGCTCTGATGCACCATGTGAGACCCCCATGCATGTGCGTACCTTGCCCATTAGGGCAGACGGCTAGTGCTATGATGGCGATCATAAGGCGTCTCAGAAGGGGTACCTCCCCTGTAGGATGTAAGAGCTAGCTGACCATGATGCGACCTCTCGTCTCGCTCGGCATGACTCTCCCTATGCAATATACCTGCTCTCTCTGATGATCCTCCGCTGACCGATCGGTCGCGTATGTAACAGTCGTTCCTCTGATAGGAAGATGAAGTATACGGTACACATCCTCGAGTGTAACCGTCAGCTCCCCTACTGGAAGATGAAATGTGCATGTGTCAGGATCCCATCGCTCCATCAATGCCATCAGCATCGCAGGATGGAACCGAATGGCTGGCATGAGGATCACATACCATAATCCCACGATCGATAATGTGTCTCTCTCTGCTTGAGTCAGCCGCGGAATCTGATCTCGCAAACTGTGAAGAATATGTCCCGCTGTATGCTCTCTCATGTACGGGAGACCCTGCAACACAAAAACATAACCGTAATCAGTACTCGATCATCAAAATTGCTCATGCAAACTGTTGAACATCGTATGCTAACCCTGAAACCCCTCGCCAAGCCCTGATTGGGACCATGGCGCCCTGTCAGGGACCATGGCGCCCTGGCTGGGACCATGGTGCCCTGTCAGGGACCATGGCGCCCTGAGGGGACCATGGCGCCCTGGGGGGACCAGGGCGCCCCACAGGGACCATGGCGCCCTGGGTGGGGCCCAGGTCAGCCTTCAGGGCCCGCAAACGATCACAGAAAGGTCAAAATGCGGAAAATCAAAAGTCAAATGTTCAGTCAACTCACCTCGTCCAGTGGCTCATCGTCAATCACGGCCTGGCGCAGGATCTCAATCCTCGTGGGACGCTTCGGTCGTCGTGAAGGCATGATGATGGCTATGTGGGCTCCGCTGCAATGAACAGTACTTAGAATCAACAAAGTGACAAATGCAAATGTCACTTTCAAGGTATATACTTTCATTTCTTTATCTTTACCTTTCAAACCCTAATTTTCCTCTATCACTCATTTCATCATAACTTGAGTTTGGGAGATGCGATTTTCGAACCGTTTGTTGCGTAGGAATCGTATTTTCATTCCCCTACTCTCGGGATGTTCCAAAAAAGTGCTCTGATGAAGCCTATTTAGTGAACGTCCCTCATCAATACTCTCTTATACAATTTGTCGCAAGTAAACATGCTACCCTATTTCACCTCCCTAATAAGCAAGTCGAAACGGGGGGGCATATAGCTACTCACAAATTTCATCACCTTCCTTAGTAAGCATTAGGTGATTTTGTGATCTAACGTGTGTTTTGTAGGGTGCGGTTCCTAACTGTGTACTATAGATACCGCTGGGGGCTTCGTCCGACAACTTATGGATATATCCTTTTTCAAATGATGTTTACTTTTCTGTACTTTAGCTTGCATATGCATGTAGTACTCATATGACCACTAAAGTGGGGGCTAAATGTAGCGTCGTAAATTGTACACACTTGCTAGGGTGGTACAATTTCACACCTAGTTTAGCACCCGCCTTAGTGCATTTTACATTTTGCATTGCATCGCTCCTTTAGCACTTAATTAATCAAATTAATTAGGTCTAAGGTCCTATTTCATCATCCTTCACATCATAAAGTTGGGTCCTTTCGTTAAAGTGTGCCCCTTTTCATGTTATTCCTCCAATATATCATCTAATCAAAAACCCTAATTAAGTCCTATTCTGAGCTTGGGGGCTTAATTTCGGGGGTCAAAACATCTCGAAATCACCTATAACTTCGGGATTCTCTCTAAAATCATCATATCTGACGGCCCTGAAAATTTGGTGAAAAGTTGTCGGGACCGTGGCGCCCAGAGTGCACACGGTCCCGGACATTTTTCCCGAAATTTTAGGAGTGCGATCCAATCATAAAATAAAGCTTAACCCCAAGAAATTGGCGGGATATTCAATCTCTAGGTCGGCCAAAAGACGAAATTGCGACCTAGGGTTTCATACATAAGACCTCTCTTTCTTCATTTGAAAGGATCCAAATTTTGTTTCGAGGAACCTCATATGCAGCGAAAGAGCAGATCTTTGAAAACTTCAACATCTTACAACATCCCTCTATCAAGCATTTATCGATTCCATTCATCCATTTAGGGCTTGGAAGACATTGAAGAACAATAGAAGATTACCGACTGAAGATTGGCTTGTACCTTTCCCTTGAGGGTTGGGTATGATTTCATGTTGTTTTCATGTCTTTGCATAAGCTTCAATATCTCATTTATTCATGCTTTAGATCACTTTGCATCTTGATTTAGAGCATTTACATTATAATTTACAAGCAATTAGGGTTTACTTTCTAGGTTGCTCTAGTTTGCTTTCTTGCATTTTAGGACCTTGCACACACACTAGGTCTGCACACACAATACATTTTACAAAACAACTTGGCTATTCGTGGAGGTGGAAATCACCGAAGTGGGGGTTTGACTAAGGCAAAACCCTATATAGCCGCCCATACACCCTTTTTCAGATATAAGTGCAGGTTTCGGGACTCGGACGACGCCGCAGGATACAGATCCGGAGAGAGCAGGTTGAGACAACACTCTGCATCAAATTGCAGAGCAAAATACTGGGACAGGGGCGCTAGGTGCCCTGGTCCTGCCAGGATAGGGGCGCTGGGCACCCTGGTCCCTGGGACAGAGGCGCTGGGCGCCCTGGTCCTCCAGACAGACAGCATTTCCGACAGTGTTCCAGAGTGCAAAACAGCAGTTTCCGGTGCAGTTTCAAGTGCAGAATCAGGACAGTGGCGCCCGCGCCCCCGTCCCGAACATTTCCACTCAGATTTTGACTCTGGGTACGCATTTGCATTCTTGTTTTATCCTTGTGTTTACAGCTTTCCATTGTTTAAGTTCAATTCTGCAATCTTGTTGTTAGCTCATACTTGCATTTTAGGGTTAGGAATTGAACTTGCATAATCTTACCTTTCAATTACAACAAAGGAATAGAAACCCTAATAGGTAGCCCGTGGCTCTCTCTTTCACAAAAATAAGTAGCCAATTGTGCGATACCTCTAGGCTCTTTCGTATTCCGTAATGTGTGACAAGAGGTAGGATTAGGGCATGTTAACCTAGTCTCGCTTTTTCCCCCACACATTTTTGGTGAACCAGAGCTATCCAGAGCTATAGTATCATCCCCTGAATGGTGAGGAGCTGCATCTGACTCCTCCTCATCATCTCTATCCTCATCTGCATCCTCATCCTCATCTACATCCTCGTTCTCCTCATCATCAACTCTCTCCTCCTTGTCCTCATCTCTATCTGTGTCCTCCTCCTCCTCGGCGTTGGGCTGATCGCCTGTAGGTGGATCAGGATCTCCCGCCTCCTCATGACCCTCTCCCTCCTCTGGCTCCTCTGACCTGGATCCCTGGTCCTCATCTCGGTCTCCATGTCTCCATGGGCCTGGATGGCCTGTCGGGTGATCCGGTGGAAAGATAGGACCTGGATATGATCTCATAAACCATGAGACATACCTGCGCTGTGCTCCAGGCTCTGCAGAATAATCAGTGACTACATCCTGATCAGATCCCTCTATATCTGTAGTCTCGATGTCATCTATCGTTGGTCTCGCTACTGCTCTAGGTCTGGGAAGGACTCGTGAGTGTCAAGTATAGATGGGCACATCGGCTGGAACACACTGCTCTAGCCCGAACTGCCTCCGTACTCGATCAAAGTAGAAAGGGACTATGATGTGTGAATATCATCCCTATAGTAGGCGGTTCCTCTGTAAGCATGCTAATTGTCTCTCCATCCCATCCCATATGTGCATCCGCAGGTAGGGTCTCCACACTGTCACCTCGGTTGTCAGTCTATCAAAAATCACTCTCCAATACAATAGATCTCCAAATCTCCACTCGCTGGTAAGTGGATAAGCAAACACCCTAGGTCGCTCGCTAGCCGTACTCAGCGGAAAGCCAACGGGCCTGGTGCATGTGAAGTGCTCTAAAATCCATACCTGCAGAAGTGTGCATGTCATCAAACTACAACCCTGTCCAAATACATACTCCTCAAGGTCGTGATAGAGATGTGCAAGCATACTCCGACCCCAAGCTTAGAATAGGACTTAATTAGGGTTTTTGATTAGATGATATATTGGAGGAATAACATGAAAAGGGGCACACTTTAACGAAAGGGCCCGACTTTATGATGTGAAGGATGATGAAATAGGACCTTAGACCTAATTAATTTGATTAATTAAGTGCTAAAGGAGCGATGCAATGCAAAATGTAAAATGCACTAAGGCGGGTGCTAAACTAGGTGTGAAATTGTACCACCCTAGCAAGTGCGTACAATTTATGACGCTACATTTGTTGATCCAGAGCTAGGTATCATCAGATCAAAGTGATCTAACGTGTGTTTTCTATGCACTCCTAACTGTATCAACGTGTGATTTTGTGATCTAATGTGTGATTAAGCTAGGAATGCATGTTAAAATGTGTGGGGGAAAAAGCGAGACTAGGTTAACATGCCCTAATCCTACCTTTTGTCACACATTACGGAATACAAAAGAGCCTAGAGGTATCACACAATTGGCTACTTCTTTTTGTGAAAGAGAGAGCCATGGGCTACCTATTAGGGTTTCTATTCCTTTGTTGTAATTGAAAGGTAAGATTATGCAAGTTCAATTCCTAACCCTAAAATGCAAGTATGAGCTAACAACAAGATTGCAGAATTGAACTTAAACAATGGAAAGTTGTAAACACAAGGATAAAACAAGAATGCAAATGTGTACCCGGAGTCAAAATCTGAGTGGAAATGTTCGGGACGGGGGCGCGGGCGCCACTATTATGTTATTGAAATTGTCTTTTTATTTTTTAGAAATAGGGCATACTAAGACTAGGTTTGGCATCTTTAGGGTTCAAAAACTCATCTAAAGCTTCATCTAATTCATCTTGGCTATACTCATAATAATCATCATAAGCATGAACATTTTGCAAATAAAAGTCTGACATTTTGGAATAATGCTTGTTGAAGGTGTTTTTGGGGATTGCAAAGTTTGAGAGGCAGCTGCCTGAGCTCTAAGACGACGCTTTCATCGGCGTTCACGTGCAGAACGATTTCGTCTAGTCTTAGTAGGAAGTTGAGAAGATCGAGGAGGAGGAATGTTCTCATCCTTATCACTTGGGTGTTTAGGTTGTGGTCTCTTAGGCTGAACAATAGGAGAAGAGGAAGGTCTCTTCTCTCCATAAGAGAAAGGAGGAGGAACTGCTCTATATAAGGGAGGAATATTCGGTTTAGGAAGGAGACCAAGTCCATCATGACGAGCAGGGATAGGTCTACTTTTAGGAAGTTTATTAGATATAGGCATAGTCACATCCATAGGGATGGGTTGGGAATCTTCTTGAGGAAAGACATTAGTTTTATCTTTCAAAGGAAGAATTTCCTTCTCAAGAACGATAGGAATGTCAAGTTTGGGTGTTCTAGGTTCACTTAGAGATAGGATCATATCTGTTTTCCACTTTTGATAAGATTTGAAAAGATGATCACTTCGCGGAGGAAGGGATTGGAATTGTTTAGGCCAAAAGTAATCAATAGGAACGCTAGAAGTTCTTTCAGCTGGTTTAAAGAGACTATGATTGATAGTAACAACTTCACCATTATGGGGAAATTTCAAACACTTATGAATAGGAGAAGCAATAGCTTTCATGGAAGATAGCCAAGGATAGCCTAGCTTCACACGAAATTGTTCAGATGATGGAATAATAGCAAAGTCCACATCAAGGGATTTGTTATGGACCTCAATAGGTAATGTAATAGAACCGATTGCAGGAGAAGAAAATGCATCAAATAATTTCACAACCACATTTGTTTCGTCATAGATCACTTGATTCAATTGCAAAGTAAAAAGAAATTCTTCAGTAATGATATTAACCATACAAGAAGGATCAATAAGCACTCCATGGCAAGGTGTATTTTTTACTTTTGCAACTATATATAAAGGACCATCAGGTGCCCTGATAGTTTCACTGGAATCAAATGTGATGGAAGGTTCTTTAGGATTTTCTTGCTGCTCTACGAAGTTAATCACATTCGGAGTCATAGACACAAGATCATCAGGTGAGACAGAGGAATCATTAGTATCAATCGCATTAGAGGTGTGAGAAGGTAATGGATCAGTAAAAATCTGAAGATTTTGGTTAGGAGGAGCTACAGATGTATTGCCTTTATCATTCACTCCAGAAACAGAAATAGTATTATTATCAATCAAATCTTGAATTTTACCCTTTAAAGCAAAACATTTTTCAGTATCATGCCCAGGTTGACGATGAAATTGACAAAAAGATTTGTTATCAAAATAAGGTGAAGTAATCTTTGTAGGATCAATTTGCCTTATAGGAGGAAGAGTAAGCACATTTTGTTCCAATAACTTATTCATAATACTATGCAATGATTCATTCAAAGGAGTAAACTTTCTTTCTTTCTTGAAAAACTTAGAAATAGGAGGCACACCTGATGCTGCATTCACATTGTTGATGATGTTTTCATTGAATTTAATGGACTCTCTGCTCGGTTTAAACTTCCCAAATGGTTGTTGACTACTATCACCCTTATCACTCGGAGTCATAGGATTTGCTTGTTCCATTTGACTCACAGTCAGTTGATAATTGTGAAGAGTTGCACACAACTGTTGGAAAGAAGTAAACTCAGAAAACAGAAGTTTATCTCGAATATCTTTTTGTAAATTAGAAATAAAGATTCTTTGAATATCATTGTCAGGCACTGGAAAAGAAATTTGAGCATACAAATGCTTATATCTACCAATGAAATCGGTCACTTTTTCTTTAACACCTTGTTTACAATGCATTAAATCGATCAAAGTAACTTTAGGACTTATATTGTTTTGAAATTGTTGAATAAAAGCATTTGCAAGTTGTTCGAAAGAAGAAATAGAATAGGAAGGCAACGAGCAATACCATTGTAGGGCTTTGTCTCTTAATGTTCTAGTAAACAGTTTTGCAAGCAACCTTTGGTCATAAGCAAAATCAGTACATATTGTTTGAAAGGTCTTAACATGTGTTAGAGGATCACCCTTACCATTATAAAGCTCCAAATGCGGAATTTCAACATGTTTAGGGGGAATAACTCGAACAATGTCAAGAGAAAGTGGGCTCGCAACATCAAATGTGGGCACACTAAACTTAGATGGATTCATAGAGGCAATTTGTTGCTGTAAAGAAGAGACAGTTTGTGCAAGATTGTTAATGGTCGCTTCAGTTGAAGAGTTCATATTAGACGTGTTAGATTGTGATGGAGGTGTTATGTTATTGAAAGAAGGTAGAGAGTAAGGTGGTGGGACACTATGATAGTTAGTCATAGGAGATGATTGGACAGGAGGAACACTACAAGGAGGAATGGAAAACGAATTGCCCCCTTGTGTCATGTTCATTTGTGGTGATATAATAGGAACACTTATTGAAGGAATGAATGAAGAAGTCGGATTGAATGAAGGAAGAGGGTTGATTGAAGAAGAGGGATTGCCCCCATGACTAGTGATCATAGGAGGAATGTCTTGTATTGAAGTAGTCATTATGTTTGATGTAAAAGTAGATATACTAGCAATAGGAGTTGTCAAAGGAATAGAATGATTGACTTGAGTAGGAGGTTGTGTATAACCCAAAGTTTCAGCACAACTCTTCATAGGCATCACATTTGAATCCACAATGTGTGCAATACCACGCAAAATATCAATTCCATTCTTATCACTTTGAAGCATACGTTTTAGACCCTCAAGTAAAGGAAGAGCTTGACTATCAGGGTATTCTTGAGACATCCATTGTCGAAAATCATCAAATTGGTTATCCAATTTTGAAAGTTGTTCTACAGAAACCTCATGGAGAGCTTCTTCATCATTAAGAGGATTAGAGGAATTACCCATGTCCTCGTTAAAAAGGCCATTCAAATTAGGTTCCATCTCCTCAGTAATTAAACCTTGGAAGGACTTAATTCTAAGGCTTCGTCTAACGGGAATAGTGTAAGTAGGGCTTATTGTTGTAAAACTCATGCACTAAAGAAAGAGAGAAGATTTTGAATTTTAGAGGTAGCAAATTTCAGTAAAATCAGCCAATCTTCTAGATTTAAGCTGTTAAATACAATCAGGACAATCTCCCGAAATTTCGGAAAAAATGTCCGGGACCGTGGCGCTCGGGGTGCACACGGTCCTCGCAACTTTTTCCGAAATTTGCAGGGATGAAAGTTATGATGATTTTAAAGCTAATCTGAAAAAATTGAGTGATTTTACAATCTGTAGATAGGCCAAATTAAAGTTGCAATCTCAAAATTGAACCCTACCCAGATTGTTGAAAAAATGCAAAATTTGAATTTTGAAAAACAAAGGGAAACTGAAATTTTGAATTTTATGATTTTAGAGGGAATGTTGAAAGCAATGCAAGTTTCGAATTTTAAAAGTTGACTCGATTTCATGCAAAATTCGAATTTGAAAGTGGAAATCAAAGTTGTTGTAATTAAGCACTTAATTTCAAAAGTCACAAATTGCAAAAATTTGAATAAAGCACTGAAATTTCGAATGAATGCCAACACACTTTTCAGATTTAGGACTGTAAGAAACACAATTTTGACACAAATTTCAATTTCAACAATTTTTGAATGATTAGAAGCCTCAATCCAAGCAATCGCTAGACCAACTTTGACTGTAATTTTGAAAGTGTTAAAATTGATAAAATCAGCCAAAATTCTGGATTTTAGCAGAAAAATACAGTAAGATCTAGCTCCCGAAATTTCGAAAAAAATGTCGGAGACGGTGGCGCTCGGAATGCACACGGTCCTCGCAACTTTTTTCCAAATTTTCAGGGATGAAAGATATTATGATTTTATTGCGGAATCCAAAGTTACAGCTGATTTGGAGATGTTTTGATCAGTGAAATTGTCGGACAAAGGTTGAATCAAGAGGGTTTCAAAAATTAGGGTTTTGACACTTAACCACTTAATTTTCAAAATTAAAGCACAAATATGAATTGATAATTTGCAATAGAAGGGTAGATCTGAAACAAGCATTAACATTTAGACATTTCGCAAGTTCAATTACTAAAAAGAAAATTTTAGGGTTTTTTTATGCAATCAACCTCTAAAATTTGCAAAAGATCAAACATGGAAATATAATTAGGAAAGCAAAATTTTCAGATCTAACCATGAATAATCAGAAAGGATGTTCACGTCGGGTTCACCAAAATGTAAAGCGGAAAAATCGAACCCTAGCCGTTCTCCCCTCCCCAACTCCGAGGAGAGAGAAGGGAGAGTCACTAGGGTTGATGGTTTTCACTTAGGAGAGACTTTACATTCAAAAGAGGGGTTGAAACCCACAAGATCCAATCCCAAGCAATGCAAGATTGGATTCTATATGAGTTTCAAGGGTTGTGATAGCAAGGATACCCTCTTTTGTAAAGAATGTGGATAGAATGATTAAGCTAGGAATGCATGTAAAGTAGGAAAGATTCACTTATAAACAGAGATAGGGATATGGTATGAAGCTGCGGACCTGGAATTAGCAGTAAAATGTCAAGACAGCGCTGTCCTGCAAATTTGAGCAAAAGTTAACAGGACAATGGCGCCCGGCGTGCACACGGTCCTCCGAAAAATCCGTGAAATGAAAGGGGATCTATTCATCTCTGCACAAGGATTCCAGATCTTCAATTTCAGCCGCGTACCTGCAACCTACACACAGAAAAGCGAAGACGATTGGGGGGTTAGGGATGAGGGGTTTGCCTTTAGGTCAAACCCCAGTTTTGGAATTAACCAAGAAATGAGAATGTTGTAAATGTAAATGTTTGTAATGTAAAACAAGTACTAGTACCTTGTTGTAAGAATGTTTGTATTCTTACATGCGAAGGTGTAGATGTTGTTGTATGTTGTATGTTGTATGTGATATGTGATCTCCTCTTCAATGGTTGAATCCTTGTCTTGAATGCAACACTTAGCCTTGAATGGAGACTTAGAATGCTCAATTGCTTGAAGGAATGCTTGAATGCTTGAATGTTTGAATAGAGTTTCCACGTCTTGTACACATATGTTCCTCCTCCTCCAAATGGGAGAGGAAATGTAGTTTATATACTTGTCAATTAGGGTTGAAAGACTGATTTTCCTGACCTTAGGCCGACCAGGAAATACTATTTTCCAATTTGCAAACTTAAAGACCCGAAGCCCCATAGGAGACCGGGCCCAAAATAGGGCCAGGGACCAGGGCGCTGGGCGCCATGGTCCTGGGGGACCAGGGCGCTGGGCGCCATGGTCCTGGGGGACCAGGGCGCTGGGCGCCCTGGTCTAGAAGGACCAGGGCGCTGGGCGCTCTGGTCCCACCTCCCGGGACAGCAGGGTGCAAGGAGGGATCAGGCAGGGTGCTAAAAAATGCAGTTTTTGATGTCATGAACAAGTTTCGGGGTCTCCATTCAGGTTCCGTGTTGCATCGCCATCGTGAAGACCCAAATGCGGTCGAAATTGCAAGTGTCGCAATTTTAGGACGCTACAGGATATGAGTCACCTAGCAGCAAATTATGCTACTGCATGTAACTTGTATTGGGTACTTTCTATACTCTTTTTGGATCATCTGGGAAGAGAATTATGCTAGCACATTTGATGGATGGAATTGAAATTGTCTTTTTATTTTTAAGAAACAGGGCATACTAAAAATGATATTGTTTTTTTTCAAATTCATATTTGCTCTTAGTTCTTTTCTATATATGTTATTTACTTTTATATGTGATGTGTTTGTATTAGAGGAAATATAAATTTTTGACATATTTTTTTGTTGCAAGTTATGATGTTTTAATGCTATTTTGTTGGTTTTATACTCTAATTTTTTTTTATTTATAAGTTTCTTTTTTATTGTCAAATATGTGGAAAATTTGTAGGTTCTTAGGTTGGGTGCATGCCCCTCATTGAAAGAGTTGAAATGCATCTTATATTTATTCTTTTAATATTAATTATTTTTTAAAATTTTCTTTTTGATATTTTAGTGTTGTTTTTATCGCTAGTGCACATGTTCACTAAAATGGGGTCAAACATTGCATACCTTAGCCAAATGCTTTCCCTCTTTGGCTTTACATCTTAGCCAATGTGCCGTCACTTTTTAATCCAAAATTTCAGTCCCTTGTATCAAAACCATCTTGTCTTAATTTTAGTCCCTTGCATCAAAACCATCTTGTGAGAAGTTATGAGGGCTTTCATTTAAGGCAATGTGAAGTGAGAATTAAAGGTCCCTCAACTTTGCTTTCAATTCATTAAATGGTGAATGGACGCTTTAATGAGCATGATGATTAGGTATGTTTAATGCGGAATATAATGGAATTTTCTTTTGCTTTTCTTACAATTATGAGCTCATACTGCAACTTAATTAATTGGCACAATAGGATGTCTTGGAATCCAACACGTATTATTACTAGCAGTTGCACGTTTTTTTTGCGTGCAATGGAAAGCCGATAGGCAAGAAAGGAATAGGATGTGCAGAGTAATTATTGATGAGATTCGAAGAAATGGGAAATGCATGAAACTTGCAATCTCCATAACAATGCCATATAATAGATATATGTAGCTGATAGTAACATTCAAAATGTACAGAAATTTGACAAAGAGTAAATGAATTTAGTGTTGTAATTGTGCAATGTCAACTGTAGAATCATACATGGCCAAATTGGAGAAGAGTTTAAATTAAGTACAATGTGAGGCCTCACCTCGACTCAGTCTGACATTCAGTGGATTTTATATTTAGACTATTATGGATACTTTATTTTGATGCTTTTTGAGACTTAGAACTTATATGATTTCAGGATTTGGGATAACATTGCTATGATTTGATGATTTTACTTATATGCTTTTGTGATAGAACACTACATGATTATTAGATAAGATGATATTGCAATGATAGATGTCGTTATTGAATTTGTAGGACTTTACTCTGAATATAGAACTATGATGTATGTTTAGTTTATGTGAATTGTGATGAAATTGCTTATGTGAATTTGCTTGATTAAAGATGTATTCAATCTATGCAGATGAAAATTGTATGCAAGTAATGATGTGCATTGTTATATTATTGAATTGTATTATATATGGATATTTGGAAGTACTAATGTGTAAATTGAGATGCGCAGGAAATTTACCATGTGACCATGGAAATTACGGAGAATCAAACCTAGACTTATGTATGTTCGTAAGCCAGGGTTTGTCTATTTGGAGAGACAACACCCCGTTTGTGTTGTATTTTATTCGTAACAGTATATGCTGCATGAGTGTTAAGTGTTATTTAAATTTATTGTGTAAAAACCACAAGAGACAATTTCATGTTTTATTTTTGTAAAAGTGTTTTATTTGTGTCACTTGACACATGTGTGGATTTAAATTTAAATGCTTTATTTTGTCTCTTGGTGGGAAAGTGTTTAATTATAGTTCTTCTTAAATAAAATAATGTGTTGTCATAAATACTTTGGGAATATAATATTTGGGGTGGTCAACTTATGTTTGACCCGAAAATAAACTTCAGAGGGGTTTAAAATGGGTTAAATGAACACCTAGGGGTAGTTTAATAGGGTTTCCTAAAGCCCATAAGGTATACCTGGGGGTTAGGGGTAATTTGAGGCAAGTTTCTACTTTATAATGATCTTTTTAACGCTTTAAAAATTGGCTTTTTTGAGTTGTGCGAAAATTGAAAATTTAGAAGTTAAATCTAATTTAGATTTTTCTTATTCGAATGGGAGTCTTTTTGCATTTTTGCTTTCTTTCCCTTTTGGTTTTTAGAAACTTGTGAGAACTCAGAGAGTGAGCTTCTTAAGGAAGATTTTTTGGGAATTGAAGGGTAATCACCCACTCTCCATTTTTGGAGACAAGAGAAATTTTGAAAAGAAAATAATGTTATGGAATAGAAAAATTGATTAAGGGTAGAAGGAAAAAGATTCGTGGATTGGGCAGCTCTTCATCAAATATCATAATACCTTTGGGCAGATTAAGGTTGGTTTCAGATATCCATTTTAATGTCTTCTTCTTGCTTATGTCTGGAAGTTTGTTGGTGTAAGAAATCTGTGTTTCTTGAATGTATTTGTTGAAAAATCTTTTGGTATTTTTGCATTATGATTTGTGTTGTGTTTTGGGAGTTTCCTCAAGACCTCTTTCTCTTGGGAGAGAAGAGGATCTTGTGGGTGGTAGCAGTGACAACCCTCGAGTGAGAGACTCTCTTTTGAGAGCGATCACAAGGGATCTTTGTGTGACCCTTGCTGCATGGCCTGTTTGTGCAATGGGGGTCATAAGGAGGGATATAAGGCTAGAATGCCTTTGGGGGGCATAAGAAATAAGGGGTTGAGATTCTTGATATATTTATTGTGCCATGAGGTGGCTTCTTGTTTATTTCATACTTGCAGTTCTCCTCAGAGTATTGGTCCACTACCACCCTTTGAAAAGATCATCACCAAAGTGTGGTGCTGTGAAGCCAAGTTGGGAGTGTGTTTGAAAATCTGTATGCATTGCCTTCTATGTGTTTGCCTGTATGTTACCCATCTAGGAATTGGTTCTCCGAGCTCGGGGGTGGCTACCAGTTAGCCTAGGCTGGGAGGTGAGCACTCCGTGGTTATATTTGTGTTTTCTATTATGCAGGAAAGTTAGGAGAAAGAGAATAGGAACCATGAAAAGACACAGAAGATTATTGATGAAGATACTTAAATCCAGTTGCAAATATATGTTTAAATTTGTTATAGAAGTATGCCTCTTTCATAGAAAAGAGAAGCAAGTTGTAATTATTGAAAATAGACTTGAGATTTATTGTCGTAGCTAAGCAAAGAAACATCCTGTAAATATGTAGAATATCTTAGAGTTGTAAAAGTTTGTTTTATTTCTACTTCTATTTGTGTTTCAGAAAAAGAAAAGCTTCTTTGAGTTGCATGTAAAAGCTTCTTTTGTATTATGGAAAAATTAGTTTCAAATGAATTTTATCTATATTCTACTTGTTGAAAAGTATGGGTTATTTTGCTGAAGAATTCTAAGTATAAAAAAAATAAGAGTGTTTTAAGTAATTGTTTTATTAGTGGAAAAATCAATGAAGGTGTTTTATTCAGAATAGAATGATGTATTTTAAGAAAAAGAAAAAGTGTTAGAATAAAAGTTTAGCAAAAGATCTACTTCTATTTCTTTTATCAGCAATTAGAATAAATAAATAAAAGAGACTAAGTTTTATATCAATTAATTAAATATATATATATATATATATATATATATATATATATATATATATATATATATATATATATATATATACTTAAATATTTATTTGTGCACATGTAATTTTGGATTTACATAATGTGTTTCCCATTGTTATTTTGTTTAAAATTTTGTATGTAAATCTTATTTAAAAAAAAAAATATATATTTTTATATATGTTCACCCTTAAAACTTTTATATATATAAATTTATATAAATATAAATATATATATATATATATAAATATATATACATATATATATATATATATTTATATATAATATATTTTTTAAAAAAATAAAAAATAAAAAAAAAGGGGAAATTGGGTTCCACGCGGGCCCCACTGTGTGTATGCACAGTGAGGGCCATGCGGCGCCCACTGTGTGCACACACAGTGCGGGCCGCTCGGCTCCCACTGTGTGGACACAGAATGGACGGCCGCGGCCGCCACTGTGTGGCCACACAGTGGTGTGAGCTGCTAGCGGCGCCCACTGTGTGGACACACAGTGGTGCCGCGGTGCCCACTGTGCGCCCACACAGTGGCGCCTTAGCCCTCCCTGTCGCCTACTTCGAACCCACAATGAAAAATGGCCGCTGCCTTGGGGTTTCGACCCTGCTAAAAAAATTCAGTGGTAAACAAAAAAAAAAGAGATTAAACCCTAGCCCGGGTAGGGTTAGGGTTAAAGGAAATAAAATAATATGATAGTTTAAGAGTTGATAATATATTATAAAAAAAAGGAACCCTAATTAGGGTTGGGAAAATATTGTTTATTATTTTGGAAAGTTATTTTAGAAGAATTAAAGTTTATAAATATATGTAAATATATATATATATATATAAGTATTTAATTATAAATATATATATATATATATATATATATATAATTCCGGTTATAATTTGGAGTAAGTAATTAACAGAAATTTAATTATGGTTGTTTAGACTTTATAGTCATTTTGGAGATTGAATTAATTTTCCTCTCCTATTCCTTTATCATGATGGATTTAATAAACTTAATGACTAGGTATCTCGTGGAGATAAATTTTTAAACCAGTTAGTTTTCCGCAAATAGAATTAAACAAATTATTGATGCTTGGTTCGTTTCAGAATTAGCTCGAATATAATTATGGGAATTTCATTAACGCTTGTCGTGTGAGCGAACTTGTTAATTAAATTAGTATTTTGAAAAAAAAAATCGACCCGTTTTTGCCCTAAATTTTGGGCATGACATTTTGGTATCAAAGCAAGGTTTCCACACTAGGAACCTTACTCACTTACGTTTCGCCTTAAAATATTTAAAATTATTTTGTTAAATTGATTTTTGAATTTAATTGAATTTAATTCTAGAAGAAATAAATTAATTGTTTTGCCTTATTTCCTCTTAGGATGCCTCCGGCGACGCGACAAGCTCGCAAGCGCGGACGGGGTCCTAGACGTGTGCGCATAGCACGCGATGAGGTAGAGAGGGAGGCATTGGTTCCAGAGGAGAACCCAGAAGCACCTCCCGAACAACCAAATGAACCTAACCAAGACCTCTTAGCAGCCATTCAGAATCTTATTGGCATTGTTCAGGAAAGGATCCCAGCAGAGAACCCTCAGGTTAGGAGTCATGACTCTGGGAGTCATAGATCTGTTGATAGAGAATGAAGCAAGAGCCCAGCTCCGATTCCTATAGAGAGTCAGGGTGGTAATGAGCCAGAGTCAGTGCATTTGCCAGGACCACCTCCAGCGGTGGAACCAGTTTTTTTTGAGAGAGCTCGTCGAGATCCAGGGGATCTCATCAGGGAGGTCATGTGCCTCCAACCACCATCCTTCGGAGGTTCTACAGATGGAGTAGAGGTCGAGGCATGGCTTCTGAGTCTTGAGAGGTGCTTTGCGTTGCATTCTTATGAGAGCAACTTCAAAGCACGTGTTGCAGTTCATCTTCTGAGAGGGACAGCCTCCACTTGGTGGAGACAGGAAGAGTACAAATGCAGGTTAGTTCCTGATACACTCACTTGGGAGATATTCACAGAAAGGTTCCGTGAGAGGTACCTATCAGAACACTTCAGGCAGCGTCGTATAGACGAATTTCATGATCTCCAACAAAAAGGCTTGTCAGTAACCCAGTATGAGAGTAAATTCTTTGAGTTGTTTCCTTATGTAGATTATCTTAAGGATGAGAAACTTCTTGTAAACCGCTTCATCAAGGGATTAAATGCCGGTATAGCTGGGCCTGTTAAGATGTCCGCCCCAGAGAGCCTTCGGGTTGCTGTAGAGAAGGCACTGATTGCCGAGGAAATTCAGGTTAGACCACAGGACAATAGGGATCGGTTTCAGAACCGAAATCCCACACCTCAGACTTATGGATTCCAGAAACCAAATTGGAAAGGGAACAACTGAAATTCTCAGGGGTTCTCCAAACCCCCTCCTCCACAACAGACACCATAGAACCAGAGGCAAAAGCCTCCACAGTATCCGCAAGGCTCTAAGCCCAAACAGTGGTAGACTCAGGGACATAAACGTGATCAGAGAGCACAGGGGTAGTACACACAACCGACGGGGACTCAGCAGTCCTCCAGGGGTGGGTACAGCGGATCCAGTAAGACAGGAGGTCAGGCATTCTCTAGGCCTCAGGGTGCCCAGTTCCAGGCACGAGGTGCTTGCTTTACGTGTGGAGCCATGGGGCATATGGCGAGGGATTGCCCTCAGGGACAGGTAGCAGGGAGTCAGCGGATGGCCACTTCAGAGCCGACAGTTGGTGATATGGGCAGGTCCCATAGAGTATTCGCAGCGGTTGACAACTGCCAGGCTAAGCATCAGGCCACGGTTATCAAATCTACAGGTATAATCAAAGGTAATAATGTATCTATTTTGTTTGATTCAGGAGCTACTGACTCCTTTATATCTCCATTGGTTGTGGAGCGTTGCGGGCTAGTGGCAACTAGACAGGGTGTTAGTTGGGAAGTGGAATTAGCTTCAGGGGCTAGAGTGTCAGTGGAATCAGAGGTTAGGGCATGTCAGCTGCAGATTGGTAAGTCCACCACTTTAGTAGACCTTAGAGTGACTCCACTTGGATCTTACGGAATCGTACTTGGCATGGATTGGCTTTATGCTCACAGGGCCAAGATGGATTGCCGCCTGAAAAAGATCGAGTGTGAGGATGATCATGGTTCGTCCATAGTTATCACCGGGATTCAGAGGCCCGTGTCTCTTCGTATGATCTCCGCAATGCAGCTTAAGCGGAGCATGCGGAAGGGATGTCAGCTTTTTGCTATCACTATCAATGACAGAGGGGAAGAGGAGGAAAAAGAAACATCGCTCGATGACCATCCTATCCTTAAGGGATATTCAGATGTATTTCCTTCAGAGTTACCGGGAATGCCTCCCCACAGAGAGATTGATTTTCATATAGACCTAGTACCAGGAGCCGAGCCAGTTTCCAAAGCACCTTATAGGATGACCACAAATGAGCTAAATGAATTTAAAATTCAGCTCGAGGAACTTCTTGAGAAGGGTCATATCCATCCTAGCGTATCCCCGTGGGGTGCACCAATCATCTTCGTTAAGAAGAAGGATGGATCTCTCCGATTGTGTATGGATTATCGATAGCTAAATAAAGTAACCATCAAGAACCGATATCCTTTGCCCAGAATTGATGATTTATTTGACCAGCTTCAAGGTGCCAAAGTCTTTTCCAAAATAGATCTGAAGTCAGGATACCATCAGTTGAGAATAGAGGAAAGTGATATCCACAAGACCGCATTTCACACTAGATATGGTCACTATGAGTTTACCGTAGTTCCATTCGGGCTTACGAATGCCCCAGCAGTTTTTATGAGCCTCATGAATGGGGTGCTCCGTACCTTTCTGGACTGCTTTGTTATTGTGTTCCTCGATGATATATTGATATATTCTCGGAATGAGAAGGAGCATGAGGAGTACCTGAAACAGGTATTGCAGTGTTTGCGGGATAATCAGTTGTTTGGCAGTTTGTCAAAGTGTTCTTTCTTTCGGTCTGAGGTTAAGTACCTTGGGCACGTTATTTCCGGTGATGGGATCTCAATTGACCCATCAAAGATTAGGGCTATTATGGATTGGCCAGCGCCTACCAGTGTGACAGAGGTCAGGAGTTTCATGGGCTTAGCAAGGTATTACCGACGTTTTGTCGAAGGTTTTTCCAGAGTCGCACACCCTATTACTTCTCTTCAATGTAAAGGAAAGAAATTTGAGTGGACAGAGAAGTGCGAGAAGGCCTTTGAGGAACTCAAGAAGGCACTTACGAGCGCTCCTATCCTTGTTGTACTAGATCCTACAGCTGATTTCATGGTTTGTACAGATGCTTCTCTAGAGGGTTTAGGGGCAGTTCTTATGCAGGATGGTAGGGCCATAGCTTTCGAGTCTAGGAAACTTAAGACTCATGAACTTAATTATCCCACTCATGACCTTGAGCTCGCAGCAGTAGTGCATGCACTTGTGAGGTGGAGACACTTCCTTTTAGGACATCACTTCGAGTTGCATTCAGATCATCAGAGTCTTCAGTACATCTTTACTCAGCCGAACCTTAATGCACGTCAGAGGAGATGGATGGAGTTCTTGTGCGAATATGATTTTGACGTTCACTACATCAAAGGAAAGGAAAATGTAGTTGCAGATGCCTTGAGTAGGAGACATCATGAGGTTTACACCATATCCATGGGCACAGACTTGAGAGACCGTATAATTCGGCACTTGTCAGAGGATGGATGGTATGCAGAGGTTTGTCAGGTATTACGTTCTCAGGTTACTCTAGAAGGGAAATATGTGGATTATTCTTTGGAGTCTGGTGGACTGTTACGCCACAGAGGGTGCATTTAAATACCTTCCTCCGAAGGATTGCGAGAGTTCATTGTCACGGAAGCTCATAGAGCTCCTTATGTAGCGCATCCCGGGGTTAAGAAGTTGCATGCTGACTTGAGGCAGTTGTATCATTGGCCGGGAATGCGGCAGCTCATTGCTGAGATAGTAGCTCGATGTCTCGAGTGTCAGAGGGTAAAGGCGGAGCACCGCCATCCAGGTGGGTTGCTTCAGTCTCATGCTATACCAGAGTGGAAGTGGGATACTATATCCATGGATTTCATCATTGGTCTCCCTATGTCTTCTCGTCGCCATGATGCTATCTTGGTGATAGTTGACAAGTTGACCAAAGTAGCTCACTTTTCACCAGTTCGTACTACATTCACAGCTCCAGCAGTAGCATAGGTGTTCTTGCGAGACATTGTTAGACTACATGGCGTACCCCGTAAGATTATTTCTGACAGGGATTCTCTTTTCACTTCTTCCTTTTGGAAGTCATTACAGGCAGCTATGGGCACTACGCTCAATTTCAGTACAGCCTATCACCCAGAGACAGATGGTCAGACAGAGAGGGTCAATCAGGTGCTAGAGGATATGCTTTGTATGTACGTCATGGATCATCAGACCCAGTGGGAGGAGTATCTTCCCTTAGTGGAGTTTGCCTATAACAATGGGCATCACACTTCTTTGGGGATGCCACCCTATCAGGCATTATACGGCAGGCCTTGCAGGACGCCCTTGAGTTGGGATCGCATAGAGGATAGAGTTGCTATTGGTCCTGAGTTAGTTCGGGATATGGAATAGCAGGTGGATTTGATTAGGCAGTGTCTCAGAGAGGCTCAGGATAGACAAAAGAAATATGCCGAAGCAAAGAGGATAGATCATAGCTACTTGGTTGGAGACAGAGTTTTCTTGAGAGTGCGACCGCATAAGAGTCCAATCCGTTACGAAAAGAGGTCTAAGCTCGCACCTCGCTTTGTACGACCTTTTGAGATTTTGGAGAGGATAGGCCCAGTTGCCTACCGTTTAGCTTTGCCACCTAGCCTGTCACGCATCCACGATGTGTTTCATGTTTCAGTTTTGAGAAAGTATATCTATGATGAGTCTCACATTTTAGATTGGGATGCCTTGCAAGTGGAGTCAAACGGGCAGCTAGCTTTGGAGCCCATTCGCATTTTGGCACGCCGGACATTGGCCCTTCGAGGTCGAGAGCTGGACCAGGTTAGGGTCTAGTGGGATTGTTATGATGAGGTTACGGCTTCATGGGAGGATGTAGCATGTATGAGATCAGAGTACCCCCACCTCTTTGATGAACTCCAGGAGGAAGTTCATGCCTAGAGGGGGAGGATATGACGCCTCACCTCGACTCAGTCTAACATTCAGTGGATTTTATATTTAGACTATTATGGATACTTTATTTTGATGCTTTTTGAGACTTAGAACTTATATGATTTCAGGATTTGGGATAACATTGCTATGATTTGATGATTTTACTTATATGCTTTTGTGATAGAACACTACATGATTGTTAGATAAGATGATATTGCAATGATAGATGTCGTTATTGAATTTGCAGGACTTTACTCTGAATATAGAACTATGATGTATGTTTAGTTTATGTGAATTGGGATGAAATTGCTTATGTGAATTTGCTTGATTAAAGATGTATTCAATCTGTGCAGATGAAAATTGTATGCAAGTAATGATGTGCATTGTTATATTATTGAATTGTATTATATATGGATATTTGGAAGTACTAATGTGTAAATTGAGATGCGCAGGAAATTTACCATGTGA
Source organism: Cryptomeria japonica (assembly GCF_030272615.1). Taxonomy (NCBI): domain Eukaryota; kingdom Viridiplantae; phylum Streptophyta; class Pinopsida; order Cupressales; family Cupressaceae; genus Cryptomeria; species Cryptomeria japonica. The sequence goes on from NC_081408.1 coordinate 474,393,872, forward strand.
CCATGGAAATTACGGAGAATCAAACCTAGACTTATGTATGTTCGTAAGCCAGGGTTTGTCTATTTGGAGAGACAACACCCCGTTTGTGTTGTATTTTATTCGTAACAGTATATAATGCATGAGTGTTAAATGTTATTTAAATTTATTGTGTAAAAAACCACAAGAGACAATTTCATGTTTTATTTTTGTAAAAGTGTTTTATTTGTGTCACTTGACACATTTGTGGATTTAAATTTAAATGTTTTATTTTGTCTCTTGGTGGGAAAGTGTTTAATTATAGTTCTTCTTAAATAAAATAATGTGTTGTCATAAATACTTTGGGAATATAATATTTGGGGTGGTCAACTTATGTTTGACCCGAAAATAAACTTCAGAGGGGTTTAAAATGGGTTAAATGAACACCTAGGGGTAGTTTAATAGGGTTTCCTAAAGCCCATAAGGTATACCTAGGGGTTAGGGGTAATTTGAGGCAAGTTTCTACTTTATAATGATCTTTTTAACGCTTTAAAAATTGGCTTTTTTGAGTTGTGCAAAAATTGAAAATTTAGAAGTTAAATCTAATTTAGATTTTTCTTATTCGAATGGGAGTCTTTTTGCATTTTTGCTTTCTTTCCCTTTTGGTTTTTAGAAACTTGTGAGAACTCAGAGAGTGAGCTTCTTAAGGAAGATTTTTTGGGAATTGAAGGGTAATCACCCACTCTCCATTTTTGGAGACGAGAAATTTTGAAAAGAAAATAATGTTATGGAATAGAAAAATCGATTAAGGGTAGAAGGAAAAAGATTCGTGGATTGGGCAGCTCTTCATCAAATATCATAATACCTTTGGGCAGATTAAGGTTGGTTTCAGATATCCATTTTAATGTCTTCTTCTTGCTTATGTCTGGAAGTTTGTTGGTGTAAGAAATCTGTGTTTCTTGAATGTATTTGTTGAAAAATCTTTTGGTATTTTTGCATTATGATTTGTGTTGTGTTTTGGGAGTTTCCTCAAGACCTCTTTCTCTTGGGAGAGAAGAGGATCTTGTGGGTGGTAGCAGTGACAACCCTCGAGTGAGAGACTCTCTTTTGAGAGTGATCACAAGGGATCTTTGTGTGACCCTTGCTGCATGGCCTGTTTGTGCAATGGGGGTCATAAGGAGGGATATAAGGCTAGAATGCCTTTGGGGGGCATAAGAAATAAGGGGTTGAGATTCTTGATATATTTATTGTGCCATGAGGTGGCTTCTTGTTTATTTCATACTTGCAGTTCTCCTCAGAGTATTGGTCCACTACCACCCTTTGAAAAGATCATCACCAAAGTGTGGTGCTGTGAAGCCAAGTTGGGAGTGTGTTTGAAAATCTGTATGCATTGCCTTCTATGTGTTTGCCTGTATGTTACCCATCTAGGAATTGGTTCTCCGAGCTCGGGGGTGGCTACCAGTTAGCCTAGGCTGGGAGGTGAGCACTCCGTGGTTATATTTGTGTTTTCTATTATGCAGGAAAGTTAGGAGAAAGAGAATAGGAACCATGAAAAGACACAGAAGATTATTGATGAAGATACTTAAATCCAGTTGCAAATATATGTTTAAATTTGTTATAGAAGTATGCCTCTTTCATAGAAAAGAGAAGCAAGTTGTAATTATTGAAAATAGACTTGAGATTTATTGTCGTAGCTAAGCAAAGAAACATCCTGTAAATATGTAGAATATCTTAGAGTTGTAAAAGTTTGTTTTATTTCTACTTCTATTTGTGTTTCAGAAAAAGAAAAGCTTCTTTGAGTTGCATGTAAAAGCTTCTTTTGTATTATGGAAAAATTAGTTTCAAATGAATTTTATCTATATTCTACTTGTTGAAAAGTATGGGTTATTTTGCTGAAGAATTCTAAGTATAAAAAAAATAAGAGTGTTTTAAGTAATTGTTTTATTAGTGGAAAAATCAATGAAGGTGTTTTATTCAGAATAGAATGATGTATTTTAAGAAAAAGAAAAAGTGTTAGAATAAAAGTTTAGCAAAAGATCTACTTCTATTTCTTTTATCAGCAATTAGAATAAATAAATAAAAGAGACTAAGTTTTATATCAATTAATTAAATATATATATATATATATATATATATATATATATATATATATATATATATATATATATATATATATATATATATATATATATATACTTAAATATTTATTTGTGCACATGTAATTTTGGATTTACATAATGTGTTTCCCATTGTTATTTTGTTTAAAATTTTGTATGTAAATCTTATTTAAAAAAATATATATATATTTTTATATATGTTCACCCTTAAAACTTTTATATATATAAATTTATATAAATTTATATAAATATAAATATAAATATATATATATATATAAAAATATATATACATATATATATATATATTTATATATAATATATTTTAAAAAAATAAATAAATAAATTAAAAAAAAGGGGAAATTGGGTTCCACGCGGGCCCCACTGTGTGTACGCACAGTGAGGGCCGTGTGGCGCCCACTATGTGCACACACAGTGCGGGCCGCTCGGCTCCCACTGTGTGGACACACAGTGGACGGCCGCGGCCGCCACTGTGTGGCCACACAGTGGTGTGAGCCGCTAGTGGCGCCCACTGTGTGGACACACAGTGGTGCCGCGGCGCCCACTGTGCGCCCACACAGTGGCGCCTCGGCCCTCCCTGTCGCCTACTTCGAACCCACAATGAAAAATGGCCGCCGCCTTGGGGTTTCGGCCCTGCTAAAAAAATTCAGTGGTAAACAAAAAAAAAGAGATTAAACCCTAGCCCGGGTAGGGTTAGGGTTAAAGGAAATAAAATAATATGATAGTTTAAGAGTTGATAATATATTATAAAAAAAAAAGAACCCTAATTAGGGTTGGGAAAATATTGTTTATTATTTTGGAAAGTTATTTTAGAAGAATTAAAGTTTATAAATATATGTAAATATATATATATATATATATATATAACTCTGGTATATTTTGGAATAAGTATTTAATTATAAATATATATATATATATATATATATATATATATATATATATATATATATATATATATATATATATATATATATATATATATATATATAAAATTTCGGTTATAATTTGGAGTAAGTAATTAACAGAAATTTAATTATGGTTGTTTAGACTTTATAGTCATTTTGGAGATTGAATTAATTTTCCTCTCCTATTCCTTTATCATGATGGATTTAATAAACTTAATGACTAGGTATCTCGTGGAGATAAATTTTTTAAACCAGTTAGTTTTCCGCAAATAGAATTAAACAAATTATCGATGCTTGGTTCGTTTCAGAATTAGCTCTAATATAATTATGGGAATTTCATTAAGGCTTGTCGTGTGAGCGAACTTGTTAATTAAATTAGTATTTTAAAAAAAAAATCAACCCGTTTTTGCCCTAAATTTTGGGCATGACATACAATAAATGCAAGAGATATATTGTGGCGTAATAATGATATAGAAGGAATTAATGTAAGCAATGTGAAGTTTTGTGCAAGAGAAGGGAAGTTGTAAATTGTTGCATGGGTCCTTTGGCAACCTGAAAAAATAGAGGCAATTTGTAATTAATGCAGTGTGTATGATATGTAATCCTGTAGAGAAGAGTATGTAAAATGAAAAGGTGCAAAAAAACATGGAGCTGTAAGAAATGATAAATGTAGAGATTAGTTAGTGGAGAAATTACCCAAAAAGAGCAAAGAGCAACCTTAGAAAATGTGTAGGAACAATTGAATGTAGGAATGAAATATCGTGGAGAGCACATTAAGAGAATTTCCCAAGGACAATTGTTCCTGCAGCGAGAAGTGAAAATAAAATAATGTTAGCATGTAAAAATGGAAGAAAGGAAGTTGGCAGCAATTATTCATTGAATTGAAGTGGTAAAGTTAAGAAGAGTGAAAATGAGAGCAATGTAAAATATTTGATTGAACTTTATAACTCACATAATTAGTGTGATAAAAGTGTAATGCAGTGAAGTTTTAAACATCTTGAAGTGGATATTTGTGGTGCCTACAAATTTTGTAAGGAAAATAGAGGCATAGGTTTGTGATATAGATGGGTGAAGTACATGTGCGAGACAAAGAGTTTTGAGATGTAATGATGATTAAAAAGGTGCAAGCAATAGAGTTGAAAATAAGAGAGCTTACTGCAAAATTATTATGTTGATGGATGTGGCTAGTGATGTTTGGATACGAGAGGAATGCAAATGACCTATTCTTTGTATTTCAGTGACAGGAAAACAAACTGTAAAAGGATGAGAATGTAGGAAAATGATAAACAAAGAGAAGAGGACTATAGTATCAAAACGAGATGAGAAGCAATGAAATAAGAGGAAAGGTGGAAAGAAAACTTACAATCCATGAGAGCCGAGGCTTGAAAGTGCAAGGTAACCAATGAAACATATTAGCAATCCTGTCTGTGAGATTAGTAACATTTGGTATAGCAATATATAGGATGTCCCAAAAAAGTGGATATAGCTATTAGAGATGAAGATATAATTAAAGTCAGTTGGATATTAAAGAATACCTGAGATAGTTTTATACTTATAGGTGTAGAGGCTTGGAGAGTAGGAGACTTTAAAAACTGTATATCACCATGTAATGGTTTTTAATGCCTGTTTCACATTATAAGTTGTGTTGGATTTATAACCAAAGTTGACATCAACTCATAAGAATATAAAAACATTAAAGAGTAGTCAACACAAAAAACAGCAAAGAGCAACCTTAGAAAATGTGTAGGAATGAACTATCGTGGAGAGCGCATTAAGGAAATTTTCCAAGAATAATTGTTCCTGCAGCGAGAAGCGAAAATTAATTAATTTTAGGATGTAAAATGGAAGAAAGGAATTGGAAAGCAATTAATTATTCAAGTGAAAAGGATAAGATAACAAGAGTAAAAATGGGAGCAATTTAAAATATTTGATTGAAAGCTATAACTCACATAATTAGTGTGATAAAACCAAAATGCAGCAAAGTTTTAAAACACGTTGAAGTGGTTTTTTTGGTGCCTTCAAATTTTGTAAGGACACAGGTGTAGAGACCTAGAGAACAGGAGACTTTAAAAACTGTATATCGCCATGCAATGCTTTTTAATTTATAAACACTGTAGATTATATAATGAAAAGCAACAAATATAAAAATTCTTACCTGAGAAAATGTGCAGGACATATGCACAAAAAAATCACATGGATTGATGAAGAGAGCAAGATGCCTATTTCAAATTATAAGTTGTGTTGGATTTATAACCAAAGTTGATATCAACTCATAACAATATAAAATCATTAAAGAATAGTCAATAGAAATGATATGGGTGTTTCTAGAAATGTTTTTTTTTTGTGTATTCATAAAATATTTGAGTTCATACTTCTTCTGCCTGTGTATGTGGGATTTACTGCTTGGTTGGACAGGTGAATCCACACACTCATCAAGTTAAGTTCTGTGACTTTGGAAGTGCCAAAATTCTGGCAAGTATATTTAAATATATATGAAATAATCTGAATAATAACGTTAATGATTTTCTAAGGCTACTGAAAGCTATTTGTTTTAGAAGTTCTTGGTTGAGTCTAATTGTATCCTTAGACTAAACTGAGTTTTACACTACAATTATGCTATAAACAAATGTAAAAACTAACTTACTAGCTAATGTTATTGTTTTGAAAGTTGAAATTTGAAAACCAATTTTGCTTCATTTTATTACCTTGTGAGAGGCCACTCCAGCGTTGCATATCTTGTGCTGAGCAATTATATCAGACATGTCATATTTGTATTTGGTTGCTGCCATTTAAGATATTCTTGTGATGCATAACATTTAGCTGGTTCAGTAACTATTGGTTTGTAAATGGTATGGAATGGGAGTATGGGCTTGTTGTTTTCTGTTAATAGTTTATTCTGTAACAAAAAGATGAGTTATGTTTAGTATTCGCAAGTGAAAAAATGTACGAACGTGGGAAATTTTAAATAGACGAGAAATGGATTGTTATCAAATATAAACATCATAGATTATAAAATGAAAAGCAATAAATAGGAAATTTATTACCTACCAAAATGTGTAGGACATATGCACAGGAAAATCATAAGTATTGGTGAAGAGAGCAAGATGATTGTTTCAAATTATAAGTTGTCTTGCATCTATACCCAAAGTTGACATCAACTGATAAGAAAATAAAAACATTAAAGAGTAGTGCTCAGATGAAAGATAACTGCAGGGTCTAAAAATGAAACTAAAATTTTAAACATAGACAATAAAAGAATGACTAAACAAGGTAAATTTGAACTATAATATATGTTAAAAACAATTTTTGCCACATCTAGTCAGTCCTAGATGGGCAGTCACATGACAAGATGATTTGAAAATGCTCTATTTCTACAAAAGAGACCAATGCATTGATAAATTACATATTAGTTATCATACCTCATTGGCAACCTTTTGTAGATGACATGGAGCATTCAAGTTATCTTCTAGTATAACACAAAATGCTACAACAATTGAAGTGGCATGGCAAACAAAACTATGATTATTAATTGATTTGATTGGAAGATTTGTTATAAAAGTGTCTGTTGCATTCAAAAGAAATAGGAAAATAAACGGATCTACAATCTGCACTTATTGTCTAAAGGAATGAAAGTTTAACCATTATAGTAAATATTAGTTCTTACCCCAAGGAAGCACCTCTAACCTGTGCCTTATTTGCCTTTAAAATAACCACATAATGAGTAGAAAAGTGCAAAAAGGGAAAAATATTAGGTAATACATAACTCTGGCTAATAATGGCATGAAGAAAAGCTCTTAATTTTTGCATAGATATATAATGTTAGAGCAGCAACAGAAGTAGGATGATGTTTCAAATCAACTTGTATCAGAAATGTTCTCTATTTTTTTGTACTAGGTATCAATGTATACAGCGAAACTGAAAAGATTTTTTGAAGGGAGCATTGAATATGCCTTGAAAGAATTACATGGCCACATAAAAAGAAGAGAATGTAAACTTTGTATGTTTGATAGGTATGTATACCTGCATTGTGCAGCAGAAAATTGCATTGAATGGTTGATTGACAACAAGTGAAGTGGACATGCAATGTATTGTAGCTGTCTCACAAAGAGGCAAGTTAGATAAAAGGGAGATAAAGTAATGTTGGAGCATTAAAATTTATGAACAGAGTATATTTGAAGCAATAAAAGTTAAATATCATACCTGAGATAGTTGCACATGTTGGAGCAGTGAGTGATGTGGATGGCCAATTTGTTGTAGCTATGTTATACCTGATATAGCTTTAGACTTTCATTGCAAACTGTGTAGATAGGAACACTTGTGTGTAGTGTTCAATGCAGCATGGAGGATGTTGGGGCATTAAAATTTATGAATAGAGTATATTTGAAACAATAAAAGTTAAATATCATACCTGAGATAGCTGCACATGTTGGAGCAGTGAGTGATGTGGATGGCCAATTTGTTGCAGCTATGTTATACCTGATATAGCTTTAAACTTTCATTGCAAACTGTGTAGATAGGAACACTTGAGTGTAGTGTTCAATGCAACATGGAGGATGTCTTAGAATGAGTGTAAACTAAAATGAAGAGTAACATGAAAAGAATTAGTACCAGGGACGATTAAGAATGCACATATTTTGAAGAGATAAGGCCATATAAAATTGTAATTACCTTGTTGAAAGCAGAGGAATGTAACAAAGGTGGTTATGGACTAGAGGATTTTAAGTTGAATAGATATTTGTTTGGCTAGATAATAGTTGCAAACGAGTTTCTTCTTTCTTTCTAATGGTTGTATAAGCATTATTTTGTAGTTTGGAATACCTTTCAAAAGAGAATGGTGGTTCGATTCATATCCCATCAATTGACTTCACTCTTGAAATAGCTATGAATGTGAGTCCTTTCTTTTCAGTATTACCTATGTCTATTGTAGCTCTGTCTATTGTAAGTCCTTGAGATTTGTGAATAGTGATGGCCCAGGACATTGTCAAAAGTACTTGCGTACGCCTGCCTCGTGTTATTGGAAAAATGGAGGTCCATTATAATCCTTGAATTGTATGACCACATATTTTGGCAAGTCTGGTGGTTTTGTATTGTTTTCATATACAATTGTTTTGATGAGACCAATAGCTCCATCGACAAGGCCAACTTCAATCCACAAGTTAGCTATTAACATCACTTGCTGATTTATAGAAAGCAATACTTCTAATGGTAGTTGTTCATCGCTGTCATATTCAGTATTTGTTTGCTTACCAACTTTAGCTAAACTTAGAGCAACAGGCAAATTTAATTCTTTGAGCATTTTCCTGTTATGCAACCGTGCAGATTCATTTGTTGCAAATAAATGGATTGATGAGTTGAAATCCTTCTTTTGTTGAATAGTTAATGTTGCATTTGTCTGGCACATCAAAAACTGCCAATCATGTTGCAGTGCTTGAGCATTTCTTATGTTGTGAAGGAGTGTTCTGAATTGCTATTGTCTTATAGATGCACCTTGTTGCCGGAAAATAGTGTCCAATGTTACGACAGTAGTAAAAGAATGCCATAAACTGAGGGTTGTAGAGTGAGATGCATATATAGGTTTATCCATTACAGGGGGGAGTTGAGCAAGATCACCTACAAGAATTATGGACACCCCACCAAAGCTTTCATGTTGACTGTCAGGGAATGCTTGGTGCAAACAACTATCTATCTTTAGTAGTAATTTTGGGCTTAAAAAGCTCATTTCATCTACTAGGATATATTTAATATGTTTCAATTGTTCTTGCAATGTCATTAATGACTACCCTATCAAAGGATGAATTTCTCTTATAGGTATGCGTAACCCTGCATGGATTGTTGTCGCTTGTATATTAAATGCAGCAACACCCGTTGGTGCCAAAACAAGTAATGGGTTTTGCTTCATAGCTGTATATATGTTCAATTGTTTCCTAATGCAGTCTATTAAAAATGATTTACCAGTGCCTGCGGTGCCCTGAACAATCATTCGTAGAGGTGTTGTAGATTGTTTATTATGATGTTGTAGAACAATGTCGAGTGCAACTTTTTGTTTAGGCGATAGTTGAATTTTCTGTGTGTCCTGAGTTGAGATTTGCATGCTAGCATGTTGGAATTGTAGCTTGGTTGTAGCTATGAATTGAAGAGCAGTACAATCTAATTGATCATCCACAACAGTTGCACCCCACAAGTAGTTAATATCGTAATCACGACGGCCTAGCATTTGTAGATCATTCTGGGTAAAGTTATTTGTAGCTCCCATTCGTGATAGTAATTCCCACTCGTATAGATTTGTATCATCTTGATTTTAAGAACCATTATTGTCACTGTCATCTTCATTTGGAGGGCTGCAATCATCTATAATTTGTTGGCTGTGAAGACGGTTGTAATTAGTCTTTTAAAAGTTTTTCCAATTTGTTATAATTTGTTCTTTTGAAGTTCCTATCTTAGTTGGGATGTCACAAAATGATTTGTATAGCAGCAACTCAGACCAACAAAAAATCTCGAACTCATCGGTATCTTCATCTGGAGGTTCTCTAAACTAAGGATATACAGTCACAATTGCTTTTTTATCCCTGATTTGCCATTTTGTTTTTTTGTGTTGAGAATTATATGAGAACCCTTGTGCTGATTGTAACATACTTGTTGCACTTAATTCAAAAGGGTGTTGCATATAAGCATGGATATAAGCTGTGGAAAGGTCAATTCCACTATTCTATTTTATGACACGGTGCAGTATTTTTCTGCCAACATTTAGAGAGACAAACTGTCGACTACAACTTACAAGAGGCAATTTCTGTAGCATATGGAAAGTTTCTTGTGCACTGATATCACGGTCTGCTACTATGCCCATCATAAATTTCTAATATGTTAATAAGATGCTATCTTCAGATTTAGTTGTATTCACTATCATTTTCAGCATTTCAATATAGGATTGTGATTTGTTTTCTGATTTGGAAGCATACTTTGAAATGTATTGGAGGACAACTTTTTTTCAAGTGACTGGTCGACAATCAATATTAGCTCTCCATAGTGAAAGCATCCAAGGATTATGAATATTCAAACGATCATCATTCCTTGCAGGTTTATAGCATGGGTTGTTGTCATTGTCAACTGTCAATGTAGACATCTCTTGTAGAACCCATGGAGCTTTGTAACGACATTAGAGTGTGGGACCTATTTTCTTGAGGCATGTATGTTCTATGCATTTTGTGTGCCTCTGTACAGTATTAAGTAATGCCTCATAATCCAATGCAGGGTCTATGGAGAATATTTTTTTTGAATCAGCTAGACATGGATCATCCAATACAGTGTAGTGTATTGCATTCATGCGGTATGCTGTGCTATGAGGATTCCAAGCAAAAACATATTTGTCAAAAAAAGCTTTTGCCATTTGGACCTCATTATCATCTGTCTAATCAATGGTTTCCATATTTGGCGCTCCAGGGAGCCATAAGAAGCCATGAATATGTCCTGAGCCACGATGCTGCCATTCATACCTATACCAATGGTCCTTTGCTTGGAACAACTTTTGAATAACTTCTTCATGAAATATTGTAAATCTATTGTGAAGGTATAATGATGTTATATGTGGATTGCATATCACATGGTCTATAAGTTGTTTTCTTGTAAATTGTGTGTTTTGGCTATCATTTTCAGAGAAAAGCCTATGCAAATCAGGCCATTTAGTATCAAATGAGCTCAATGTAAAGAATAGTGTTGGGGTCCCTAATTGGAAGATCATTGTAGTAAGCTCTTTTCTAGATTTACTCCAATATGCACGAGTGCCTCGAAGTGTTGCACCAAATCGCAACAATTAATTTGGCAACTGATCATCAGGAGTGTTTTGCAATCATTCATGAAGCGCTTGCATAGTGGGTGGGATAGGCTCTCCCAAATTAGTTCTAATGAAGATAGTTGCAGATTGTTGTGAATGATGTCTCATAATTAGATTGTAAATGTAATAGCAAAATCTGACATGCTATCCAAATCTTGGATCAACATATCTCATTAAGTGGAGAGCATATTCATGTAAATGAACATGTTTGGTAGGTGGCTGCAGCGGGAGTGCAACTCCAGATGGGAAAAGGGTTGGGAATGCCATGCTTAACAAGCCTATCGTATTATATTCATTTATCGGGGATAAGTTTATTTCGGGCCAAGGGACATTATTATCAATATCAACATCTAACTGCAAGGTTCTCTTAATTGTATCTAGTTTGCGGGTTGGAGCAGGCAGTTTTGGAATAAAAGATGATGAAATTTCTGCATCATATTCATTGCAATCGTCAAGTTCTTCTGTTGGTGGAATAGTTGTTACATTAGTATCTTCTTCTAAATAGTGTGGCATATTTGATATATCTATAGTAGTATCAGGAATCAAGTTGACAGCATCAAAGTCTATGACAACATCATTATAGTACTAGTCATGTTGAATTTTATAGCTCAATGCAACCATAACATGAAATTTATTTACATAGAAATCATATTTTTTGCCTTGTATATTACTTCGGTGGACAATAAGGACTTCAAGGTCTTTTGGTTTTCGTGGCAAAAGCTTTGCAATTTTTGAAATATCTTGGGGAAAACTGATAGTGTGACTAGTGTATTTGTATTGGCCACCTCTTGCATGTCTGACTTGCAAAACAGGAGCAACCCTAGCTATAAGCATCTCCTCTACTTGGGTAAGTTTTTTTAACACAAGGGGTTGCTCACCTAGGTCCAAGTTATTTGCCAAAGAGAAACGATGAACACCACTTTCAGAAAAGCTTCTCGAACAAATAATATGTTGTTGGTTCCTACGTATCACCATTCCAATATATCTTTCCTTACAAATACTACATGTGTGAAGCATGGACAATGAATCAATGCGATGGCGGAAGGATTGCAATGTTTGAATGTACTCTATAGAAGAGAAATAGTTTTTTGTGCATTGATGTGTTAATGTAGTCTGCAATATTGCCTGATGGTATAGAGGTTGCCTGTTTTGTGTTGCATGTTTCTGTTGTAGTTTGCTACAATTCAAGCAAGGTTCTTGTATTTGTTGCGAAACAATGTTGGTTGGGCCACATGATAAAGGAAGGTTCTAATCCAGAATAAGTGAATCTGAATCTATCATCTGTGGGGTTTTGCATGGTGCAGGCACATGCAAAAGCATTTTGTGTTTCATTCATTCCAGGCGACGCTTTTTAGAGATTTCTTCTCTATGTTCTGCATAATAGCGACAATTTCATTCTCTCTTTTTCGCTTTCCTAAGATTGCATTCTTGGGTTGTGGTCTGCATTAATATTTTAGACAATTTAAATGAACAGAGCATATTAGATTCTGACTGTGCAAGAAACAACTGTTAAAAACAATGTTTGAAACCTGTGTTTGATGCAATCTTTGAATTGCATGTGTTAAATACTTTTGCACAAAATTTAAGCACATACCCATACATATAACTATACATGTATTGATACATGCATGCACATAAAATAATATGGATAGTCACAAGTTTACTTACAATATGTAGGCACGCAACTTTCAAGATATAGAACGTTGAGCATGTGCATATATATCCACTATGAGTACATTCCTTTGTATGTACATGCATGTTTGTGCATATGTGGTTGTATGACTGGGAGTCTGCAGCTGGACAGGACCATATGTATGCATATGTATTACATGCATGGAAGTTTGTAGCTATGTAAAACTATATGTATGCATGTATGTGTATGCATTTTTTTAAATGTATATAGAAATTTCTATGCTATACACATACATGTGTATGTATTTCTACATAGGAGCACAAACCCATGCATATAATCATTTATGCATTGATACATGAATGCACATAAAAAATATGTTACACACAGATTTACTTACATATGCAGATACACAACTTTCAAGATATATAAGGTTGTGCATGTGCATATATATCTGTTGTGAATGTATGCCTTTGCATGTACATGTATACAAGTGCATATGTGGTTGTATGTATGCGAGTTTGCAGTCGTGCAGGACCATATGTATGCATGTATGTGTATGGAAATATATGTAAATGTATATAGCAATTTATATGTATCTTTGTATATCGTGATACATAGATGGAGATGTAAATGTTTATGCATACTAGTAAATGTTGGAGAGAACATATAAGGCAACATACATTTGTATAAACCTAATGAATACAAAGAAAGTATAGGAAAGTTGTTGTTTTCAAAAGAGGAAAAGGGCAGTGAATCTAAGTTTTAACTGTATGTCAATTGGCAAGGATGCTCAAAATTGTAATTTCAATTTACAATTCAACAATAATGAGAAGCATAAGTGTGTCTGGACCAAGCATTAGAACATAACTAAAAGGATTGAAAATAGTACAATAAAAAAAAGAGACAGGTCAACTAAATGCTTTGAATATTTAATAATAGTAAACATAAACAACATCATACAAGTCATTGACATTGCAGATTATAATTTCAATTGGACAGATGTAGTGCGGTGGAGTAGCATAATTTAGAAATTATGATTTGGAGGTGAAGGAATTTGTTAAAACAACATAGATTGAAGCTATTGGTTCTTGTTTCAATATTTGTGCGAATGTCCATTCTGTATGGTTTCTTTCTTATTATGTTTTTACAGCATAGTATAAATACAGATATACAAATTAAGAATATCTGGAAAACATGGATGTTCAATAACAACATAACATAAAAAGTTACAAAAGGATATAAAATAAAAGATGCAAAGAAGCAAAACTGCATTCAATATATTTTAGATGCATGGAAGCATGGTAGAACAAAACAACAATTGGTTTGACTAGGTAAGATGAACAATTCTAGCAAACATAAACAACTTTAAGTAGAAGCAACTATTGGAGAATTTTAGATCAAAACCAATGTCGAAAACCAAAAGTTTCGGACAGCCAGAAAAAACATGAGTTTAGATAGCATTGATATACACAACCATCAATAATTCAGTTCTGTTTGCTGATTACCAACAAAAACTACTAACAAGCTATCTATTCTATGAAGATTAAAAGGCCGATGAAAAGCATCACTATCTAATTGGTCTGGAACGTTGTAGTTGTACTCATGCGAGCAATCTCTACAAGCAGAAGAGTACATTCAGCCTAGAAATTGATATTCGCGAATTTGGTAATTGTTGCTTTGAGCCTGGGCTTTGAATTGTACATGTCTATTGTAACAGAAAGTGTGAAAACAAAGAAAGATAAAAGGACACCCTTGATAATAGTCTGAGGTGTTCTCTTTGTAGTTAAATCGTACTACAGCATGTAAAGGTCCTTGGCAGATATTTGCAGCAAATTTGTGCCAACCTCATCAAAGGCAATAGCCCAAAGAGTGCATGTATGATCTTGGAGCTTCATTTGCAATAAGTATTTGTAATTGCATTCTGGCACATGAGTTTGGCATCTTGAACAAAACCATACATTATCATTTTGCTGGACACATTTCTTTTTACACTCTTTGCCATTAATTTTCAAAGGGCAGGCTGGATAGCAAAAAGAATCAGTTTTAATGATTCTCACAATAGCCCTAATAGTAGTTTCAACTGTTTTAGAGAGAACACTTGTACGTTCTAAAACAACTGTGATTGTCATCCTGTTGTATTGTGAGTTAAGTTGTCCGGCAACACAAGACAGTGGTAAAAGGTCATCTGGAATATTTCCTCTTGATATAAGTGTCTCTGTTTTAGGGATAGAAGGGTTTATAGCTAAAGTTGTTGTTGTGGTTGAGTTAATAACCTTTCCATTGAAATAACCAACCCGAGCATTTCTGACTGCAAGGACAACAACTGTTTGGGTTGCATGCATGTTCTTCAAATCTTCACCTACCCCTTGCCATGTTGCTCCCCATAAGTTAACATTGATAGTAAAAGTTGAGACATCATTTATTTTGACAATTCTCTTTGTTACTTCGCTGCCATCTTTTCTAAGAATTAATGAGGGTTCTCCAACATCAACTACAATACCAATAACATCAACTAAAGTGTTGTTGGTGTAGTATGTAATTTCATTAATCGGTGTGAATCGCGAATTATTTCCTTGACTATCAATAACAACATCACAACGCTTCAATACTGAATTGCTGTCCAAAGTTATCTCAAGATGACTGTTAAGCTTGTTCCATTTTGTGTCAGCTTCTTTAATGCAACCTTTTGAACATCAACTCTTTTCTGAATAATATGAGCAACTACAATGAACACCATAGCAAATTCCATTGAATATGTATATGGTTGTATATGTCAACTATATACATATGCATATACATATACAGACAAGTTGATTGAATTGTTGTTGATGGTCTATGGTTGTATATGTATATTTTTGACTGGTTGTTGACACAATGCATATGATTATTGACTGAATTGCAAAGACACTTGCTAAAGTGGCTCCAAATTCAGAACATGTCAATATCCCATAAATTATATATGCCACCAACCCTCACCATATATGTACAACCATAGAAAATAGAACTATCATCTCTGCTTTTGCATCAATTTGCATTGTGCAATAGGTGTAAGTATCCCATAAATTATATGTCACCAACCCTCACTATATATGTACAACCATAGAAAATATGTACAGCCAATACATATACAAATTAGCCTATATGCTGGATCAATCTATACGCTATCTTATGTTTACATCCCTCACTATCAATCTTTACACTGTCCTATACATCAAGAAAGGGAATTTGAGCAACTTTAATATATGCCATATATGTATCAAAAAATTAGACCAACCCTCACATATATGCCATATGTGTCAAGAAATCTGAGCAACTTCAATGAACGCCGTAGAAAATTCCAATTAATATATATATATACATATAAGTGGATTGAATTGTTAGTGACCGTATATGGTTGCATATGTATATTTTTTTACTAGCTGTTGACACAATGTATATGGTTGTTGACTGAATTGCAAAGGTGCTTGCTAAAGTGGCTCCAAATTCATAACATATAAGGTGTAGATTCATTTCAAAGAACTTGACTGCATCTACACTGTCCTATACAATATGTTTGACAAAAAATTGCAACTATAATGAATGGCTTAGAAAATTCCACTGAATATGTATATGTTTGTATATGTCAACTATATACATATACATATACATATACATCTCTTTTGAGGATTTTTGGCAAATAGTTCATGCACCTTGTCTTTGCTTCCCTATTTTGCATTTGTCTACTAGGGCAGTTGCAATGACATCTGAAAAAGGGTGTCTACGTGTCCATGCACTTCAAGCTGTCTAGAATGAATTTATATTGTATATTGTCTGGTGATTGGTGCAACATAGGTGTGTGTATATATGTGTGTGTGTGTGCGCGTGCATATACCGCAAGCTGTCTAAAATGAACATATATCCTATATATTCCATTTCAGAACAATTTATAATAGAGACTACTGTAAGAGTAGCATACATTGTATATTGGTTGGTGATTGGTGCAATACAGGTGTATATGTATGCATATATATATTTGTGCATAGACTTTTAGCCATCAGTAAAGGCCTCTTTTGGTGATTATGTAAATACTTAGATGTATAATCTGATGCATTTCCAGACTAAGTTTTACAAGAAAAAAACACCACATTGTAAGATGGAGACCAAAATTCTCAACAATAAATAAAAGGCAACTCACTGTAATTCAAGTTTTCTACAAAAATAGCTTGATCAACATTTTCCATACATTGTAAGATGGAGACCAAAATTCTCAACAATAAATAGAAGGCATCTCACTATAATTCTTCTTGATGACGAAACAATTATTTCTACTCACAATCTTCTCCTAGCAAAGAAAACCCTAATCACTTCGAGCAAGAATAGCTCCAAAAACTGTTGTCGTTCTTCTTGATGACGAAACAGTTCTTTATGTTCACAATCTTCTCCTGGCAAAGAAAGCCCTAAGAAATTAACAAGAAAAATCTAAAGCATAAACATAGATAATGAACGTAGCGGCACTTCGAGCAACAATATCTCCAAAAACAATCACTTCCAAAATACGATTCCCAAATCTCAATGCATACAACTTGCATTTCATCTGAATGCATACAACTTGCAGTTCGTATTTTAATAAATGTATTAAAGAACATTAACTATCCTCTACATACATAATGTGCTAATAAATGTCCGTGGAAACGAGTTTTCAATCGACTTTTTTCCCGATACCTTTTTCCGGATGGCTAACACTTTCCCGACAAACAAAACATCATACTAAAAGCCTATCGGCTTAATTAACTTTTGGGGTACCATTTAATCTGCTAGAAAATTTCTTTATCTATGTTATCTTTTGACTTTGCAAAGCATTCCACATTTAACTGAAATATACTTTGTCTTAGCAGCTCGCTTATTCATCTGTCGGCAGTAGATATATTTTTCCTTCTTGGGAGAGTGATTAGTATTGTTTAGAACTTTGTGTTTTTAAATTTTATTCATCATTTTTTTTTCAAGCCTCTTCCTCTTTGCCCCCATTTATTTCTTGGAATCATTAATGATCAATTGTTTTCTTTAATATTACAAAGATAACAGTAATATTGAGAATAATATCTTCTATTTTATTTCAAACAATGCTTTTGATCTCAAATCTAATGTAGTCACCTAAAATTAATTAAATTAATATTTAATTAATTAAGGTTCATATTGATTTAATTAATTAAATTAGTCACCTAAAATTAATTAAGCTTGTCAACATGATTAACTAGTTTAATTGTATTAATTCCCTTCTTCTTAAGGTTAATTAAATCAAATTTAATCAATCTTATCACTATAGTCCATTCTTCTAAAGTCACCTCAACCATTATTTCTTCTAAAACCCACTTAGTTTATTAATTTTAATTTAGTAACCTAACTAAAGTGATTTCTACAAATCAATTTCCCTAATCTCCACTTAGCCTAATTAATTCTTCCTTAATCATACTTATCATTATTCTCCAATTTCATATTTCTTTATTCATTCTCTCTCCTCATGTCACATCCTCCTAACTTTTCCACTTGCACTCTAATCCCTCATAAACCCACCTAATCAATCATCATAATCATTTGCATATCCCTAGTCACCTTGATCCTTTCAAAGAAATTTAAATTCTTTGAATCTCCCCATGCAACCTCTTCCTAAGGAATTTTTAATTCCTTTATCTATTTAGTCTTCCCACATATCCTCTTATTTTAGAATTTTTAATTCTTTCTCCCTCCCCCCAAGGAATTTATATTATTTTTTCTCTTCCCAATGTACTTGGGAGATCTTCCCCATGAACCTTGAGAGGTGTGAAGACAAGAAATGCCCTTTATGTCATATCTCTTGAATCTCATGCCTTGTCCTCTCAATCCATGTGCTCCCTCTTAGATTGATCTCAACCCTTCATCCCAAAATCAATCTTGGCCCTTCATTTTGGCCTCCCCCAATCTAAAAATTGGAGTTTCCTCTCGGGTATGTGCAAGCTAATGAGTCACAAATTCGCGGAAGTTTGTGTGTTGGAAAACGCGCTCCTCAAAGCGAGCCCCTGTTTTCAAAAAATGGGGGCCCGTTAATGGTTCGGGCTGCCAAGCCAAAAGGTGATGGGGGGCCGAAGCTAAATAAAACGGGCCCCCATTTTGTTACAAAACAGGCCCCCGTTTCTTAAAAAAGCGGGGGCCCGTTGTAAATAACGGGGGGCTGTTTTTAAAAAACGGGCCCCTGTTTTTAAATTGTATTTTTACCCTTTTTTTGGGCGAATTTTTCATTTTCACCGTGACAGTGAATTGACAAGAGGAGATCAAAAATGAGCCCCCGTGCTATGGTTTCCATTTCAAGCCTCCACCACTATCCCAAGTACACATTCAGTCATTTATTTTCACATTTCATAATTTTCTTGTTTTTTTTGTGTATTATTTAGTTTTTTGTGTATTATTTTAGTTTTTTTTTAAAGTAGCCTATAAATAAATTATTTTTTATATTTGTAAATTCTTGATTTTGATCTAAAATATTCTTCAACAGTTAACCCTAAACCCTAATCAACAAATTTAGAAATCAAAACCAAACCTAGATAATTAACAAAACAAAATATCAAATTAGATATCTCAGAAATATCATAACGAAAATGAAATCGAAACAAAAATGAAAACGAAATCGAAACAAAAACAAAATTGAAAAAAAAATCGAAACAAAAACAAAAATGAAAATGAAATTGAAACAAAAACGAAAACAAAATCAAAACAAAAAAAAACGAAAATGAAATGGAAACAAAAGCAAAAATGTTCGAAAAGGAAATCAAAATAAAACTGAACATATGTACCTAAATTGTTCTTAATCCTCATTAGGCAATACAAAAGTTACCACTAAATTAGTATAACCTTAAAAGTAATTAACATTACTCTTCAAATTTTAGATATCAAAGTTTAGGCTTAGGTTTATGCCATGTCATGGCATAAAGGTCCTATTATGTCATGTGATGGTAAAAAAGGATCAATTATGGACACATTATGTCATGTCATGGCATAATAGGACACATTATGCCGTGATAGCATAATATGTCCTATTATGCCATGACATTGCATAATGGGTTCATAGTTGGTCCTATTATATCATGTCATGGCATAATAGGACCTATTATGCCATCATGGCATAATAGGTCCTATTATGCCACGACATTGCATAATAGTCCACCTATTATGCCATCATGGCATAACAGGTCCATAATAGGACCTATTAAGCCACAACATGACATGATTTTCTCAAAAATTGCCAACTTCATCATCTAATTCATCTCCAACACTGAAACTATGCTAATTCGACATGTTTACTTAGTATGATAGGACCAATTATGGACCTATTATGTCATGATGGCATAATATGTCCTATTATGCCATGACATTGCATAATGGATCCATAGTTGGTCCTATTATGTCATGTCATGGCATAATAGGACCTATTATGGCAAAATAGGTGACCTATTATGGCATAATAGGTGACCTATTATGCCATGACATTGCATAATAGTCCACCTATTATGCCATAATAGGACCTACTAAGCCACAACATGACATGATTTTCTCGAAAATTGCCAACTTCATTATCTAATTCATCTCCAACGCTAAAACTATGCTAATTCGACATGTTTACTTAATATGATAGAACCATAATAGGTCCTATTATGCCATGATGGCATAATAGGTCCTATTATGCCATGACATTGCATAATAGGTCCATAGTTGGTCCTATTATTAGATTTTTAAAAACTTATAAATATCCTGTGTATCATTTAACATATATCCACACCTAAAGGATTTGGTTTTGCATAAAAATTAAAAAAGAGAGAAAAGTAAACATAATTTTTTTATTCATGGGTGAAAACCATTCTTATGACAGTAAACATAATTTTTTTATTCATGGGTGAAAACCATTCTTATGACACCTTGGACAAGTACCTTGGCATCATGTATAATTTTTTTTAAAAGTACCCTACACTTGGAGTATACCATAATCCATTCAAATTCTCTTTATTCTCAACCATCCTTGTCATCATCCATATCATGTATCTCACATTCCTAGTTTTTGACCTTGATTCAAGTGTTTTAATCATTTTGAGACATGTTTTAGGAAAATTCTAATATATAAAATCCTATTTACAGAGAACTGTTACAAAAAAATTGAGAAGATGAGTAACATATATCCACATCTCTACCAAAGTAGGGAGTATGAGTTGAACAAGTGATGCCTACCTAGGTAGATATCTACCCAAGTAATCTTATCCTATCCTCTAGGTGCAAATATGCAATACAATAGTTAGGTAAATGCAAGAAAATAATGATGCACCAACAAAGTGAATGTACACATTGAGGTGACACATAACATAAAAGAGAAACCACTAGATATCGCATGATTTAATATTTTATGTTTACTTCATATTCTATTGCTTCATGTGTTTTATCTCCTATTTTTATATTAAATCTAATCTTTATTAGTAACTACTAATTTCTCATAATGATTGATGTCTTATACTTTAATCTTTGTTCTATCTTATGATCTTCAAGACTATTTGTTGCACATGTATGTTCATATAGTGTTGTTTTTATCTTATTAAAGCATTATCTTATGTTTGTATATTGGTTAATCTATCTTCTTAAAGTATTATCTTATGTTCATACATTGGCCTATTATTATAGAGAATATAATAGATTATCACTATTTGATCATGCATTTTTGCATCTTAATATCATATGACTGCGCCTCACATGATGATCTTATGATCATATCTTGGTTTATAGAGCGTAATGATCTTACATTTCAATATCTTATTTTAAGCACTTATCATCAATCCTTATATATTCTTACACTAGAAGGAGGATCATCTTATTTCTCACTTCTTTATTGATCTTATGTATGAAATATTTTATATTGATTTTAATAGTTGATGCATTTTACAAGAAATGAATTTATTAGATTGAATATATAATAGATTTATGATGTTTCATTGAAAGTTTTTATTAAGTTTTGTGCGCAAATTTTATATTTAAAGATTCAATAGTATGTACATGTATATTGTTTTAAGTTCAATATTATATTATATATTTCATGTGTATCTTATTCAACAACATATAAATGTTACTATTTATAAATGTTTTTTTTTTAATTTAGTAAAATAGATTCTTCTTTGACATAGAGTTGTATATAATTCATGTATATCTTTATATATGCAGGAGCTCTTTGTTATCATGGATGTCTTTGACATAGATGAACTATTAGGTGAAAATCCCTCACCACAACCCCCTCCTCCTCCTCCTCCTCCACCTCCACCACCACCACCTCCACCTCCACCTCCACCCCCTAGATTGGATGAAATTCGTTTAAGAGAATGAATTAATGAAAACCTACAAGTGATTGAACAAAACATTGCTGCTATCCAAAATGAGCCAATCACGCCACCCCATCTTGTAGAGTTTGCAAAATCAATGCAAACTGTTGTCGAGTCAGTTAGATCTATTGATTCTCAATTAGATCAATTTCATAGACGACGACAAGAGTTGCATGATTTTTATGCCGATGGCTTAACCTATAGGCAAATCACTGATTTGAAAATAACCAAATCTCATTTATGTCCATATTTTACTAACCCAAAAACAAGAGAACCAATGCAACCTGACCAGAAAAGAATTTCAATTAGGTGGTGTGTGCATCCAAAAATGGCTAGATACTTTTGGGATAGATGGTGGATGGTTTTTGATTATCCACCACATCGTAATTATGAGGTCCCTTTTTATTTTTTGAAGAAATTATACTGTGAGTTTGAAATGAACCAAAAACCAAATTATTTTGACATTAAGTCATTCTAGGGTGTTGTTCGTGGAATGCCACAACATAGATTAGGGGCACGAAGTAATAATCCCCTACCAGATCCACCCATAGTTCCACTTGTTGCTCCATCGATTCCTACAGATGTCCAAAATACATCATTCATTTCGACATTAGATGCTTTGACTTCCCTCACAGGTAACCTGAGTGAGCAAGCTGCTCACATGGCATCTGCTCCTCGATGGATGCCACATATGTGTTCGAGTTGTCATGAGACGTGTGTAGGTCCTACTGCTACTGCAGGATCTACTTCAGTTCTAGCTGAGCATGATGCAACAGATGATAGTATGATGACATCTTATATGGATTTTCTTTGCTCAAATGTTCATCTTGACCAGGTATAGATATATATACATGTACATGTTAATCTTTTAATACTTCATTAAATATAGGTATAAACTAAGTGCATCTCTTTTTTTTATACAATCTAATACTTCATTAAATAAATGTTGTTTATGTAGATAAGGACTACACCTAATATTAGAGTCAATATTGCATCTACTGGAACACAACTCGACACACCTTATGGGGTATAGTATAAATTTCTATCTAGACATTGTACTATCTTTTTAAGTTAATATGTTATCATCGTATTCTATATAAATTTTCATGTTGATACATTGAATGCTTCTTTCTCCAGGATTCAGGTCATGAGGGACCCTCTACATCACATCGAGAAGAGGGTCTGACTACTATGACACCATCTATGGTATGTATCTTATAATTCTTAAATTAAATATGAACTCTTACAACATTGTAACTTAACTTGAAATTATTTAGTACACATATATATGTTCACTAAATATGATTTCAGTAAATTCATGTATGCAGGTGGACACTACCATTAGGATAGGTTATCCTCATAATTTTGATCAGAGCCAATTTGAACGCACATCAACATCCTTTGAGGTATTAATATGTAATACTTAATTTGATCTTATTTTGACTCTTAATTTAAGATTTAATTGGACACTTTGAATTTGACCTTGTACAGGAGTTAGCTAGCACTACATTTGGTGTTGATTCTACACAAGATACTGCTAGAGGATCTGATGAGCATATGGTAAGTTTGTAACTTAATTTATGAATTCTACTATATTTGATAAATGATTCTTTTAATAGTTAATTTCAAGTATATTATTTTAATATTTTTTTTTTATTGTACAACATGAGACGGGTGGATCTAGACCACATCCCGAGGACAAGAGAGATACTGCTAGAGGATCTGATGAGCATATGGTAAGTTTGTAACTTAATTTACGAATTCTACTATATTTGATAAATGATTCTTTTAATAGTTAATTCCAAGTAATATTTTAATATTATTTTTTTCTTGTACAACATGAGATAGGTGGATCTGGACCACGTCCAGGGGACAAGAGACCATGGGATGTTATTGATGATAGCACTTAGATTTTACTGTTTATTTGGCTTTGATATGTACTTTTTAATGGACTTTACACATTTGTTTACACATGCACATACTTTATATATATGGATAGTTGCATAATAGGATTAGATCATATATATTTTGTGCATACTTTATATATTTTGTGCACATTAGATATTATGTGGAGTTCATCATGTTACCATCTAGATATATATATATGGATTAGATATTATATGGATTATGTGGACTTGAAATTTTACTATTTATTTGGCTCTGATATGTACTATTTTATGGACTTTACATATTTGTTTACACGTGCACACATACTTTATATATATGGATAGTTGCATAATAGGATTAGATCATATATACTATGTGCATTGTGCCCATTAGATATTATGTGGACTTGAAATTATTTGAAATTATATTTTGTGCACATTAGATCATATATATTTTGTGCATACTTTATATATTATGTGGACTTGAAATTTTATTTATCGAAGTTGTGCTTAAACAACTTTATAGGGATTATGTGGACTTGTAATTTTATTTTTGGAATTTCATTTAAATAGTTCTTGTGATTAGATAAACTAAAGGTACATACATCATGAACTAAGTATCGAAACATATCTTATAATTATAACATATTCTAAATTAAAAAGTATCAAAACAAATATAATGAATATAACTTGATTAAAACATAATTATCTCATTCATAAATTTGACCAATAGTCTCTCATTTATGTATATTGTACACAAAATGTAATCAAGAAGACATATCTAAAATAAAATAAACAGTCTATTTAAATTATAATAATAAGTATTTATATCTCTCAAAATACAACAAAAAGTATGCACAAACAATAGTAGTCATTGAGGCCAAGTCTACTCTAAGAGACCTGGAAAAAATAAATACATATGATTAATTTTTATAACCAAGATGCATTGAATTTAAAATACAAAGGGATTTGCCTTAAGGGTACAAAAATTTAACTTACTTGTAATTTATCAAAATGAAACATAAAGTATGCACAAATAACTTTGTTTTCATTGATGCCCTCTACTTGTGGTAGACCTAAAACAAAATTTTACTAGATTAGATTTTATAATTATGATGCATGATTTAAAATGCTATATATAATATGCATCATGACTTTTAAAAGGGAGGTGGATTAAGGGTTTAAATTATAACTTACTTGATATTCATTCCGTTATACCATCTGCATCCTCTCTTTTTTGCAAAGCATCTATAATTGTCTCATGCTCTTCCATAGAGAGAGTCCATAATTGTTTATTAGCAGGCCTACCACGATATCTATCCAATTTTATATTAGTTGCCACTACCAAATGCGAGTAATGTATAATCTTCTTCTCTAATTCATAATCTTCAAATGCGGGCAATCCATTCTTTCTTGTTAGATATTTGTGTAGCCAAGTGCCAACAACAACCATAGATCCTGTTGGATAGTCATAACCATCATCATCTACTCGAGGAGTGGTTAGCTTATGTTTTGGCTCTACACATCGAGCCAACCAATACTCTATCCCCTCTTCATTGTCCTCTGGTGCAACAACAACGTAGACATGTCTTGTGCACAAAACAATTTTATTTTAATATTTAAGGAGAAATAAAAACAAAAATATACATTGTAAGATTTCATAAATATGTACTATTTAATAAATCAAAACAAATTTCAAAAATAATTTTACCTTGTTGTATAAGATCTGAAATGTGATCATAGTCATTTGATGCAAACATTTGATCCATATCTTCATCAGTTCTTTCATGCGGATCATTTGCATCTATGGGTGTCAATGATCTTTGTTGCCATTCTTCAACCCATTCTTTATTCTCACAAAATTCCCAATCTCCGGAAACACAAAACTGACAAAAGCAAGCAAGTTGCCTTATGAATATAGTTCATGTGTTTGAATTAGAACTCTTAAACAAATGCCATTTAGCTGATCCAATGATGGTATTGCAATCATGCCGAATAGGAATACTATCTTCCTCTATCAACCAGAAGAAACATTGAATTGCAGAGTTTTCAGTTGATCCTTTTGACAACTTTGAATTGCACCAATCTACAACTGCACAAGCATCTCTGAATTTCACTACATCCTTGAATTTCAATTGTTCTCTAGCAAGAGCTCTTTTTATACAGGCATCGGCTCCATCGTGTTCCCCCTTACCATGTCCCGCTTCAAAAAAACTCCATAAATGTTGGACATTGGTTATCTTGTGAGCTTTGCATAGCCAAGAAAACATTCTTGCATTTTTGAATTGTCTAGTGCAGTTATCTAACCATATCATATGTTGTTTCATGTCAATTTATCTTTCCTTAAGATTATCATAAAATACCTCGAAGCAATGTTGAACAAACTCTGAAGAGTGTAATCGATTATCACTAACATAGAAATGATACTCCCTCAAAAATTTTATGTTATCTTCTGTACTGTCATGGTCATGTCTATATATAATGTGCACAAATATGGCTACTTGCACTGAGTTGTAGTATTGTGATTGAGTTTCCTCTTGTGGTTTTAGAGTATAATTTTCTGCAAAATCCATAACTGATACTATTGTTCCAACTGGAAAAGTGTTCTTGCATATGCGAAACTGTCCATCAAGCCATCGGGCATGTTGGGAATGTTTCACATATTTTGGAACAATATGAGTTTTAAACTCACTAATAAATGCATTCACACTATTCTGTTCTGTAATCAATTCTAAACGTTTCCCCATCTTTCCATCCTTTAGAGGGTATTCTATATTTTTAAATCTCCTAACATCAACCATTTTTTGTCCAAACTCAGATGAAACATGTTCATGCAAACATTCACCTATCGAAGAATAGCTCCCACATAAATTGCAAAGGCCATAAATACATGAATTGGAAAGAAATAATTGTTCATTAGGTGGTTTACAAAATAAACTTCCAATAAAATCTTTTATAGTTTCAGGTGGAACATAAACACCACAATCCTGCACAAGATCATTACCATGCAACATACAATGTATATATCGAAAAACATCATAATAGTAATGAAAATGAACATGAGTTTTACAACAACAAGATATTCTTTGTTTATTGATTTTAACATACCAGGGTTTGCATTTTTCAAATGATCTTTGACTAATTCGTAAATTCATTAACACAGATTCATCACTAAATTTTTTAAAGAATTCAGTTTGAGTCATGTCAAGAAGATGTTTTGGATGAGGATCACGAATTTTTGATCCCACCCTTAACTTTAAAACATCTCTAGCATTTGATGAAACTCTAGTGTTATCATGCCAAAATTTTGCAATTAATTGTTTAGTTTCATCATTTAATTTCATGTCCGACCTTTGAAGTCTACCACTAAAACTCCAACAATGGTTTAGTGGATCAATTTCAATTGTGTCTCTTCTTTTGGCTGCTCTTGACAAGGTTCTATGATTTAAGTTCAAATAGCCACTTATATCACTTAACATTCTTTTACTAACAATCATTTTGTCAACTATAGCAGTCGTTATAACTCTAAGTGCTGCATTCTTATCTTTAGATTGACTTGTTTTTTCGATAGAATTGACGACATTGGCAACAGTAGATACAACTTGCTTATATGATTCATCTTTTCTTTTTGGTTCTGCATAAATACCTATTTTTTTCATGACTTTACGCATTTTTAACATTTTTATTAATTGTAGCATTAGTTGACATTGGAATCCTAACTTTTTATTATAGAAAAATTGTTTATATAATCTGTTCGCATGTGTTCTGATTTGTCTCCAAGAAACTAACCCATTAAGATTATCTAGCACATTGCTATCAATAGTAAACAAATTACATTAATTTGCTTTCAGAGAGGGTGGTGTAATATTTTCAATTTTTATTTCTTTTCGTATTGGTGTATGAAATTTATATCCAGCTTCATTTAAATTAGCAATTTGATTGGCATCATAGTCATCGGGATTTAAAAACATACCAGGATTCGCATCCACATGAACATTTGCATCAACAGTCATACCCGTGTGTGGTTCTACATTTCTTACATCCATCATGATGTCTTCAATGGTCTCATCTACAACGGGCACTGAACTAGATGCTTCAGAAGTGTTATTCAATTGTCATTGTTGTGATCTTCAATCTCTTTGGCGTTTTGCCTCCTTCTCTCTTTGTGCTTGAATTTCGTCCGCTATCATTGTCCTCTTTTTTTTCTTTTGACATTGCTTAGAAGCCATCTTTACAAACTCCTCTTCAAAAAATAATATCTTTTTACTGAGTTCTTCAAAAAATCGTGTAAAAAATATTAAAAAGTACTACCAAATGATGTAAAAAATCTTTGTCAGTACGGATTTCAATGATAGTGTGGTAAATCGATGCAATCTATCTTTTTTTTTAAAGTAACGGTTATTTAGAAACGGGGGCCTGTTATTTAAATAACGAGCCCACGTTTTCAAAACAGGGGCCCATTATTAAATCCAACAGGCAAAAAATGGAACGGGCCCCTGTTCTGTAAAATTTGAATCGACAACCCGCCACTTGCTTCGGGATTAGGCCCGGGATAGGCCTGGGATGGCCACACCTGAGACATGAACCTGCAAATTCAAAGCTCCATGAATGAAAGCACAAATATGAACTTCTGAAATAGTTTACATGCCTCTAATCAGAGAATTTTTATACGAAATTAAAACCCATTTCAGATTATACTGTCTAGATTCTAAATATGTAAATTTATTTAAAAATCAATTATTTTAACTATTTTTCATTTAATTTATACTAAATCGGGTCCATAAATTTGAAATATTAACTAATTTTCTTAATTTAATAAATTTTTTATTTTAATGAATTTTGAAAAAAAAATTATATGTCATCAATCTACACAAAATCATTTTCTATTTTAAAAAAAAATTCAAAAAATGCCAAGTTTACGTCAAATTATGTGAGTCGTACATGTCAAATTTTTAAAAAGATAATTACGGCCATTAAAAAATTAATTAAAAAAAATATTAGAAAAAAAAATACAGAAAAATATGCTCATCAATCTTCAGTGTGTTACAAACCATTTCCCAAAATGGTTTGAGAAAATAATTTTAATTGTGTCAAAAAGTGTGGGTCGTACACATGCATGGTATGGTCCTGAAACAGGGATTTTTAAAAACATAGTTTTTAGAACTCCATTCAAAAAGTTATTTTTTATTATGTGGGTATTAAAATAAATTACATATTTGAAATGTACACCCAGAGGGCTATCTTTTATATTACTGACTTTTTCCAAGATTCAATCTCTAAGTGTTTCAAAATTTAAGCTCAAATGAGACAAAATCTGAAAAACAGGGAAAACACTTCACTTTTTGGCCAAAAAGTGGACTCATCTTCTTGCATTGACCCTCTCCTCACAAATCATCCACTTCTCATCTAATCTTATACTATTAATTTGAAATCCAAAATCATCCATCACGCCATCATAATGCCCAAATTTTCTCTCATTTAATCCATATCCATCATCATTCAAATCCAATCCAAATCCAACCAATCTTGTTGTGTGTGGAGAGCAATCCACATCTCAACCAAGGAGATAATCCAAACAAGTAGAGGAGGGGTGCATCCTTGGCTTCACCAATAGCTCAATCGGAGGAACAAGAGAGGACTCTCTCTTGCAAGGTATAAAAAGTCTGGTTTATACTTTATTTGGTTTTCTATGTTTATTTGGGTTTCAACTAACAAGCTAACCTTGCATTCGGTTTTCCCTTGCTTCACCTACTATTCAAATGTCAAGATTCAATTTTATTTATTTGATTTTATTAGTATGTTTGTTAAATTTTTGTTAGTCATTAATAGTTAGCTTATAATATTAATAGTTAGGAAGTTATTTAGTATTTAAATAATTCAATTTTTTTTTTGTTGCAATTCCTTGTTTAAAGAATTTCTATAAATGTAAATCAACACTTTAATCAATATGAACCTTCAAAGAATCTAAATTTACAAATGCAATCACTTGTAATATAGAAAACTACACATTTGAAGAGATTAGATTTACCTAATAGTCTAGTAAATTTTGTATGACTACTTATAGTGGATTGAAATGGATCTTCTCATGATATCACACTAACATTGTTTCATTAAGCATTTACATATTTATGACTATTCTAGATTGATTTTTTCATTTGTAAGGTGAAATTTCAAAGTTCTGTCATACATTAGAACAACCAAGAAATTTCATTTGCAAAAAAATGACAAAATAAGTTTCAACTAAAATAGTGTGTCATGATCTATTGCTTAGTGGATGCTAGAATTTTAGTAGAATTTCTTCTAATTGAATTGAGTTTGGCTAGAACTAATTTCAATAACACATTTATAGTGTTAATAGTATACATGTATTTATATTAACATGTTCTTGACCGAAATCATTTTAGATAGAATGATTTTGATCAAAACATTTTAGTTAAATTTCTAGCAATAAATAGGTACCTTTTTCTATTTTCAAAATTTTAAAACCTTTTCTTTGAATTAAAATTTCTAATGTTATAAACAAATCAATTTTTTTTTAAAATAGCCTTTACTTTAGTATATCCAAGAGCATATGTGTGTGTGTTTTAGTTCATTACAAGTAAACATAGGCTTAATTAGAAATTCAATAATTAAGAAAATATGATGTACTAGAAGAGAGAATTCTTGTTGAGACAATATAATTAGTTTCTAATCATTTATAATAAATTGAGACATAAAGCAAAGGCCTCCTAAAACTATTATGTTTTTAGCATATTAATATTTCAACATTTATTAAAAAATATTTATCTACATTAAAAAAATTACTCAATGCACTAAAGTTTCAACATAGCAAAATGAGAAAATATAAAGGAAAAATGAAATTTAGAATTAAAAATGAAGCCTCTTAAACTTATTTTATGAATATTTTCAATAATTAAATTATAATGTTAATTATATTAAGAAAATATCAAAATAGTGTTTTAAAATAAAAACAAACACAAACATAAACTTAAAATAAAAATTTATAATTCATTAGTTTACATTAGGTTAAATTTTAAACAATATATGTCACTTTTAGATGCTTCAAGTTAAAATGTTGGACTTGTTTTATTCTTTATTGTTATAAAGGTATGCCATAGTATTGAACTTTCACCATACAACAAAGGCAACATTTAACCTTAAAAGAGAACTTGCAAAATATGTCTCAAACCATCAAAAGAAAAGAAAATATTGGAAATAGTATAAAAACAAGGAATATCATTCAACCTATTCAAAATTTTGGGGGCAAACCCATCAAATTGTCAACATTATAAATCTTGTTTAAACAATAGAAGATATCTTACAATGATTTCTTGTAATTTTTCATTCTTGTAACTTTTATAAATTTTTTGTTTTATAGCTTTGCATATTTGCATTGATACAACAATCTCAACAACTTTGTAAACTTCTATCAAATTATGAAACTACTTCCCATTTACAAGAAATTTTCATCAAATCAATCAATACCTTGCCATGTGAACTCCTTGATCTAAACAAAACCTCATCGATGTTCCTCTTTTTAGAATTTCTTCTGTAAATCTGTCAATGGCATGTTTTGAGTGATATTTTTTTGAGGCTTTGAACAAGTGTCAATGACATGCTTTTGTGGATGCATACTATTCCATTTACTTTTATTATTTACTATGAGATATATTACAAGAAAACATTATTAACTATTTTTGGAAATCTTAAGTTTCTTTAATCCTCTAAGTCCATCAATAATTTATAATGTGGCATAAAAACACCACATAAATGGGATAACAACTTCCCTACATTCAACATCCCTACAATATATAACTTTACAACTTTATGGGGCATAACCCTTTTCAAACATATCTTACATTACAAAAAGGAGTGTCATTTGACATCTCATCAACAACAAATATGTGTTCAAAAGAAGGAATTAGATGAGGCACAATGCTTCATCTAACACATTCAAGACCTTCATTAATAAATTAAGGTTATTTAATTGAGATTTTTAATTTAATTAAACTTAGGGCAGGAATGAGAATTATTGAATGAGGAATAATGAAGGCAATTTTAATCAAATAATGAATTGTTTAATTAATATATGGTAAAGTTACCTTGAAGAAAATTAATGGTAAATTTTTTATGTCTATATCAAGAATGACTCAACACCTAATTTTCTTCACTAATAATATGCATACTAGAGAATAATGCTTATTAAGAAAGTGCAAATGGTTTGAGTGCAAAAATTGGTACCTCAAAAGTTTTTGTAGCTTACAAACCCATCGCCACTCATGATGCATTGTAGCATAACAATATGCAATCCTCTATATGACTCTTCAAACATAACAAGACTCTACAATTAAGAATCCCTACCTAAATGCTAAGATAAATTCAATGCAACACCATTTGTCTAACACATGGCTACATATACACCACAAAATTTTACCAACCATTCAATTCAATATGATTTTGGCATCTTCATGTTGCTACCCACACGAAGAGCACTATATATGTATACAAATATGTTGATTCTCTATTGGAGGCCTAGTTGAATAAGTCATGTATAAATACATGCATTGTACTAGATACATGTGCAACAAAATTCATTCTAACATCATAGTTGAGTACACATCTTCTTTCGTGCAATACAAATCTCTCTTTTTTTTTAAATGTGCATTTAGATATTCTTACCTAAGATTTTTTTATAGGGTTTTGTAGGCTATCCACTAACTTGCAAGTTTTTTCTCTAGATTCTTAGACATTGTACCATTGAAGATAGAGACTATTACCTCTAAACATGCATTTAAATAAGTCCCTCAATATGACCATGTAATCTCTCTCAGTGCAATTATGATGATATCAGAATAGCCTAGCTCTCCAAACTTGTTTTTGATATTAAAAGCAGCCAAAACAAGGGGGTTGACTGAGGTATAGAACAAGAAAAACAATGGCAAGCCAACTATCAGTAGAGCAACAACAAAATCACAGCCCCCTAAACTTTTCCTCTATCAAAAACTTTAATCATTCTATGCATATTAACCAAGTAAATAAAAGTCTTAATAAAAGTATGCCACGCAGGGCAACAAATAGTTAAGTTCAAACATAACCAGAAACTAAAACTATAAGTCGATAGGCCACTAGGGCCAAACAAAAAACCAAAGATCCAAACCATAGAAGACAGCTATTTCTTTTTTCCATGGCTCCTCTTAGGGAGGAGCTTCCTAACCCATTCCTTGGTGAGGAATTTGAAGAGGTCCCTGTAGTCTTCGTCCTCCTTTCCTTTGCCTTTGATTATGCTTTCCTGCAGAAGACACAGAGTGGTCGCCAAGCAGTGCATAACATTCAGAGAAAACCTGGAGACGTCTTGCAGCTTGTTCTCAAAGGCCTCCATTCTACTAGTGATTTCCTACAAGTTTTCAAACATACCCTCCACTTTCTTACCCATTTCTACCAAATTGTTGTCCTCTTCCTCCTTTATGCTGCTCACTTCCTCCACCACCATCATCTTATCGAACCTGAGAGTAGGGGACAGAGAGTTGGTCTGGGATTTGGGGTCGGCCTTCGGACTCATGGAATTTTTTGGACTCTCAGAAGCATGGGTGGAGTTGGCAGAGTGGGGGGTCAAAGTAGACTGAAACGGGGCCACATTGTCAGAATGGATGGAATTCCCAGTTTCATGGGATGAGGAGGGGTTCCTTAAGGATTTCTCAGGGGGTTTGGAGGCCAATCTCACTGAGTGGTGGGGAGTGTTAGCCTCATCCGTAATATCCACATCAGAGTTAATTTCCTGAATTCCAACTTTCTTAGGGGTTTTAGCATCCTCTAAATGGTGCTTTTTATTCTTCTTACTACAAGAGCCAATTTCAGGCAGCCGAGGAGGGCTTATGTCGGGTTTATCAGTAGCAATGGCTAGGGGTTGGTTTTCAGGCACATTCTGGACATAAATCATTTGGGGGGGGGGAGGGGAAAAGGGCTAGGTGGAAATTGTAAAGGCAAAGGATAAGGACTTGGTGTAGAATAGGAAAGTCCTTGCCTTTTTTCTTAGCCTTCGTAATATCTTTAACATTAGAGTCCAAAGAGTGCAGCAGAAAAAAAAGGAATGGAGATAAGATCTTTATTCCTAAGATGGTTAAGGAAAGGAAGGTGATAATAGTAGAAGACCCCATACCATCCTTCAAGGGTGAAATATTTCATTATGATGTAGCAGACCTCGTCCCAAGGCAGCAAAAGCTTCTCCCAGTTGAAGTTGCCCGCCCTCTTCATAGGGTTCTCCCCCTCATGAAAAAACTAGTTCAGGTTGGTGGTATCCAAAATGTGGCTTTGTTTCTTCCATTTTGTCCCCTCCATGGATAGACCCGTTGCCTGAGTGATCACCTCTTCGTTGATTTCGAAGGAAATACCACCCATGGTGACCCTTCTATCCTCCCAGGAGGTGTTGAACTTCTTAGACAGTCTCTCATCATTTCCTTTCATGTTTTTCATAAATTTATCAATCCCGCCTTTCGAGCAGACAAACCACACTACTGACCTGGCTTTAAATTCATCCTTTTTGTCAGGTTCCAGTCTTAGGCTATCACCCCCCATGATCGTTTCTTCCAGATTAGCAGAGCAAATGAGAAATAGGGATACAAAGAAATAGGGTCGAACTAGAGTAGAGGCAAAGTCGAGAAAAACACTTAGCCAACTCTGGGATAAAATCATACAATAAATGTTGCGATTATTGCAAGTAGTGTCTAAACAAATTTCACCATCACGAAATCTATTACACTCATGTGAACCATCAATCCAACCAATGTGATTTGGTCGAGCCCAACTATTGCCTTTATCGCCGCTAATGATATTCGTCCGGATGATAATTGGAAAATTGCCTTTCCCGATATCGATACTACATCGATAAATATCATCATTATCAAACCCCCCTTGTGGCCGATGACAAGGCCATATGGAGCTACGTGGCAAGCCCAACCCATGATGGACGGGTTTCCCCTCCAAATTAAAAATTTGAAAATTGGTTCTCTTCATCCAATGATAGTTATACGGGTTCATCATTAGACTTGGTTTTTTCTTTCTCCAAGATCTCCTTGGTGATCATTGGCAACAGATCGGTGTTCCTCCAGCATTGTAAGTCATTTTGCAACCTACCCACCGCAACCATAGAGTCAGCAGCCGCATTCCCTTCTCTGAAGATGTGGCGGATGGTGAAACAATCAAGGTTAGCCAAAAGCATCCTAGCATCCTAGCATCCCTCAAAATAGAATCCACTTTCCAACCAACAACAAATCTACCACTGACATCTTCCACAATAACTTGTGAGTCACCTTCAATTTCCAGATGTTTAATACCAATAGTAGTAGCAAATCTCAGACCCCAAAGGAGACCCATTCCCTCAGCTTGAGTGATAGTATGGTTCTTCAGGCTACCTGCATAGGCTGCAACAGTATTCCCTTGGTGGTCACGGACGACTCCACCTCTCGCTTGGCAAGTATTTTGGGCAGACCCATCAAAATTCAGTTTGTGCCAAGAGGGGTTTGGGGCTAACCATTTGGTCTTTTGTCTATTGATCTTTGCATTGTTGTTGAAGACTTTAAACTCCGGGGGGAGCTTCCATAGTTCAACAATTTTTTTATCAATTGGGTTAGGAGGATTGGGGGGTGTTTTCCACCTAGTCATTGATATATTATCCATAAGCATTTTGAAGAAATTGTAGAACTTTATCCGGGGGGGGTTCAACATCTCTAAAGATTTTGTTGTTTCTTTCTTTCCAGACACCCTAGCAGACATGGGGAGGAATCTGCCTCCATAGTTGAATAATCAGGGGGTGGTGGGAGGGAGGTGTCCATCCAGTGACAAACTGATGAATGTTATCCTGAAAAACCCATTGCATACCACATTATTCAAGGGTAATGGTCCACAAGTGTCCAGCGAAGGGGCAATGGATGAAAAGATGGTAATAGTTTCCTCCTTAGCTTTACATAAAATGCATTTGTTGGGAAGTTGGAATCCCCTCCTTTTCAGATTGTCCCGAGTCAATATTTTTCCATGCATAAGGGACCACCAGAAGAAGTTAATTTTTGGAATCAACTGTGAGTTCCATATCTTCCTCCAACACTCAACATCACCAGTGGGTCTCAGGAGTTGTCTGTAAGCAGACTTGACTGAGAACTCCCCCGACTGGGTCCCCTTCCATATGAATCTATCCTCCTGGGGAGCTAAGGGAATTCTGCACTCCAGCATAAGATCATGCAGATTAAGGGCAGTGGGTAACAGGTTAGGTTGATTAGAAAAGATCGGGGCTATGTTCTTCCATCTTCCTCTTCTCGGCACCATGTAATCAACAATGTAATCACCAAAGTGCTCCTTTAGGGAATACATTATTTGGCAGAATCGAGATTCAGCCAGAGGTTTGTCATCCAACCAAGAGTCTTCCTAGAACCTAATCTTCCTGTCATTCCCAATCTGCCACTTTAGTCCTTCTCTGATAACCGACCTGAGTTTCAAGATGTTGTTCCATAATTTTGACCCATGAGGTAGGTCACCAACACTCAAATTACAACAGAATTCTGCCCTTTCCAAATACTTGGCCTTGATAATGTTACACCAGTCTGGCTGACCTTTAGCTAGGGTCCATCCCACTTTAGCAATTAAATCCTTGTTCAAGGCATTTATCTTTTTGATACCAAGACCTCCCATGGATTTGGGTAAGCAAACAATGTCCCAATTGACCAAAGAGAGGCGTTTCTTTTCCTCCATGCCTATCCAAATAAAATTTCTTTGGATCCTCTCAAGCTTTTCCCCCATAGCACCAGATATTTTGAACAAGGAAAGGATGTACACTGAGATGCCCTAGAGGGAAGCAGCAAGGAGTTGGAGCTTACCCGCACTACTAAGGAATTTTCCATTCCAATCAACAAGTTTCTTTTGTATTCGCTCAAGGATAGTATTCCAGAACGCAGGGGCAACCTCTTTGACAGTGAGGGGGAGACCCAGGAAGAGCAACAAACTTACACCCTAGGATAGCAAGAATTTTAAGCTGGAGGTCGACAAAGGTGTTGAAGAAGAAGAGATTACTTTTATCATAGTTGATACATTGCCCCAAGGCAGAGGCATAATCCGCTAGTAAATTCTTCCATAGTTTAGCCTCAATCATTGAGGATATACCAAACATAAAGGTATCATCGACAAATTGTTGGTTCACTGAGGGGGGAATAGTAGAAGTTGCTTTGAATCCCTGCAGTCTACCATTGATCATCATATCAACCACATTCCTACTCAAGACTTCAGCAATCATAATGAAAAGATAAGGGGACAGGGAGTCTCCCTATTGAATACCTTTTCCAGATTTAAAGCAGCCCCTAGGGGTCCCATTGATCAAGACTGAGAACTGGATCGTAGAAACACATTCCCGTATCATGTCAACAACCTTCTGGTTGAAGCCCAGTTTTGAGATAGTTTTAAATAGGAAGCACCAGTTGACTTTATCATAAGCTTTTGAAATGTCGAGCTTGAAAGCCATACTTGGGGTTCTACTCCTTTCCATAGAGTGGATTATTTCATGGGTAGCAATGGCCGCATCTAGGATTTGACGACCAGGGACAAAACCTTTCTGGGAGGGACTGATAAACTTACCTAGAAGGGGCTTAATTCTATTCATCGAGACCTTAGAGATTATCTTGTAGATAGAATTGCAAAGGCTTATGGGTTGAAAGTCCTTCATGCAATTGGGGCTCAAAGACTTGGGGACAAGAACAATGTAGGTGTTGTTCAGTTTTTTCAGTAATTTTCCAGTCCTGAAGAAGTCCTTCACTGCTTTAGTAACATCATAACTAGCGATGTCCCAATAATCCTGGAAGAACATCAGGGGGAATCCATCCGGGCCCGGAGTCTTGAAAGCACCCATCACAAAGACCACCAAGCGGACCTCCTTCGAGGAAATAAGAGCAAGGAGCTGACAGTTATCCTCCTCCCCAATGGCATTAGGG
Organism: Cryptomeria japonica; assembly: GCF_030272615.1. Lineage (NCBI taxonomy): Eukaryota > Viridiplantae > Streptophyta > Pinopsida > Cupressales > Cupressaceae > Cryptomeria > Cryptomeria japonica. The sequence continues at coordinate 474,431,543 of NC_081408.1, forward strand.
AGCTTACTCAAAAGCCTGTCATGGAGGGACTCATTGTCTCTTCCAGACTCAGTATACATACAGATGAAGAAGTCAGTGGCAGTTTGACCAATTAAGGATTCTCCAGTGATCTCTTGACCAGAGTCGTCCTTTAGACATTTGATAAAGTTTCTCCTTTTGTGAATGCTCATTGAGCGGTGGAAGAAAGCCGAGTTTATGTCACCCTCTTTCAACCACTGAATTTTGGATCTTTGTTTTGGTGGCATCTATTTTGATAGACTTATTCTACATAGGTAAGTTTAGTGTTATTCTTGTATAATGACAATGAAGGGAATCTTACTAGGACTGAGTAAAAAGGTGAATAATATTTCACAATTGTTAAATTGCTAATCATAATTTTACATGTATAATAATGTATAGTACCATTGTTTGTAAGACTAATAGAAAGCTAAGAAGTTAGCTAGCTTAGTGTTTTGACATGAGATAGCTTAAGCATCATTCACAACACATCCAATCTCTCATATCTTGTACCAAACTATTACATAATATAACTAAGCATATTATAGTTTTTATCAAAATGTCTAATTATTTATCTATCTTTCCCTAACTAGTACACTTTAATATAGCTTCATGGCATTTTTCACTCAAAATATGCTTCCAATATAATTCATTTAATTTACTAAATGTGGTTATATCCTCTTGAATACCATCTTAAGCCTCTAATCACACATTAATCTTAATGTTTAGTAAATAATGGTGCATTAGTATATTCTCATTTATAGGATGCTTTAGAAGAAACTTTCCTTCTATATATCTATACACTTGTATGCAAAATAAATACAATGATTGCTAGGAAATTATGTTAGTACTCACTTAGGCTAGAATAATACTAAATGATTTATATTAAAATAAAAGCAAGTTGTAGTCACAAATCATGTAGCTATTCTAGGCATGAGAAGAATTGGTTAGGATTGTCTTTATAAGAAAATTAATATTATATCATGGTGTGTGAACATAAAAATATAAGGCATGTAGAGATCTAGGAGAGATTAAAAAATGTTAGGATTGTGCCACTTTCCTTACAAAGATTAGTGCACTTACTAAACACGCCATATCTTACACCAATCCTATTCCTACTCTACACGTTTAAGTGCTTTCTATTAAAGTCATTCAAACACCGACTGGGCAGAGAGAGTATCTATTTAGCCTAGTTTATTTGCGGAGTAGAATATATTATATTATGCCACCTTTTAAGCTACGGTGCAAAATCATTCTCGTGTCACATGAAACAACGACGTTGATCATGTGCTTCCTGTTACCACTCATTTTTCGACATATCACACCACAAACTAAGTTTCATTACTCACGGAAGACGTCGTCAACACGTCGAAGATCGCAAGATTTTGTGCCGCGGTTTCATATTTAGAACGTTTACTTTCAGGCATCTATGCTATGCAGATATCTAAAGATTATGGTAAGAAAGGTTTCAAGTGTACTTTTGAATATCATCTTTATTAATAGATCTCAAAAGTCTATAAAGTCTATAAGATTGATTGTTCATGTGGAACTCTATACATAGGTAAGATCACTTACTCTTTATTAATAGATCTCAAAAGTCTATAAGATTGATTGTTCATTTGGAACTTTATACATAGTTTAGATCACTTACTCCATCAATATTAGAATTAAGAAAGATAGTGTTGACATCAAGCACGAGTAGATTACCAAATTGATCCTTGTCAAACGCTCATCTACCATCAAGCATTGTATTTGTTTAGAGGATCTAAGGGTTCTTGCTAAAGGAGAAAACTTCATTAAGAAAAAACTCAAAGCAATTCACATCCATTGTCATTTCTTGAACCTTAATTGAGTTGAGGGGTGGAACTAGACTCCTTCTATCCTCCCATCATCCTACATTATTTTTTCGTTCCAATTCTTTATTCCTTTAGCTTTTATCTATGCTTTCTTAGTTCTCTTTTTAGTTCTTTGACCTTAATATCAGATAACTTTTATTTAAATTCTATCGTTATTCTTGGTGCTCAACTTTCTTAGGATTTTTTCATTCTATTTATTGGTATATTACCCTTTTTAGACATTGGTCTTCTTATTATTTGTCATGTCCTTCTATTTAATTTCTTTTCTCTTATTCTCTTTGATTGGTTGTGTTTAGCTTGGGTGTTTCTATATAGTTGTTGTTGTTATTATTATTATTATTATTATTATTATTATTAATTTTATGGTGTTTGTATTTTTCTTCTCATTTTTAATGTTTATGTAAATTTATTTCCTTTTTAAGTACTAATTGTAGCAATTTATTGTGATTTTGATTTTTTTTTTCATTTTTTATCCCTACATTATTTCCACCTTTTACCCTCTAAACTTTTATGCTTCTTTTTTCTCTATTGTTAGGTATCTAGGTTATATATCTAACTTGTGTTTTCTATAACTTCTTGTTCTTCCTTTTTTTTAATAAGCTAACTCTATAGTTTTATCTCTTTCTTCTTCTTTTTTTGATAATAAATCATGAAATGTGATCTTAAGTGTTGACAAAAAAAACTCTCTACACAATTATTATTAGAAAACAACTCTACCACACTTTAAAAATCCCATCTCCTTTATCTCTATATCCTATCCCTAAAACATAAATTCTATTGAAAAATTAATTCATTCAAGATTTGGTATATTAAATATTTCTCCTTATAATAATTTAACCCAACAAAAAAAGTTTTACTCTCTTAAAATTCTAATCAAGAGTAGACCAATATATGGATTATAATTATCTATACCAAATCATTGCCATTCTTTATGAACTAGGTCAATAGTTGTACATGGCCACTAGTTGTACATTCACTTGTACTTATAATATCCAATCTTGCCACAAATTTATACAATATATTGTAAATAAATAATTCACATGTAAATAAAAAAATTACCAAATGTTGGTCAAAATGAACCAATACTTGAACATGCGAGAACCTATGAATGTTATATAAAAAATGCATAAATACATTCATTAACAAGAGAAATAAATAATTTTTGCTCCAAATAAAATATCATAGCTATCCACTATAAGTGTGTCATTCATGTCCAAGGGGTTGAGCTTAACTGGTTAAAACATTGGGTTCTCACTGTGGAGATCCAAGTTCAATTTCCAATAGGGACATCTGAAGTGGAATTCTAAGTTGTGACTCTTGGCCTTCCATAGGATGGGGAAGGTCTTGGGGTCAATCTAATAAAACATAATAATAATAATAATTCAAAGATATGTAATGGGGATGGGGCCCCCTACTGTGTTCCCGCTGGTTCATAGCTCCAATCAAAAGCTATTCAAGCTTCGGCTAATTACCGATCAAAAAAAAAAAAAAAAAGTGTGTCATTTATAAAATAAGATTTTCACTTAAACATGTACTCTTATCATAGTGAAAATATATTATACTTATGTGTACAACTATTGGGTAGTAATCTATAAGCATTGGAGTGTTTCATATTAATAATTTGTCTCATCACAAATATAAAAGGTGAACATAATAAATACCTTATTTTTTTCCATGAAATGTGAGGGATTGTCCAAAGGTTTAGTGTTCAACAATTGGTCCTTTTGTGTTCAATATAAGTTGTATTTTATATAATAATGTTGTTTTTATAACAACAAATAATTTTTTGTGTTCAACTAGTGGTCCTTTAGTGTTGGATATAAAAGTTAGAGATAACACATATTTATGATTACTAATAGGTAATTGGTCCATTTAAGTTGCATATAAGTTATATTTTACATAAAAATATGATATTATACTAATTACGAATGATATTTTTTTATTCAACTACTAGGGATTTTTAGATTAAATTTTGGTCGAATCTTTAAAAAGTCATTTTTTTGGACACTTCGCACTAGACGTGTTATTTTGACGAGTTGCATGATGAGTCACATCTTCAAACTTTAGTTGTAGATAATTAAGTATCCATTTACATTTCTTAAAAAAACAAAGGTCTTACAATATTCCATATGACGACTACATGTTGACAAAATTAGCCCATATGACGACCACATGTTGATAAAGTTAACCCTCACGACCTCCTACAAAAACAAACAATTTTCTAGATGGCACGCGACTTGACGATTCACAAATCACAAACAAATTGATGTTGGACCCACTAATTGATAAGGTTTGATCTATGCAAAAAGAAAGCCAATTTGTCAAGATCAGAAACTTCAAATGAGAGAAGAATTCATACTAATTTGCCGTCTATGAGAATTGTACAGATCACTTTCCTGTTCTTATCACATCACTTTCATTGTAAACATTCATATATCTCAGCTCTACACTGCCTTTGCCTTCCCCCATATATACGTTTTCCTCAAAAAAAAAAGTGCACTTACCCACGCCATATCTTTCGTAGCTACAGTTTCAACATATTTACGTCTACACGTTTAACTACTTTCTATTAAAATCATTCAAACACAGACTCTGGATTATCTGTTTAGCCTACTTTATTTGCACAGAATATATTTATGCCAACTTTTAAGCTACGGTGCAAATTCATTCTCGTGTCACGTGGAACAACGATGCTGATGTGGTTTCTATTAACAGTCATTTATCATACTTAAACACAAACCAAAAACAAAGTTTGATTATGAGGGAAGGCTTCCTCAACACGTCGAAGCTCACAAGAAGTTGTGCCGCGGCGTCATTTTTTAACATTTTACTTTCAGGCACATGTGAAATCTATGGTCTTTAGATTTGTTTTCCCTTTTGGGAAACGTGTAGAGATTTTTTTTTGGTGCAGACTGTTTAAGGTATTTTCAATTAAAGATTTTGGTAGGAAAGGTCTTGAGTGTACCTTCAAATCTTGTACTACCATCTAAAATATCATCCCATCTACCAAATATCTTAGAGATTTTATTTCTATTTAAGGGTATATAAGAGTGATGGTGGATGTGAGACTCTATACATATATAGGTGAGACGGTTTGCTTCATCAACATTAGAGTTAAGAAACATAGGTATGAGTAGATTGTCAAATTGTTCCTTGTCAAACATTCATCTACAGCCAAGCATTGTTGCATTTGTCTAGGGGATGAAGAGTCTTTGGGAGAGAAGAAAACTTCATTTAAAAAACCAAAAATAATTCACATCCATTGTTATCTCTTGAACCTTAATTGAGTTGAGGGGTGAAACTCAAACTTGACATGGCATCCACTCTTAAACTCTTGCCAACCCTACTACTCTTCCTAGTCTTTCTTGTTTGTCATCCACCTTTTCTTATTACTTGCTCCATCCCTTCTTTTGATATTGAGCTCCCTCCTCCACCTCCACTTTCTTGTCTTTACACTTTCATGTCTTACTTCTTGTTATTTTTTCCTCTCCCTCTCCCTTTCCCCCTCACTCCCTCATAATGCTCATAGTCCTACCATCTTAATGAGTGTCCCCTCCCATCTCCTTTTATTAGTCCTTTTTTTCATGTGCATCAACTTGCTCTGCTTTCTTTTTTAGATTCATTTCATTAATTTTATCTTTATGACTTTTTCCTATTGTGCATCATTAGGTCCTTCTATCCTCCCATTAAATTGCTTTCTTTTTTAGATTCATTTCATTAATTTTATCTTTATGACTTTTTCCTATTGTGCATCATTAGGTCCTTCTATCTTCCCATTAAATTGCTTCATTTCTTTATTCTTTTTGCTTTTATCACTCTTTTATTGGCTCTCTTCTTAGTTCTTTGGTCTTAATATTGAGTAACTTTTATTTTGATTATCTTCTAATTTTCTTATGTCTTTTCATTTTTTCATTTCCCTTTGTTCTTTATTGTTATTCTTGGTATTCAAATTACTTAAGATTTTTTCATTCTATTTGTTGAGTGTATTATTAAGCTCTTTGGACATTGGCCTTCTTGTTATTTGGCATGCCCCTCTATTCCATTTCTTTTCTCTAATCCTCTTTGATTGGTTGTGTTTAGCTCGGACATTTCTATATAATTATTTTTATTACTAATTTTCGCTTACTCATTTTGTGATGTTTGTATTGCTCTTCTTATTTTTGGCATTTATGTTTAATTTCTTTCCTCTTTAAGTATTTATTGTGATCGTGATTTTTATTTTGCCATTTTTTATTCCTACATTATTTAGAACTTTTACCCTCTAACCCGTTATGGTTTCTTTCTCCATTCCCTAATTTCTTTTTTTTTAATTCTTTTTTCTCTATTGATAAGTATCTAGGCTACTCTATCTAACTTTCCATTTCCTCTACTTCTTGTCCATTCTTTTTTGGAAGCTAACTCTATAATCATTTTATATTTTTTCCTCTTTTTTAATAATAAATCATGAACTATGATCTATAATATTGACCAAAAAATCTCTACACAATTATTATAAAAAACAATTCTACCATGTAATCCACTCAAAAGAATCTCATTCTTATCCAAGAACTTAAATTCTCTTCAAAAATTAATTCATTCGAGATTTGGTATCTTAAATCTTTCTCCTTCTAATAATTCAATCCAACAAAAAAACTTTACTCTCTTAATATTATAAATAAACACCTGTATAAAGAAAAGTAAAGGAAGATGCCAAAGATATGATTGCAGCCTCTTCAAAGTTGGGGATGAGCAAGTTCCAGACTGGCGAGCACCCATTGGACGTAAAATCACACACTATTCCGAACGACGGTGCAACTTAACACGTAGCTCCTATTATTATCTTCTGACCACCATTCCATGGAAGATAACCCAAAACTTGAGCTTTTGTCAATTCAATTCAGGTGAGTTACCTGCTCAGCTGGTTCTTCTATTTGACCCTAATCATCATCATCATCATTCAGCTATCATGATTCAGATCGATATACCTATATGGATCGAATGCTCGTTGCTTAATTATCTATGGCCAATAACAAAATGCCTATTACGCCACGTGGAAGATGATCTACCTGTTGTCTGAATCAGATGAGGAATAAATTATTGCAGGGTTAAAAGAAGAAAAACCCTAAAATAATAACATGACCAGGAATGGTAGATTGCATATTGACTTGGACGAACTTAGAGAACTAAAATTGAAGAAAACAACAAGAGTTTATGATCAGAAATGGTCGATAGCATTATTGACATCGCCAAATTTGGAGTGACCCCAAGAAAAGGGATTAAGTTGGTGTTCTTTACGAAACTCAATTTAAATACCAATCGTGGACTGAGTCCCAATATCAATATCAATTTCGCATTTCCTTCTCACCCATCTTCTTATCAACCGCTTTGCCAATACCATGATCTATTTAAAGGCCTGTTTTGGCATTCAAATGTACTAAACTCTTTACCAGGAGAAAGAAGTTTCAGGATGGGCTACAAGATAAAAGGACACATTGTTCTTCAGAAGAAGAACTTTCTTGATTTTCAAGATCTCCCAGCGAGCATTGCGGATGATCTTTCGGAGCTCGTCGGAAAAGGAGTGTCGATTAGGCTTGTGGGTTCTAATGTCGATCTAAGTAAGAGCGTGCTTTGAGTTTGTTTATATTTTGGTTTCATTTCTGGATTACTGTTATTGAATTCGCTGAACTTGAAATATGCAGAAAGTGGGTCTGGAATTCTGGGTGAGCCTGCATTTCTAAAGAATTGGATCTCTATTCATGGGCTTCTTGCTGGGGAGAAAGCCTATGCAATTGACTTCAATTGGGATTCTCACTTTGGAAATCCAGTAGCCATTTTGGTCAAGAATTCTCATCATAGTGAGTTCTATCTCAAGTCCTTGACTCTGCAACATGAAGGAAATTCTGTTCATTTTGAATGCAATTCATGGGTGTACCCTGCCTCTAAGTATACGGCTGAGAGAGTTTTCTTCTCAAACCAGGTGGGCAAACCTAATGTTTTAAGTCCAAAATTCTTTCAAGTTTTTGAATTAGATTTCTGAGAAAAGTTTCTTGTTTGATCTGCATGCTTCTAAGCAGTCGGATCCATAAATCATTCTCTTAAAGATATTGTTAGCTGGCTAGAATTATTAATAAATTTCTTCTCGGTATTTGCAGAGTTATCTCCCCGTTCATACTCCCCCTGTTCTTGTCAACTTGAGGAAACAAGAACTAGAAAGCCTGAGAGGAAATGGGATGGGAAAGAGGGAGGAGTCGGACAGGATTTATGATTATGATGTTTATAATGATCTTGGAGACCCAGACAAAAATGAAGAACTAAGCCGTCCTGTATTGGGTGGTTCCCAAAAGCTTCCTTACCCTCGAAGGTGTAGAACTGGTCGTCCACATACTAAAGCAGGTTTGTTACCATGTTACAGTACTGACTTGGTTTATTGAATTTTTCAGTGATTGACTATGATGTTACCGGTTCTTTCGTTTTAATTCTATAGTTGACTGCCTGTAAAAATTCTCCATTTTAACTGGTTTTATGTTGCTTTGACTTACTTTCAGAGTTTGCCAAGGTCTTTCTTTATATAGAATGTGTTTCTGTTTGCAAGACCCATTTTTATTTGTGATATGAATCTAATTTCTTTCTGAATCTTGAGGATAGAAGCGAAAACGGCCTGAATTTGATGGTTTCTTGACTGTTTATTGATATAGATCCGGCTACTGAAGGCAGACTGCCATTACTGAAGTTCTTAGACATTTATGTACCACGGGATGAACGTTTTGGGCAAATCAAATTGTCTGACTTTTTGGCTTATGGTCTGAAATCAATCGTTCAGTTTTTAGTGCCACAAGTGACATCTGTATTCGACTCCACCCCAAATGAGTTCGACTCCTTCGAAGACATCATGAAACTGTATAGTGATGGTTTGAAGTTGCCTGAGAATCATTTCCTTGAGGCCGTAAAGGATTTCATTCCACTAGAACTCATCAAGCAGTTTTTAAAGACAGAAGGTGGAGAAGTACACAAGTATCCTATTCCACAAGTTATTGTTGGTGGGTATTATCCTGGACATCTCACTAACAAATGTCTGAATTCATCTTTTGTGGAACTGTATTTTGACATTGGGAAGTTTGGATGCAGCTGACCAACATGCATGGAGGAAAGATGAGGAATTTGCCCGTGAGATGATCTCTGGTGTGAATCCAGAGTGCATAGAACTTCTGAAAGTATGTACAAAGATTCGCTGTAGAACATTTTTAGTTTGTTTGATTTTATACTGTAGATCATAGAACGACTTTCTAGGGACTTGATGGGCTCATTCTTATTCTGAAATCTGAACTATATAACAGAGCTTTCCTCCCAAGAGCAAGTTAGATCCAAAAGAGTATGGTGACCAGCTAAGTTCTATCACTGCTGCAGATATTGAGAAAAACCTTGATGGCTTTACCGTGACTCAGGTAATTTTTTATATTTCAAGTGACCCATCTCGTAATTCAGAGAAAAATCAGTATTGATTGCAGGGAAATTGCGACTCTTCATTTTTCTGCAGGCTCTGCAGAAAAACAAGCTCTTCATTCTGGATTATCATGATCTATTGATGCCATATTTAGATAGAATAAATGGTCTGGAAACAACCAAGACATATGCAACTCGCACAATATTGTATCTCAAGGAAGATGGTACATTGAAACCAGTTGCAATAGAGCTTAGTCTGCCTCGAAGCGTTAGCAAAGTATTCACACCTGCAGAGGAAGGAGCACAAGGAGCCCTGTGGCAACTCGCTAAAGCTTATGTGGCCGTCAATGATTCTGGCGTTCATGAGCTGATAACTCACTGGTTTGATATGATTCCCTCATGGTTACTTTAAATAATCTCAAAGCTTATGTTTTTATATGATTTGGGCATACAAATTAACCCTAAAAACTTGTCTTCTGTAAGGCTGAGAACACACGCAGCCACAGAGCCCTATATAATTGCAGCAAACAGGCAGCTTAGTGCGATGCATCCAGTTTACAGGTTACTAAGCCCCCATTTCCTAGACACAATGAACATCAATGCTCTGGCTCGCCAAATCCTCATAAACGCTGGAGGACTACTTGAACAATCAGTCTTTTCTGGCAAGTATTCCATGGAATTGTCTGCTGTAGTTTACAAAGACTGGAGATTTGACCAGGAAGGGCTACCTGCAGATCTCCTTAAAAGGTAGGCAACAACATTAAATTTTGCTGAATTGTAATGTAAGTCGGCAGAACAAAAAGATTCAAATTTTGCTGAATTTTAATGTGAGTGACCCTCTAACAAAATGACATGGAACAGGGGAATGGCAGTCAAGGATGATTCAATGCCCCATGGGCTGAAGCTCTTGATTGAAGATTATCCCTTCGCAGTGGATGGACTGGAGATCTGGTCTGCAATAGAAACTTGGGTTGGCGACTATCTGTCAATCTATTACAACGATGAATTGGTGAAGACTGATACAGAACTTCAGGCATGGTGGCATGAGATCCGATATGTTGGACATGGAGACAAAAAGGATGAATCTTGGTGGTATAAGATGGAAACAGTTGCAGAGCTTCAGAAAACATTAACAACCATCATCTGGTTGGCCTCTGCCCTTCACGCTGCTACCAATTTCGGGCAGTTTGCCTACTCTGGGTACATGCCCAACAGGCCTGCTGTGAGCAGAAGGCTAATTCCCCAGGAAGGATCTCAAGATTTCACAGAGCTTGTGAACAGCCCAGACACAGCCTTTCTGAAAACAGTTTCAAATCGGTATCAGGCCACCACGGGCATGTCTGTAATTGAGATCCTGTCAAGGCATTCCACAGATGAGGTGTACCTTGGGCAGAGATCTTCTCAAGGCTGGACAAATGATGAGCGTGTTTTGAAGCAATTTCAGAAGTTTGGATCCACACTGGTTGATATAGAGAAGAAAATAAGTGAAAGGAATGAGGACACCATGTTAAAAAACAGAAGAGGTCCAGCCCAAGTAGCATATACTCTGCTGTATCCCAGCACCTCTGATTTTAGCCATGGCGGAGGGATGACAGGAAGGGGAATTCCAAACAGTGTCTCTATATGAAGTTTGAACACAAGTACAGTACAATAAGAGAACAGAGTACAGGCATAATTTGACAGTAATATTTTACTCTTTATTTCATGTCCCGACTGCATGCAATTGCATATGCTCAGTCTTTTCAATTGACGTAGAGAATAATTAGTGTAGGACCAAATTTATTCATTCCACTTAAATACCTGCAAATCTGGTAGCACGGCTGGCTATCTGTGTGTAGACGGGGAGGTTGGTTAGCAATAACTCTCATAGATACAATCTCACAATGAAGACCTATTGAAAGTTCAAATGCTAGTCATGGCCCAAAATGTGTGTTCTAGAAATATCCCCAAGCATGATTAAGTAGAGAGAATACATAAATTGACCTAGTGAAAGTTCAAATGCCAGTCATGGCTCAAAATGTGTGTTCTAGAAATATCCCCAAGCAGGATTAAGTAGAGAGAATACATCAATTGATTGAGGAGATCTATCCAAGTTCAAAGGCCATCCAAAGGCTGAAAAATGTGTGCTTTACAAATATCTCCAAGTAGACATAATAATGAATACCTCAATTTACTGATGATATTTGTAGTTGAATATCTCTCCTTGCCCTAATTTAGGGAAAACAAAAAAATAGTCATTCAATTAATCTCCAAATTTTAAATTTAATATACATTTGACCGGAATGTACACATAAAAATATTTCACCCATGAATTACTATAAAGCTCTGAGGATGATACATTTTTGTTTTACTGTCCAAGTGAGAGTTAAGGTGAAAAAATGAGACAAATTTACACAGCTTGGGCAATTGAATCATAAAAATATATCTTTTTAGAGTGGGGTCAACCTTGCAATGAGAACCAGATTATACAAAAACTATAGCAACAGCTTCAAGATTTTTTCAAAGTGGAGAAATAGACGATTTCACCAGCAACAATATTTTTCCCGAAATTTGGCATCAAATGTCTTCATTATCTTTATGAACTTATTTTGTCTTCATTGTTATCGATGAAATATTATCTCTGTTTTTTAATTCAAATGGCTATTCCTTCATGGAAATTTTGACAGGAAATGAATGTCCATAAATAGAAAATAAAACAAATCAACTTGGAATCTGAAAGGCCATTTGCCAATCATTGTGACCTTCAACAAAAGATGTAAATGCCTCAACAGAGTCGAACACCAATGTTGCTAAACAATAATATTACACAAATTGGAAATGTGACAATTAAAATAAAAATTGAAATAATTAAGCGCTTTTCATTATATCCATTGGTTGCATTGCTGAGAAATTCCATACCATTCAGCTAGCACAACTATTAATCCATTCTACTGTTGAGACAGACTATTAAAACAAGACAAACTTATTTGCAAACTTCAGCGCTAATTTATTATTGTAATAAGCTTTTGCATCACACAAAATTGGATGAGTTGATTGTTGTCAAGTCCATGCTACTAGTTCATGGATAATGATTTTGACATGGTTAGAAGTCAATATCAATAATTCTCAAATTGCAAATTAAATATGCAATTCAGAACCAAAAAGTATGAAATTGAGAAGATCATGTAGCCCATACAGAATTAGGAACCCACTCCAATTAGTGATTTTAGTTTATACTATACAACCTAGATCCTAATATCAATTGAATTAAATTCTAAGTATAGAAAAGGTTGAAAATATTGACATAATTCTTTACAAAATCCTAACATAAGAATGGAACAAAAAGGCCTACAACATTAAGAGCAACTCAATGAATGCAGTATTCATGGAAAGAAATCATCTTAGTGTATATGCTTCTAAAGATATATTGTAATGTCCTCACTTTAAAATACAATTTAGTTTAGTGAAACTAATAATTAACATTCAATCTTTTGGTACTTATATGGCATGGAAATATGCTAATAAAGAATACAATGTATTTTTATGAGTGCCAAAGAACCAAGATCTACGATATTTGCAGTATTATAATAGAAATTTGGACAAATACTTGTACGACATTATCAGAATTAAGAAGACAAACTCTATGATAAGACTGAACGCAACTAATCCAAGCCACATGTGCTTCATATATTTCTTCAAGGAATGTTAACTAAACCAAAAAATGGGAAATTTAGAGATCCAAAACCACTACAAAAATCAGGGATAAAAAAAAGCAAAAGCTGAAAAAGAATGACCAAAGATACCTTGCACGTGTGCATACCATCTCCTTTGATGTGAAACTATCTTCTTGAGTACCTATATTGTGCAGGTATAGGCGATATGAATTGTTGCAAGGTTGATCATAAAAATCAAAACATGAACTCATAAAATGTAATAAAAATTAGTATAAGATGATGATAATTTCTAAGTAAACGAGTTACTTTATTGTAAAACACAACTCTATCTAATAGATATTAAATATCCTGTGATGACAAACAACCATCACGTGGCTAGTATTCAAGTCAAAATCGATAAGAAATTAATTCTCAGTAAGTGAATGCATCCAAAACAAATATATTACAGTTTATATTAACAAATAGATAGCCTCTCTTACCATATATTTTCAACCATGCATGGTACTACTTTGTATTACCAAAACAAGCTCTGCATATGTAATATCCAAATAAAATATAATCAGACATGAAATATATGTTGAATTTATATTAAAATGTTTTTGAAGTAGTTGTGCAAAACTAAACCATGAAAAAGACTTACTTTAACAGTCTACCATCTAATACATATCTATTTACAACTTGAATACAACGAAGAGATTCTTCCTCTTTCGTATAGGTGATATATCTGAGACATAAAACAACTTAGTGTATATGCTTCTAAAGACAAGTTCATAGTAGCGTCACAAAAATATATTCAAGCTGATAGTAGCGCACAGAACAAGAAAGTCCATATGATTGATTGGATCCCTTTTAGACTGTTGGGTAGAAGCTTTTGTAGTAGTTAGGTATAAAGATCTTTCAAAAATGGAATTCAAGATTTAACCAAAACAATCTAGTATTTGTTTATATGGATCCATAGTGTCACTGTATCTGACATTGCTTGGACAATTACTCAACTGCTCAGTAAAAATTAACACAGTCGGGTTATCTTCAAAGCCCAAGAATAACAAATATGAGAGTAATTATGAAGTGGGTGCTTATAATTGTTACTTGCTACAAAGTTTTCTGATTCATTCAGGGATTACTGTGGATTTGGATCATTTTGTGGGTGTAGGGAAGCATCCACCATGCCCAGGGGTGTGTATGAAGGAGTCACTAGAGATTACTATTACACGTACTCTTTTCCTCAACATGAGAGCAGGGAGGAGTGTTGAGCCTATATGATCATTCCCATTACATTTTGGATATTTGACATGTAAACCTTTCCCCAACTGCAATTATGTTCTTTCTATATTTAATTATTGTCTTCTTACATTTTTAGAGTATTTTGAAGCACACTCACATCAAGTTTTGAAACAGAGGATTCCTCGTTTCCTCCATTGCTCAATAGGATTCATTGTGAGACTAATTGTTGAGTACCCATATCATTAATAGGCATTTAAATATTATTTATATACAAATAGACCCTAGATTTAGTGATTATATACATAGTTTCAGGGTTCAACAACCTTCCGTAAAATTCTACTTCCTGGATACCCATTTCATTGATGCACATAGAAAAAATAAGAGTATATACACATACTCTGAATCCAATGAATATACGTAGTTTTCTTCAGGAGATGATAGGATTCTTTGTAAACCTCGGTCTAATTTTTAAACTCTCATTTCATATATATACTGTTGTTTCTGTAAAATAACATAGCGAATAGTGAGCAAAAGGTTACTAATTCAAGAGCTAACTGCTGGGTAAAGCTTGGGCATCTATTTTTTGGTCAATTCCTGTCATTGCCAAATCCACGGCTATAATTTATCTACAACGCTACTATTCGGATCCACTGTATATATTTCATTGCATCACAAGTAATAATGAATCACAAACAATTTAATGTGCATGAGCAAGTAAAAGAATGAGAGGATTGTTCAACTTACCTAGAGTTGCAAGAATCGGGCCTGTGAACTTATTTGAATTCAAAGCCCTATCAAAAAAAAATATTATTAGTAAACCTTCACATTTTTGTGTATAATTCCTAAATTAGATTGGCAAGGTATCTCCTAGTGAAAATAGACAAGATTGCAATAAATTAAGACCAAATTTAACTGGTGCAAGAATTGTGAATCAAAAGATGCATTTTTAGGGAAAATCCCTCTCAACCCACAAATTGTAAAGGCTAGAATCAGCCCAACGACATGCAATTTTTATCTGGGTCTCCTGAAAATTTGAGGAAGAATAACAATTTGGGTGTGCAAAAATATCTGAATTCATTCTCCAAGTGAAAACGTTCCACAACCTTACATAAATTTGTCAAAAGAGGACATTAAATTTTCCATATAAATATTTTTATATGGATGAAGAAAAACAAAAAATAAATTTCCCAAAGGAAATTAGGATTTGAAATAGTAAAAGTGACTCGTGCAAAGATGTTTTTACATGAATAAAACAAAACAGAAAATAAATTGAAATCTCCAGTCCCTTACTGATAAGAGACGACCCTTCTTTCTTCTTTAGACTGTCGAATCAATGGAAATAATTGCATGATTCATTTCATAGACCTACTTCATTTTTATTTGTTTGATCGCCTGAAAGAAGCAAACAAACCCTATGATTTTCTCATTGTAAGAAATCAAATTAAACCCCTAAAATGCAGTTTACAGTATATACACAACAAAAAAAACCTACCAAATTCACTGTCAATAGCTGGCATCATACAGTTTCACAGCTCAGTAATAAATAAATGATAAAACAACCAAAGATTTTTTTGTGAGCAGGTAGACGTAAAAGCTCTCGACACCACAAACAACACAACCACTCCTCACGTCGCATGTGAAACATACTTTCTTTAATAACATACATTTAAGAGGTTGTGTGCAAAACATAGATTCATGCAAGGACACATGTAAAAAATTAAGCCAAACAACCACGAAGCCATTTGTCGCTCGTCGGGAAAAGTGACCAGTCACCAGAAAGGAATAGTCATCGGATTGTCTTACACTTCCGCGGGCAAAAGCCCCCACTAAAACCCTATCGGCTTAAATATGCTTGTCAACATCAAATCAAGTCTTTCAAATTAAATATATACTTGATAATTTGAAAAAGACATTAGAGTACAACTTTTATTTTTGAGTCAAATCTAAATTAGAGTTATATTGAACAACTCTTTTTAATACGAGATTCCATCTACTTCAAATTATGTACAATTATTGTTTGGCACTTCAATTATTAATAATACAAGTATCTTCAAAATAAAAATAAGATGTAAAGCTCACTAATTAGTATATAAATTACATTTAATCTAGTTTTTTAATAATAAATTTATAAACTATCATTTATATTTAAAATAGACTTTTTACTTAATACTAATCTTTTTCAACTAATAGAATTCATGTTCATTAAAATGGACTCCTTAATTCACACTAATCTTTTTTCAATTAATTGAATTCATGTTCAGTGAACAAATAGATAAGAAATTTAAGAGGAAAAAAATTATAAATTGAAATAAAAATTCAATAAAATATTTCAATTTAATGTTTTAAATATGTTTTAAAAAAATTTCAATATGGAGATTATTATATCTCAAATGCATATTAAGTTGTTTTGCTACACAACTTCTCAAATTTGATTTCCTTTGTAATCATTTATGTCGTGTTTCCATTTAATTGAGTTGTAACATTTTAAATTTCTAATAACTTAATGTCATCAAGAGCTAATCCTCTTTATTGAATTTAAAATAGATGGAGCAAATGGTGGACTTGGATTTTGAGATGGAACAGTATCATGAGATGAAGGGATTCTTTGATCTTGAGATAGAGATGAATCTGTACTAACATGCTTTGGAACAAGCTCTTAACATGTTTGGGGTCATGGGGGTGGTGTGATGGAGGAAGATATGGATTCTTCAACTTGGGTAGATGGAGCGATGGTAGTATCTTGGAGCCTAGGGGATTGAGGGTTGTCTTGATTTGGAGGGGGTGGAGGTGGATGTAAGACTTTAGGAGATTTCATGACTGTGTTTCGAGGTGGGGATTTTTCCTCCTTTGTTCTTCATTCACTGGCCATTTTTTGGAGCATGGCCTTGAAGCATAATGTGGATTTTGCTTGAGTGATTTGGGATTTGTGGGAATTAGGACTAGATGGATGGTTAGGATTAGATGGAAGTTTAGGATTATGGATTGGAGGATTAGGTGGAGGATTATGATTATGGAGGGGATTTAGATTAAATGGAGGATTAGGAGTATGGAGGGGATTATGATTATGATTATGATTATGATTTGGAGAATTGTAGTGTAAGGGACTTGAATGGTGACTGGAGGTGTTGTGGAAAGATGGGGATTGTGATGTATAAGTTCTCCTGCAAGTTCCTTTTGTTAGGTTATTGATCATGTTCCTCATGTCTTCGAGCTCCTTGCCTAGGTCAGACACTTGGGATGTGGATGGGGGAGAATATGGAAGTATATGTACTAGTTGGGAGGGGTGTGTTTGTGAGGGATAAGAGGGGGACATGGACGAGGGATAAGATGAATTTCCCTTGTCAAAGGTAGAAGAAGGATAAGGAATGTGAGATGGATTGGGATTGGATATAATTGGTTGAGGTGGAATGGAGGGAGATATGATATATGGACTAGAGGTTATGGGATTTGCTTGGTAAGTGGGTTGGGGTGGGGTACATGAATAGGTGGAAGTTGGATAACTTTGAGGCATGTATGAATTGGATGAGCATGGTTGATAGGTTGGATGGGTTGGAGGGATGGTTTGAGGAAGGGGGTTTGACATAGATCTATGAACTTCCATAACTATTTTTTCAAACCAACCCATGATGTTTGGATGTGGGTTTTGGATTTGGAATAGATGAGGTCTTTGATGAGAATTGGGATCAAGTATGGATAAAATTTGGAAGATGGATTATGGATTTTTAGGGATGACTTTAGATGGGGTTTAGATTAGAAGAATACAATGATGTGGGAAAGGTTGGTTGAGAGAGTTGGATTTTGATTTAGCAGGTTGACGAGGTTAGGAATTTGGAGGATGTTAGATATTCATAAACTTAGCCTATTCAAATAAGAACATGTAAACCTCAAAACGATAAGTAGATTGACATGTTGATGATTGGTTGGCAGTGGTTGCTCATTAATCCCGCAACATGATAGTGTGGTAGGGATGATTGAATGATGAAATGGAC